>NW_027397129.1:781177-880786 GCF_003265705.2 Callorhinus ursinus
ACCAAAGAAATACAAACAATTATAAGAACATATTATGAGCAACTCTATGCCAGCAAATTAGATAACCTGGAAGAAATGGGTGCATTCCTAGAGATGTATCAACTACCAAAATTGAACCAGGAAGAAATAGTAAACCTGAACAGACCTATAACCTCTAAGGAAATCGAAGCAGTCATCAAAAATATCCCAAGAAACAAAAGCCCAGGGCCAGACGGCTTCCCGGGGGAATTCTATCAGACATATAAAGAAGAATTAATACCTATTCTCCTGAAACTATTCCAAAAAATAGAAATGGAAGGAAAACTTCCAAACTCATTTTATGAGGCCAGCATTACCTTGACCCCAAAACCAGACAAAAACCCCATCAAAAAGGAGAATTACAGACCAATATCCTTGATGAACATGGATGCAAAAATTCTCACCAAAATACTAGCCAATAGGATCCAATAGTACATTAAAAGGATTATTCACCACGACCAAGTGGGATTTATCCCTGAGCTGCAAGTTTGGTTCAACATCCGCAAATCAATCAACGTGATACAATACATTAGAAAAAGAAACAAGAATCATATGATCCTCTCAATAGATGCAGAAAAAGCATTTGACAAAGTACAGCATCCTTTCTTGATCCAAACTCTTCAGAGTATAGGGATAGAGAGTACATACCTCAACATCATAAAAGCCATCTATGAAAAACCTACAGTGAATGTCATTCTCAGCTTTTCCCCTAAGGTCAGGAACACAGCAGGGATGTCCACTATAACCACTGCTATTCAACATAGAATTAGAAGTCCTAGCCACAGCAATCAGACAACAAAAAGAAATCAAAGCATTCAAATCGGCAAAGAGGAAGTCAAACTCTCACTCTTTACAGATGATATGATACTGTATGTGGAAAACCCAAAAGACTCCACCCCAAAACTGCTAGAACTCATACAGGAATTCAGTAAAGTAGCAGGATATAAAATCAATGCACAGAAATCAGTGGCATTCCTATACACAAACAACAAGACAGAAGAGAGACTAATCAAGGAGTCGACCCCATTTACAATTGCACCCAAAACCATAAGATACCTAGAAATAAATTTAACCAAAGAGGCAAAGGGTCTGTAGTCAGAAAACTTTAAAATACTCATGAAAAAAATTGAAGAAGACACAAAAAATGGAAAAACGTCCCATGCTCATGGATTGGGAGAACCAACATTGTGAAGATGTCAATGCTATCTAGAGCAATCTACACATTCAATGCAATCCCCATCAAAATACCATCCACTTTTTTCAAAGAAATGGAACAAATAATCTTAAAATTTGTATGGAACCAGAAGAGACCCCGAATGGCCAGAGGAATGTTGAAAAAGAAAAGCAAAGCTGGCGGCATCACAACTCCGGACTTCCAGCTCTATTACAAAGCTGTCATTATCAAGACAGTATGATACTGGCACAAAAACAGACACATAGATCAATGGAACAGAATAGAGAGCCCAGAAATGGACCCTCAACTCTATGGTCGACTTATCTTTGACAAAGCAGGAAAGAATGTCCAATGGCAAAAAGACAGTCTCTTCAACAAATGGTGTTGGGAAAATTGGACAGTCACATGCAGAAGAATGAAACTGGCCCATTTCCTTACACCACACACAAATATAGACTCCAAATGGTTGAAAGACCTAAACGTGAGACAGGAGTCCATCAAAATCCTAAAGGAGAACACAGGTAGCAACCTCTTCGACCTCAGCCGCAGCAACTTCTTCCTAGAAACATCGCCAAAGGCAAGGGAAGCAAGGGCAAAAAGGAACTATTGGGATTTCATCAAGATAAAAACTTTTGCGCAGCAAAAGAAACAGTCCACAAAACCAAAAGACAACCGACAGAATGGGAGAAAATATTTGCAAATGACATATCAGATAAAGGGCTAGTATTTAAAATCTATAAAGAACTTATCAAACTCAACACCCAAAGAACAAGTAATCCAATCAAGAAATGGGCAGAAGACATGAACAGACATTTTTCCAAAGAAGACATCCAAATGGCCAACAGGCACATGAAAATGTGCTCAACATCGCTCGGCATCAGGGAAATCCAAATCAAAACCTCAATGAGATACCACCTCACACCAGTCAGAATGGCTAAAATTAACAAGTCAGGAAACAACAGATGTTGGCGGGGATGCGGAGAAAGGGGAACACTCCTACACTGTTGGTGGGAATGCAAGCTGGTGTAACCCCTGTGGAAAACAGTATGGAGGTTCCTCAAACAGTTGAAAATTGAGCTACCATATGATCCAGCAATTGCACTCCTGTTTATTTACCCCAAAGTTACAAACGTAGGGATCTGAAGGGGTACATGCACCCCAATATTTATAGCAGCAATGTCCACAATAGCCAAACTGTGGAAATAGCCAAGATGTCCATCGACAGATGAATGAATAAAGAAGAAGTTGTATATATACACAATGGAATATTATGCAGCCATCAAAAGGAATGAGATCTTGCCATTTGCAATGACGTGGATGGAACTGGAGGGGGTTATGCTGAGTGAAATAAGTCAATCAGAGAAAGACATGTATCATATGATCTCACTGATATGAGGAATTCTTAATCTCAGGAAACAAACTGTGTGTTGCTGGAATGGTGGGGGGTGGGAGGGATGGGGTGGCTGGGTGATAGACATTGGGTAGGGTATGTGCTATGGTGAGCACTGTGAATTGTGCAAGACTGTTGAATCACAGATCTGTACTTTTGAGACAAATAATGCAACATATGTTAAGAAAAAAGAAAAAGAAGATAGCAGGAGGGGAAGAATGAAGGGGAGTAAGTCAGAGGGGGAGATGAACCATGAGAAACGATGGACTCTGAAAAACAGACTGAGAATTCTAGAGGGGAGGAGGTTGGGGGATGGGTTAGCCTGGTGATGGGTATTAAAGAGCGCACATTCTGCATGGAGCACTGGGTGTTATGCACAAACAATGAATCATGGAATACTACATCAAAAACTAATGATGTAATATATGGTGATTAACATAACAATAAAAAATTAAAAAAATGAAATGGAAAAAATGTGAGATGGAAACAGGATTAATTATTAGAAATGCAAATTAGAAAAATCTCATGTCTACTAAATCAAAGGGCTGAAGTTAGGATCCAAAAGGAAGTAACTTTGTAAATGTCATCGATATATTCTTTGCCTGTGGGTATTTCCTGTCTGGGTTCATGATGACTTGTTGATAGTGGAACTTTGCATCTATAAGCTCATAGCCACACTATGTAATAGTGGGGAAGGCATTGTTATTGTGGCTCTCCCACTAGTTTATTAGTTCCCAGAAGGCAAAAATCATGACATACTTTTGGATGCTCACTGAGTTTGGCACATAGAACATACTTAATATATGTTTGTGTATGACTTAGCACACATTTAGCTTGATTTCTTTTAATCTTTACATGTTTGCTCTTAGTGGGTTTTTTTTAAAGAGAAATAACCTTCATATTTTAGAAAACATGAATTTATTCTCATTTTAGTATAATCATAAATATATCAGAGAAGTTTAAACAGTGAAAATTAAAGCAAAATACATTTTAATTAAGCCTCATTTAATTAAAAAGATTAATCAGATCACCATACTCATAAAACCCCTTCTACAATCTTTCTATAGTTTATTAAACTTTAGTATGCTGGCATATAACCTATTTACCCAAACTAATAAGGTTAGAATTTCTCAAAATCTTTAATAGCATGCATAATTGGTGTTGCCTTCACAATTAAGTCCTCCCATCAGAATCTGACTAATAAAATACAATTGTGTACAAAGAACTTTATGCCTCAATCCTGAGTATTTGTACCACTCCTGTTAAAAAGTGTGAAGCATTTATCTAAAGTTGTCCACCATTAGCAGCTCAGGATTCATGGTTACATATTTAATCCCAATTAATTTAGATTTATTCCCTTTCATTCATGACAAACCACAAGAAAACATTTTTCGGTGCCTATTATCTATTATACAATGCTCTGCAGTAAATATGGATTAGACACCAAAGGGACAGCACAAGGATCTGAATAACTAATAAATTATGGGAATAAGAAGCACAAGTTAGAAGATTTTTTTCTAAGAAGAGAAGTGTTAATAATCAAAGGCTTTAATAATTTTATTTCTCCTTATGATTTATATCTAATAGTTACATCCAGGAATAATATTATCCACTATAACACTTAGATCTGCATTTATTCTCTTGGACTGTATTGTAATTTCTCATAATACAAGTCTCTCTAAGGTCTACCACTTAAAATATTTAGATAGTGGATAAAGATATTATACATATGGATGCTTATGTCTTGCATATAAAAGAATAATTTCAGAAAAAAAGTGAATTTCTAGTAGTAAAAGTTCTGATACTAGCAACAGACTAATGCAAGAGAGATAAGTTTTGGATATCAGGAACTACTTAAAGTTGAAGACCAAATATTCTATTTATTCAAAAGAAAATTCTGAGAAAGATGGGCAAAAATTTCATAAAAATGAGTTTTTATACTTCCCCCATCAACTCAGGATATAGAAAACTTCAAAGAATACCACCTCTACACTTACAAAAAGGAACAATGGGAGGAAATGCTTGCCTTATCCCTCAAACACAGCTAGATAATTATCAAATCATACTGAACACCCAGGAAATTGATCTGAGAACTGAGAGAATACTTCACAATAGTAGGAGAAAAGAGAATATATCATGGAAAGTAAGAAGGGCAGTGATATGATTTGCGGGAGAAAAGAATTGTGGATGCTGTGGAGTGAAGGGAGCCCTATCATGGAGAGAGGGGAGAGAGAGAGAGAGAGAGAGAGAGAGAGAGAGGGAGAGAGAGAGAGAGAGAAACAGAGATAAAGCAGCACACAGGGGATTACACAAGAAAAACACATCTCCAAAACCATTGAGGGAAAACAAGAAGGGCTGATTGTTGCAGGTTTTTACAAGCTGCTTTGCTGGAATTCTGAAATTTTAGAAGACTGTGCATTTGCCAGGATGAAGCCTGGCAGGTATAGCAGTGCTCCTGTAGAGAAGGAGGTCAGAGGCCCGGGAGTGGACAGCATGTTCTGAGGATTCTCTGGATCACAAAAGTAGAAACAGTTTCCCTTCTTAGAGTGCATTCAGGAGAGGTGACACAGCCTCCCTGGGGACAAAAGAGCCAGTGGATGCCATTGAACTGCCCCATTCATTAACATACAAGCAGAAATGCCTGCTAAGGGCAGCTAACCTGGATGTCAGGTTTTTGCTATGCTTTACCATAAAATCCAAGCCTCTGCATGGTCATGTGACTAGTTTTTTGGGACAAACCAGTATCAACCAGTGTGGCTAGACCGTCCCCCAGAGGATCAGTGAGGGTCCACATCACACTGAGTGCCTAAAATTTGGAGTTTTGAAGCAAGCCACAGGCCTGAGATAAAACACAGGGGGATGGTGCCACAGGGCAGACATACAGCACAGACACAGGATGAAGGAAGGGATCTTGGCAGAAGCCTGGGAGACAAGAGGAGAGATTGTTTCCTCTTCTGTGAGGGCTTCCTGAACAGCAGCAGGCATGAACTCCCATCTCTGGGGAAGAGATCAAGCTGATGAAGTTTTTCACCCCTTCCATCAGCACAGACAGATTTCAGTGAGAGACACAGTACACACAGTGTACTGCTACACACAGAGCTGCTTCCACCAAGCCCAACCCTGCTGTGCTCTGCAAATGCCTTTTTTAATAAGGCAAGTGTGATTGAGAGCCAAACCATCAGCAAGCCCCTTGCCCAGAAGACCAACAAAAATCCCCCATGCTCACCAGGTCTACAGATCATAGAATGCTGAAAAAATTCAGCCATAATGGAAATAGGACCAAGCACAAGCTTTCTTAACACACAAAAGACAGAGACCTAGACACGATGCCAAGATGGAGAAATTCATTCAGAAAGAAGTAAGAGGTCAAGGCCAGGGAGATAATCAAAATTGATATAAGTAATATGCCTGAAAAAGAATTTTAAAACAATAATCATGACTATACTATCTGGACTTCAGAAAAGAATAGAAAAAAACAGAGAGACACTTACAGCAGAGATAAACCATAAAAAATATAGTAAACATATTTTTAAAAAAATGCTAAAACCAAGATGCAAAACCAACTGGATGTAATGACTACAAGAATGGAAGAATTAGAAGAATGAATAAGTGATATATTGTAAAATTATGGAAAATGATGATGATGAAAATAAGAGGGTAAGAAAAATATTGGATCAAGAATATAGACATAAGGAACTCAGTGACTCCATAAAGCACAATAATAGTCATATCATAGGAGTCCCAGCAAAAGAGGTAGAAAGGGGGAAAAGGTTAATTTGAGGAAATTATAGCAGAAAATTTTCCTAATCTGGGGAAACAGATACCCAAATCCAGGCGTCACAGAAAACTCCCATTAGGAAAAAAAAAAAAAAAAGCAACCAATACCAAGACATATCATAGTAAATTTTGCAAAATACAGAGATAAGGAAAGAATCCTGAAAGCACCAAGGGAAAAGAATTCCCTAACCTACAAGGGAAGACAAATCAGCTTAGCAGCAGATCTATCCACAGGAATCTAGTAGGCCAGAAGAGAGTGGTATGATATATTCAACATGCTGAAGAGGAAAAATATGCAACTAAGAATACTTTATCCAGCAAGGCTTTCATTCAGAATAGAAGGAGAGATAAAAGTTTCCCAGACAAACAAAAACTAAAGGAGTTCCTGACCACTAAAGCAACCTTGTAAGAAATATTAAAGGGGACTCTTTGAGTGGGAAAGGAAGATCAAAGGCAACAAAGACTAGAAAGGAACAGAGATAATCTCTAAAAACAATGAATTTACAGGTAACACAATGGCACTAAATCATATCAATTATCACTCTGAATGTAAATGGACTAAATGTTCCAATCAGAAGACATAGGGAATTGGAATGGGAAAAAAAGAAACCAACAACAACACAAGACCCATCTATATGCCATCTACAAGATACCAAATTAGACAACATAAAGACAGTTCCAGCTTGAAAGTGAGGGGATGGAGAGCCATCAGTTAAATTAATGAATGTCAAAAGAAAACCAGATTTATAACAGACAAACTAGATTTTAAACCAAAGACTGCAACAAGAGATGAAGAAGAATCTATATAAAAATACAAAGGTTTATCCAACAAGAAAATCTAACAATTGTAAATAATTATGCTGCCAAATTTGCAGCACCCAAATATATAACTCAATTATAACAAAAATAAACTCACTGATAACAATACATTAAGGGACTTTAATAACCCATTTACAGCAATGGACAGATCATCTAAGAAAAAATCACAAAGAAACAATGGCTTTGAATGACACACTGGACTGGATGGACTTCACAGGAATATTCAGAATATTTATCCTAAAGCAGCAGAATACACATTCTTCTTGAGTGTACATGGAACATTCTCCAGAATTCATCACATACTGGATCATAAATCAGCCCTCAATAAGTACCAAGAGGTTGGGATCATACCATGCACATTTTCAGACCACAACCATATGAAACTTAAAGTCAACCATAGGAAAAAATTTGAAAAGACCACAAACACATGAACATTAAAGAACACCCTACTAAAGAATGAATGGGTTATCTGGGAAATTAAAAAAGAAATTAAATATTTTTATGACACTATATATATATATTAAAATGAAACACGACAGTCCAGAATCTTTGGAATGCAGCAAAGGCAATCCTGAGAGGAAAGGATATAGCAATACAGGTCGACTTTGAAAAGCAAAAAAAATGTCTTAAACACACAGCCTAACTTACACTTAAAGGACCTAGAAAAGGAATAACAAATAAAGCATAAAACTGGCAGAAGAAGGGAAATAAAGATTAGAGCAGAACTTAAAATGATATAGAAACAAACAAACAAAAACACCGAGTATAACAGATCAATGAAACTAAGAGCTGGTTCTTTGAAAGAAATAAATAAATTGATAAACCATGGGGCACCTGGGTGGCTCAGTCAGTTAAACATCCAACTCTTGGTTATGACTCAGGTGGTGATCATGAGGTTGTGGGATTGAGCCCTGTGTTGGGCTCTGTGCTCAGTGTGGAGTCCGCTTCAGATTCTTTCTCTGTTTCCCTCTGTCCTCCCCACTTGCATGCTCTCTCTCTTTCCCCATAATCCATAAGTAAGGTCTTTCAAAATAAATAAATACATTGTTAACACCCTAGCCAGACTTATCAAAAAGAAAAGAGAAAGGACCCACATGAATATAGTCACAAATGAAAGAGGTGAGATCACAACTAACAACAGAGAAATACAAACAATTTTAAAAGAATACTATGAAAAATTATATACCAACAAACTGGGGAATCTGGAAGAAATGGACAAATTCCTACAGACAAAATACCAAAACTGAAACAGGAAGAAATAGAAAATTTGAACAGACTCATAACCAGCAAAGAAATTGAATCACTAGGGAAAAATCTAACAACTAAAAGTCCAGAGATAGATAGCTTCCCAAGGGAATTCTACCAGACATTTAGAGAAGAGTGAATGCCTATATTTCTTAAACTATTCAAAAAAATAAAAATGGAAGGAATACTTCCAAATTCCTTCTATGAGTTGAGCATTACCTTGATTTCAAAACCAAAGACCTGACAAAAAAGGGAATTACATGCTGATATCCCCAATGAACATGGATGCAAAAATTCCCAACAAGATACTAGCAATGGAATCCAACAGTACATTAAAAGAATTAATCACCACAATCAAGTGGATTTATTCCTGGGTTGCAGGGATGGTTTGATATTTGCAAATTAATCAACACGATACACCACGTTAATAAAAGGAAGGATAAGAACCATATGATCCTCTTCATACATGCAGAAAAAGCATTTGACAAAATAGAGCAACCATTCTTGATATAAACCCTCCACAAAGTAGAGATAAGAGGAGATAGTCCTCATTATCATAAGGGCTATATAAAAAGACCCACAGTTAATGTCATAGTCAATGGGGAAAAACAGATATTTTCTTCTATGGCTGAGGTCATGCTCCCGGGGTCCTGGGATTAAGCCCCACATCTGGCTCCCTTCTCAGTGGGAGCCTGCTTTTCTCTCTCCCTCTGCCCCTCCCCCTGCTCTGCTCTTTCTCTCTCAAAGAAATAAAATCTTAATAAAAATAATGAAGAATCAGAAAGAATAATCAAGGAATTGATCCCATTTACAATTGCACCAAAAATGATGATATTTAGGACTAAAGTTAACCAAGGAGGTAAAAGATCTGTACTCTGAAAACTATAGAACACATTTTTAAAATATTTATTTATTTATTTATTTTGAGAGCGAGGTAGCAAGTGTGGGGGGATGGGAAGAAGGAGGAGAGCAAGATTCTCAAGCAGACTCCCTGCTAAGTGTCGAGCCCAATTTGGGGCTTGATCCCACAACCCTGAGATCATGACCTAAGTCATAATCAATATTTGGACACCTAACAAACTGAGTCACCCAGGCATCCCTGAAAACAATAGGACACTTATTAAAGATATTGAAGATGACACAAAGAAATGGAAAAACATTCCATGCTCATGGATTGGAAGAACAAAGACTCTTAAAATGTCTTACTACCCAAAACAATCTATACATTTAATGCAATCCTTATCAAAATACCACCAGCATTTTTCACAAATCTAGAACAAACAATCCTAAAATTTGTATAGAAGTAAAAAAGACCCAAAATAGCCAAAGAAATTTTGAAAAAGAAAAGCAAACCTGGAGACATCACAATTCCAGACTTCAAGTCACATTACAAAGCTGTGGTGATCAAGACAGAGTGGTACTGGCACAAAAAGAGACACATAGATCGGTGGAACAAAATAGAAAACCCAGAAATGGACCCACAGCTATTTTCACAACTAAGCATAAATAATATCCAATTGAAAAAATTATAGTGTCTTCAACAAATGGTGTTGGGAAAAATGGACAGCAATATGCAGAAGATTGAAACTAGACCACTTTCTTACACCATACACAAAGATAAATTCAAAATGGATGAAAGAACTTAATGTAAGACAGGAAACCATCAATATCCTAGAGGAGAACACAATCAGCAACCTCTTTGACCTCAGTCTAGAAACTTCTTACTAGACACATCTCCTGAGACAAGGGAAACAAAAGCACAAATTAATTATTAGGACTCCATCAAGATAAAAACCTTCTGCACAGTGAAGGAAACAATCAGCAAAACTAAAAGGCAATCTATGGAATGTGAGAAGATATTTGAAAATGACATCTGATAAAGGTTAGTATCCAAAATCCAGAAAGAATTTTACAATCTCAACACCATCAAAACAAATAATCCAGTGAAGAAATGGGCAGAAGACATGAATACACTCTTCCAAAGAAGATATCCAGATGGCCAACAGACATATGAAAAAAATCCTATCACTCATCATCAGGGAAATACAAATCAAAACCACAATGAGATACCATCTCACACTTGTCAGAATGGGTCGAATTACTACCCAGGAAACAACAGATGTTGACAAGAATGCAGAGAAAGGGAACCCCTCTTACACTGTTGGTGGGAATGCAAACTGGTGCAGCAACTCTGGAAAACTGTATGGAGGTTCCTGAAAAAGTTAAAAATAGAAATACCCTATGCCCCAACAATTGCACTAATAGGTATTTACCTAAAGGATACAAAAAAGTGTGATTCGAAGGGTTACAGGCACCCTAATATTTATTGCAGCATTATCAACAATAGCCAAATTATGGAAAGAGGCAAAGTGTCCATCAACTGATGAATGGATAAAAATGTGGTATATATATACAATGGTATATTACTCAGCCATTGAAAATAATGAAATCTTGATGTTTGCTATGATGTGGATGGAGCTAAAGTGTATTATGCTAAACAAAATAAGTCTGTCAAAGAAAAAGAAATACCATATGATTTCACTCATGTGTATTTAAGAAACATAACAGATGAACAAAGGGGAAGGGGAAAATAGAGGGAAGCAAAGCTGAAGAGACTCTTAACTATAGAGAAGAAACTGAGGTTTGATGGAGAGGAGGTGTATGGGGGATGGGCTAAATGGGTGATGGGTATTAAGGAGGAATTTGTGTTGAGCACTGGGTGTTATATGTAAATGATGAGTCACTGAATTCTACTCCTGAAACCAAAATTACACCATATGTTAACTAACTAGTATTTAAATAAAGATTTGGGGAAAAAAGGAAAAATGCCAGACAATCTACAAATTCACAAAAACAAAAACAAACAAACAAAAAAAACAACAAAACTTTTGACCCATCAAAGTTTTAAGGCTACATGGTAACAAAATCACACAAAGTCTAAGGAGCTAGAAATACCTTCAAGGAGAGATTATATTTAAACACATGTTTACCTGCAAAAGATGCCACTGAAAGCTATACTATCCAATAAGAATAATTCTTCTTAAATT
Source organism: Callorhinus ursinus (assembly GCF_003265705.2). NCBI lineage: Eukaryota > Metazoa > Chordata > Mammalia > Carnivora > Otariidae > Callorhinus > Callorhinus ursinus. The sequence goes on from NW_027397129.1 coordinate 792,648, forward strand.
TTGAATGCATACCTAAATTCTGAGTGAGAACTATATTGATAATATAATCTGAGGAATTAGACACAAGGGGAATTCACACCCACTTGTAAACTGTTTGCTATGGACCTAATTGGGTGCTCACCAGAAAAACTGGGAGCAAGACAAGGCTCCTGATAAGGTTTCCCTCATGGTGCAGATCAATAAGAAAACATTTCTCTCTTTGGAAAAATCGTGACTTTTAACCTGTGTAAATTTCCTATCTTCCCTATGAAACAAAAGCCTTAAGCCACTAGGGGAAAACAAACAAACAAACAAACAGTAAATCCTGTTGTAGTAAAGACATTAAATGAAGACACAATGTAACAGGTGAGGAGGGAAAAGGAAAAAAAAAAACAAAGAAAACAAACAAACAAAAATCCCCTCTCTTCTTGAAGAAGAGCAGGGATTCATCTTGGGCCCAGACCATTAAAAGTCTGCTGCAGACGGTGGTAAAGGAAGACCATGGAGAAGGTACCCACCCCCGAGACCCAGAGACATAAGACCTGCTTCGAAAGCAGATAAATATAAAAAACAGAGAGCACCATGGAAATACCCTACCACCTTACCTATAAGTGTCAGGTAATAAGTGATAGAATATACTTCTGGAAAATGAGCAAATCTGTCAGATAAACCTTACCTGAGATATAGGCCAAAATAGAAAACACACACTGATGGTGAAGTAGACAATGAGGAAAAACAGTAGCAAACCAGTACCACCCTCATACCAGATAATAACAGAGGATTTAAAGTCTGTGGTATGTTAAGGCTGACATAGCAACCACAAAATTCAAACCCAATGTGCTAAGTAGAATTCAAAAGGTGTATTTCCAAGATTCCTATCCCCTTGTTATTCAGTCAAACCCTAATCTAGAAACTTCTATGAAGGGACTTTGTAGATATGATTAAGGTTATGGACATTATGATTGGAAGAATTTTCTGTCTTATGTAGCTGTGCCCAATCTAATCACCTGAACACATTAAAGCAGATAAATTTTTCTGGCTGGAGGCAGAGAGGTGTAGCAGAAGAGGTAAGCAGAGGATATGAAGCAGAAAGGGAGTTCAGAATGATTCAAAGAGTAGGAGGGACTTGATTTACCATTGCTGACTTTGAAGATGGAGCAATAGAACCATGAGACAAGGAATGTGGGTGACTTCTAGAAGTTTAGAAGCTACCTGGCTGAGAATAAGCAGAGAAACAGACCTTAATACAACCAACATGTGGAAATAAATTCTTCCAACAATCTGAATGAGCTGTGAAGTACAACCGACCCCTAGATAACTTGGCTCCAGATAAGAACTAAGAGTAGTAGACATCTTGATTTCAGCCTTGTGAAACCCTCATTGGAGAGGCCAGTCAAGTTCAGTGAACTTCTGAAATAGAGCAGAGTAAGATAATAGATGTCTTAATCTAATATTTTTGTTGCAACTTTTATGGCAGCACTAAATAACTAATATACTCAACCCAACTCCTTACTATATTGACTCTAACTTTTCATAGAGAGCCTAGAGGTAGAAAAGGCATGTATATCCAACCATAAAATCTATTTGCCTCAGTTTCTAGTGTGCTACACAAAGTGTCCAACTTCCAAAAAAAAAAAGCTACAAGGCATAGAAAAAGAAAGAATAAAGCAAAACACTGCCAGGAAACAATAAAAAAGATCAACAAAACAACACAGTATGACATAGATGTTGGAACTATTAAGCAGGGTATTTTAAATAACTAAGATTAATTCATTAAAGGCTTTAGTAGAAAAGATGAACACCATGAATGATGATATAGGTAATTTTAGCAGAGATAAGGAAAGTGTGAGAAATAATCTGATGTAAATGCAAGAAGCACAAATCACAGTAACACAGATGAAGAATGATTTCTACAGGCTCATCGGTAGCATTGACACAGCCAAGGAAAAAATTAATAAGCTTGAAGATAGGTCAATAAAAATTACCCAAACTTAAACAAAAAAAACAAAAAGGAAAATAAATAAAAAGAAAAAGACCATCCAAGGCCTGTGGGATGATACTAAAATATCTAATATATATGGAACTGGAATCCCTGAAGACTAGGGAGACAATGGGGTAAAAGAAATGTTTGAAAAAACAGTATTATAAAACACCAAGAGCATTATTCATAAAAACACTCAAATTGAACTTCATTAAAATTAAAAACTGATCTAAAAAAGGGCAAAATACTTGAACACTCACCAAAGAAGATACAGTAATGGCAAATAAGTACATGAAATGATGTTCGGCCTCACACATCTTTAGGGGCTTACAAATTAAAACAAAAATGAGATAAGCTGCATATCTATTGCAATGTCTAAAATCTAAAACTCCAACAGTGCTAAATGCAAGCAAGAATATAGAATAACACTGACATCAGAAATAGTTGGCAGGGATGAGAAATGGCACATCCACTTTGAAAGACAGTTTGGCAGTAGCTTACAAAACTGAACATACTCTTACTATATGATCAAGCAATCATACTCCTTGGTATTACCCAAAGGAATTGAAAATTTATCTCCAAACAAACACCTGTACACAAATGTTTGTAGCAGCTTCATTCACAATTGCCCAAAATTTGAAGCTACCAGGATTCCCTTTAACAGGTTGTTGGATAAACAAACTGCAGTACATCCACACAGTAAAACATTATTCAGCAAAAAAAATAAATGAGCTATCAAGCCACAAAAAGATTTGGAGAAATCTTAAAAGTACGTTGCTAAGTGAAAGAAACCAGTTTAAAAGGGCTACATACTGTATGATTTCAGCCATATGATATTCTGAAAAAGGAAAAGCTGTGGAGACAGTAAAAGGACCAGTGGTTACCAGAGATATGGGATGAGAAACTAAGGAATGAATAGGTGAGCACAGAGGATTTTTAGGGAAGTGAACCTATTATTCTACATGATACTGCAATGGTGGACATGTGTCATTATTGTCAAATTGTCAAAACCTGTTCACCACAAAGAATAAACACTGAGGTAAACTACAGACTTTAATTAATAATAGTGTATCAACATAGGTTTATCAATTTTAACAAATGTACCACACTGATGAATGTTAAAATACAAGAAATGGAGGAGTTATGTGGAAACTTTCTGTAATTTTGCTAAATTTTTGTATAAGTCTAAAATGTCTCAAAAATATTAAATCCATTACCTTTTATAATTAAAAATGTCATAATTTTTCAATTTTCCAATTATGAGAGACCTATACACATTATAAATCATACACAGATTCAAGAATATCAGGAAGCACCAATACAAAAATAGGAAAATAACAACAATATCACATTTGGACATATTATATTCCAAATACCTAGGAAAAGGAGGGAGAGAGAGAAACCTGGAGGAAGCCAAAGAAAAAGGATATTTTGTATACATCAGGAAAAAGGTACAAATTTCAACAGACTTCTCATAAGAAATTTTGCAAACCAAAAGATAAAGCAAGCACATCTTAACAGTGCTAAAAGAAAATAACTATTGTTTTAGAATTCTTCATCAAATAAAACTTTCATTAAAAAATGAAGGCAAATTAAAACCTTTTCAAGAAAAAAAACATAAAATGTATTACAGCAGACCTACACTACAAAATAATGTTAAATGAAGTTCTTCAGAAAAATTGAATATAAACAGATAAACACTTGGTATCTATACAAGTAAATGAAGAGCACTGGAGGTGGCATAAATGCATTCAAGTATAAAATTCATTTTGTTCCCATATTTAACTAAAGATAACTTACTGTCTAAAGTAAAAATAGTAACGACAAGTTGTGTGTCTATAAAATATGTTAAATACAATAAATGACAACAATAGAACAAAAAATGAGGGAAGGACTGGACAAATACTGTGATAAAGAAGAAAAATAAGGAGTATTCCACAGTAATGGTGAAGGAATTGGAAGTATACAGTAAGTCCTTTACACTACACATGAAGTGGTGTAGTAGTATTTGAAAGTTGACTATGATTGATTAAAGATGTGTATTATAAAGCCTAAGTCAACCATTAAGCAAATTAAAAAATTGTTATTATTAAGTTAATAATGGAAATAAATTTAATAAAAAATAAGTAATTGAATAATCCAAATCAAGAAATAAAAATACTTTAAAAACATACAAAGAAAAGATGGAAATAACAGAATAAAACAATATGGTAGGTTTTTTTTAATAGTTTATCTATATGTGTTTTTTTTGTTGTATTTTTTTTATTATGTTATATTAGTCACCATATAATACATCATTAGTTTTTGATGTGGTGATCCATGATCCATTGTTTTCGCATAACACCCAGTGCTCCATGCACTACATGCCCTCCTTAATACCCATCAATGGGCTAACCCATCCCCCCTCTCCCCTCTAAAACCCTGTTTGTTTCTCAGTCCATAGTCTCTCATGGTTTATCTCTCCCTCTGATTTCCCTCCCTTCATTTTTCCCTTCCTTCTCCTAATGGCCTCCATGCTATTCCTTATGTTCCACAAATAAATGAAACCATACGATAATTGGCTTTCTCTGCTTGACTTATTTCACTTAGCTTAATCTCCTCCAGTCCCATCCATGTTGATGCAAAAGTTGGGTATTCATCCTTTCTGATGGCTGAGTCATATTCCATTGTGTACATGGACCACATCTACTTTCTCCATTCATCTGTGAAAAGGCATCTCAGCTCTTTCCACAGTTTGGCTATTGCAGACATTGCTGCTATGAACATTGGGGTGCATATGGCCCTTCTTTTCACTACATCTCTGTCTTTGAAGTAAATACCAAGGAGTACAATTGCTGGGTCATAGGGTAGCTCTATTTTTTAATTTTTAAGGAAGTTCCACACTGTTTTCCAAAGTGGCTGTACCAACTTGCATTCCCACCAACAGTGTAAGAGGATTCCCCTTTCTCCACAACCTCTCCAACATTTGTTGTTTCTTTCCCTGTCCATTTTTGCCATTCTAACTGGTGTAAGGTGGTATCTCAATGTGGTTTTGACTTGAATTTCCCTGATGGCTAATAATGATGAATATTTTCTCATGTGTCAGCCATTTGTATGTCTTCTTCAGAGAAGTGCCTGTTCATATCTTCTGCCCATTTTTTGACTAGATTATTTGTTTTTTGGGTGTTGAGTTTGAGAAGTTCTTTAGAGATCTTGGACACCAGCCCTTTATCTGTAGTGTCATTTGCAAATATCTTCTCCCATTCTGTGGGTTGCCTCTTTGTTTTGTTGACTGTTTCCTTTGCTGTGCAGGACCTTTTTATCTTGATGAAGTCCCAAAAGTTCATTTTCCCTTTTGTTTCCCTTGCCTTTGAAGATGACCCTTGAAAGAAGTTGCAGTGGCCAATGTTGAAGAGGTTACTGCCTATGTTCTCCTCTAGGATTTTGATGGATTCCTGTCTCACATTGAGGTCTTTCATCCATTTTGAGTTTATCTTTTTGTGTGGTGTTAGAGAATGGTTGAGTTTCATTCTTCTGCATGTGGCTGTCCAAATTTCCCAGCACCATTCATTGAAGAGGCTGTCTTTTTTCCATTGCATGTTTTGTCCTTCTTTGTCAAAGTTTATTTGACCATACAGTTGAGGGTCCATATCTGGGTTCTCTATTTTGTTCCATTGGTCTATATGTCTGTTTTTGTGCCGGTACCATGCTGTCTTGGTGATCACAGCTTTGTAATATAGCTTGAAATCGGGCAACGTGATGCCCCCAGCTTTGTTTTTCTATTTCAACATTTCCTTGGCAATTCGGGGTCTTTTCTGATTCCATACAAATTTTAGGATTGTTTGTTCCAGCACTTTGAAAAATGACATTGGAATTTTGATCGGGATGGCACTGAAGGTATAGATTGCTCTGGGTAACATAGACATTTTAAACAATGTTTATTCTTCCTATCCATGAGCATGGAATATTTTTTCCATATTTTTGTGTCTTCTTCAATTTCTTTCATGAGTGTTCTGTAGTTCCTAGAGTATAGATCCTTTACCTCTTTGGTTAGGTTTATTCTGAGGTATCTTAAGGGTTTTGGTGCTATTGTAAATGGAATCGTTTCTCTAATTTCTCTTGCTGCAGTTGCATTGTTAGTGTATAAAAAAGCAACTGATTTCTGTGCATTGATTTTGTATCCTGCCAAATTACTGAATTGCTGTATGAGTCCTAATAATTTGGAGGTGGAGTCTTTTGGGTTTTCCACATAAAGTATCATGTCATCTGTGAAAAAAGAGCTTGACTTCTTTGCCAATTTGAATACCTTTTATTTCTTTTTGTTGTCTGATTGCTGTTGCTAGGGCTTCTAGTACTATGTTGAACAATAGTGGTGAGAGTGGGCATCCTTGACGTGTTCCTGATCTTAAGGGAAATGCTTTCAGCTTTTCCCCATTGAAGATGATATTCACTGTGTGTTTTTCATAGGTGGATTTTATGAAATTGAGGAATGTTCCCTCTATCCCTATACTCTGAAGAGTTTTAATCAGGAAAGGATATTGTATTTTGTCAAATGCTTTTTCTGCATCAATTGAGAGGACCATATGGTTCTTCTCTCTCCTCATATTAATGTGTTCTATCACATTGATTGATTTGGGAATGTTGAACCACTCTTGTATCTGGGGATAAATCTCACTTGGTTGTGGTGGATGATCCTTTTAATGTATTGTTGGATCCTATTAGCTAGGATTTTGTTGAGGATTTTGGAATCCGTATTCATCAGGGATATCGGTCTGAAATTCTCCTTTTTGATGGGGTCTTTGCCTGGTTTGGGGCTTAAAGTAATGCTGGCCTCATAGAATGAGTCTTGAAGCTTTCCTTCTGTTTCTGTTTTTTGAAACAGCTTCAGTAGAATAGATATTATTTCTTCTTTGAATGTTTGGTAGAATTCCCCAGGGAATCCATCAGGCCCTGGACTCTTGTTTTTTGGCAGGTTTTGGATCACTGCTTCAATCTTGTAATTGGTTATGGGCCTATTCAGTTTGTCAATTTCTTCCTGTTTCAGTCTTGGCAGCTTATAGGTTTCTAGGAAGTCCTCCATTTCATCCAGATTGCTTAGTTTATTGGCATATAGTTGTTGATAATAATTTCTAGTAATTGTTTCTATTTCCTTGGTGTTAGTCATGATGTCTCCCCTTTCATTATTTTATTAATTTGGGTCTTTTCTCTTTTCTTTTGGATAAATCTGGCCAGTGGTTTATCGATCTTATTAATTCTTTCAAAGAACCAGCTTCTAGTTTCATTGATCTGATCTACTGTGTTTCTAATTCATCGTTGTGTGTTTTTGAAAGATAGATTTTATGAACTTAAGGAATGTTCCCTCTATCCCTATACTCTGAGGAGTTTTAATCAGGAAAGGATGCTGTATTTTGTCAAATGCTTTTTCTGCATCAATTGAGAGGACCAAATGGTTCTTCTCTCTCCTCCTATTAATGTGTTCTATCACATTGATTGATTTGCAAATGATGAACCACCCTTGCATCTGGGGATAAATCTCACTTGGTTGTGGTGGATGATCCTTTTAAGGTATTGCTTTAATGTTCTCTGATTCTATTTTCATGGATTCTGAGTTGTTTTACCCTGGCCTCCTCTTTTCCCTTTTTATCTATTATATTGTCTTCCAGGTCGCTTATTCATTCTTCTCCCTCACTTACCCTTGCTGTTAGATTATCTAGATTAGATTAGATCTCACTGATAGCATTTTTAAGTTCTGCCAATTCAGCTTTCATTTCTGCCCTTAGAGACTCTATGTTGCCATTAATTGATTTCTACATTCCAGCTATTGTCTTCACAATTGCTAGCCTGAATTCCATCTCTGACATCTTGGTTATATCTGCATCCATTTGTAAATCTGTAGCATAAATCATAATCTCTGAGTCTTTTCTATTTGAAGGGGTTCCTCCTCCTAGTCATTCTATTGATGGGTGGTTGAGGGAATGTATAGAGTCCAAATTATTGACCATAACCCAAGCAAGATGCACCTGTTTTCTAGGGACCTTAGGGTTGCTGGCCTCTTGTTTTCCCAGCCTGTCTTCTGGGGGAGGGGCCTGGTGCGCTGTTACTCAGGCAACCCTGTTTGGGTGGAGTTGCCCTGCTGGTGGGGGATGGGCTCAGTGGGAATCAGTTTTTGGGGCTTTTGTTCTCTGGCGGCTTTCTGCATCTCTTCCACGAGTCAGAGCAGAAGAGTCCATTTCCAATCCTTGCCTCAGAGCAGAGATATCACAGTCTGTTCAGTGAACTGCAGTGAACTCTCCAGGCCACACTGTCTCCATTTCTGTCCAAGCTGCTGTAAACTGCAGCATCCTGGGTTGTGCACCCCTCTGCCGTGCTCCCAGTCCTGCCTCCAGGTCGGGGCACGTCTCTGCCCTTTCTGCTTCTAAAACCACCAGCCACTCCCAGTTCCCACACATGACCTTGCCACTCCGGGTTTCTGCCCGGGGGCTGCCCTAATGTCCTTTCCCAGCCACTACCGGTCTGCAAGTCTGTGCCCTATCCCCAGTGAATGAGGTTGTCGCTCACTGGTGGTACAGGATCCCCATGGCCAGGCTCCCTCCCCCTTCTGTTTATCCTCCGATATCTGCCCGCAGAATCTCAGCTCCTTGCTTCTACCTCAAAACCAACTGCCTGCGAGATTCTGTTTATAGAGATCCAGATCTTCTTACATCTCAGGCTGATTTCGTGGCCACTCAGAGTGGTCTGGTAGATATCCAGCTCAATTCCAGGGACCAGTTGAAATAGTGTCCCCTAATCCTCTGCCATCTTTCCTTCCCTCCAATATGGTAGGTTTAATACAAGGAAGTCAATTGTTACATAAAAAAAGCAAATTGTCTGAACTTAGAAATATAGGACAGATTGTTATATTGAATAAAAAAGGAAGACCCAACTATATCTGGTCTTAAGGAAATCAATTTTATAAAGTCATAAATAGGTTAAAAACAAAAGGAATACTTTTTAAACACTAATAGATGTAGGAAAAGCATTTGAAAACTCCAATATCCATTCTTGATTAAGAAAAAAAAATGAAATTCTCAGCAAACTAGGAATAAAAGGGACTTTTCTCAGTCTGATACAATGTGCATTCAAAAACGTTACAGCTGGAAACTTACATAACGATGACAATACTGAATGCCACCCCCACCCTACATTAGAAAGAAGACTTTCTGTTTCCCCTCATCGTGGTACTGGTACAGTGCAATAAGGCAAGGAAAAGATAAAAAGTATATAGATTAGAAGGGATAAAATAAAACTTTCTTTATTCACAGATATGATTATTTATGTAGAAAATCCCACCCCAAGGAATCCATAAATAAGGTGCTAGAAAGTGAGTTTAGCAACATCACAAGTCAATAAACACACACACAAACAAAGCATTTCTATAAGATAGTAACATAAAATTGAAAATAAAATAAAATAATATCATTTGTAATAGGAACATAAATCACAAAATACTTAGGTATAAATATTTCAATATATATGCAAGATCTGCATGTTGAAAATTAGAAAACCCTAATGAAAAAATCTAAGTCTATATAAATATGGAAATATAACATGCTAGTGAATTGGAATACTCAATATTGTTATGCTGTCAAATCTCTCCAAAATTTTTTATTGCATTTCCAATCAAAATCGTGCAGGGTTTTTGTTTTTTTTTTTTTTTGTGGAACTTGACAAGCAGATTCTAAAAGTTATATGGGAATTCAATGCAACAAAGGAATTTTTAAAAAGGAAGAAGTTATTGGACTCAAACTGTCTGAATTTGAATATATTATAAAAACTAATATTCTAAAAAGAAAGGTATTAGATAAAGTATAAGCATGTGGATCAATGAAACAGGAAAGAAAGTCCAGAAATTTACCAACAAAAATCATATCAATTGATTTTTGACAATGGTGAAAATTGAGAATGGATAATCTTTTCAACAAATAAATAGCCATATAAAAATGAACCTTACTTTATCCTTCACACTCTATAAAATTTTTTTGCTTAAAATAGACTGTAGACTTAGACATAAAATTATAAAAGTTTGTTAGAAAAACAGAAGAAAATCTTTGTAAACTTATGTTAAAAGTAAATATCTTAGAAACAACTTAAAAATTTTCTGTAAATGAAAACCTTCTATAGAAGAAAAAATAATTGGATTTTATCATAATTCTTCAAAAGATAATATTAAAAAATAAAAAAGTCACAGTCTATGAGAAAGTATTTCCAAGTAATATATCTGATAAAGTACTTGCACCCAGAATATATAAAGACTTCTCAAAAGCCAATAATAAAAATCTATCATCCCAAACATATTGGGCAAAATATTTAAATACTTAACCACAGATATAATGGTGGAAAATAAGCACATGAAAAAAATGATCAACATTATTAGTTATTAGTGAAATGCAAATTAAATCCACAGTAAGATACTGCTATAAATATATCATAATGTCTAAATTGTTTGTTTCTACTATTTGGTTTATGTATTTATTTATTTATTTTATTTAAATTCAAATAGCCATCATTAGTTTTTGACATAATGTTCAATGATTCATTAATTGCATTAAACTGACAATACCAAGAACAATCAAAGATGAGGAGTAACTGACATTCTCATGCAGTACTGATTTAAATGTACAAAGGTGTAACCACGTTGAAAAAAAATTCAGTTTTTAAGAGTTAAATATGCACTTACCAATAATATCTCTTCTAGGTATTTATCCATATGACTTGAAAACAAAAAGTTCACATTTCGGGTATTATTCATATGAATTGAAAGTAAATGTTCACACAAAAATCTGTGTGCAAATGTTCATAGCAGTTGTGTTTACAATCATCCAGGACTGAAAGCAACTCAAATGTTCCAAATTGAGGAATGGATAAACATACTGTGGTACATCTACATAATGGAATTCTACTCAAGGTGCTGAGAAGGGCAGAGCATTGTTGCTGGAAGCCAGAGAAGCAAAGCTGAGGTGTTCTGGATGGAGGGCCTCATGCCAAAGCTGGACCCCAAGGAGATGAAGCGGAAGATGCATGAGATCTTGTCCATAAGGAACTGGCTCATCTATGTGGCCCTTCTGAGTTACCTTTTATCCCAAAGAAATTAGGCAACATATGAAGATGAGCATCACATGAGAATGCATGATATGAGGAACCCAGTTACAATTTCTAGTCCTATCTATAAATGAATATGCCCAGAAAGATGTAAGAGACTCTGATTGAATGAAATAAAAATTCTACTTCTTAAGAACAAGTTTGACTCTGGTAACTGACCTTCATAGCTAAAACTTAAAACTATCTGGGAAGTAAAGACATTTTGTGGTGATAATATACCCATATGCCTGTTATATTCAGCCTCTGCGAATGTTGATATAATTGTAAGTAATATCAAATTCCATTTTCTAGCAAGAATTAATTAAAAGGGAATTATGTCTGCAATAAAAAAAGAAATCCTACTCAACATTAAAAAGTAATGAACTATTGGGGTACCTAAGTGGATCAGTCACTTAAGCATCTGACTCTTGATTTTGGCTCAGGTCATGATTTTAGGGTCATGGGATGGAACCCCATGTGGGCTCTGTGTTCAGTGTGGAGTCTGCTTGAGGTTTTCTCTCTTTCCTTCTCTTCTGCCCCTCTCCCATTCTCTCTCAAATAAATAAATAAATAAGTCCTTTAAAAATAATGAACTCTTGACACAATGTGGATGAGCCTCAAATGAACTTAACTCAAAAGAAGAAGGCACATTTCAATGCAATCCCTATCAAGATAACATCAGCATTTTTCACAGAGCTGAAACAAACAATTCTAAAATTTGTATGGAACCAGAGAAGACCCCAAATAGCCAAAGAAATGTTGAAAAAGAAAACCAACGTGGGAGGCATCACAATTCCAGACTTCAAGCTATATTACAAAGCTGTAATCATCAAGATAGTCTGGTACTGGCACAAAAACAGACACATACAACAATGGAACAGAATACAGAATGCAGAAATTGACCCTCAACTCTATAGTCAACTAATCTTCAACAAAACAGGGAAGAATATCCAATAGAAAAAAGTCTTGGGGCGCCTGGGTGGCTCAGTTGGTTAAGCAACTGCCTTCAGCTCAGGTCATGATCCTGGAGTCCCGGGATCGAGTCTCATATCAGGCTCCCTGCTCAGCGGGGAGTCTGCTTCTCCCTATGACCCTCTTTCCTCTTGTGCTCTCTGTCTCTCATTCTCTCTCTCTCCAATAAATAAATAAAATCTTTAAAAAAAAGAAAAGAAAAAACGTCTCTTCAACAAATGGTGTTGGGCAAACTGGACAGCCACATGCAGAAGAATGAAACTGGACCACTTTCTTACCCCATACATAAAAATAAATTCAAAATGGATGAAAGACTTAAATGTGAGACAGGAGTCCATCAAAATCCTAGAGGAGAACACAAGAAGCAACCTCTTTGATATTGGCCACAGCAACTTCTTGCTAGACACATTTCCAGAAGCAAGGGAAACAAAAGCAAAAAGGAACCAATGGGGCTTCATCAAGATAAAAAGCTTTTGCACAGCAAAGGAAACAATCAAAAAACAAAACAAAACTAAACTAAACTAAACAAAACTAGAAGTCAACCTACAGGATGGGAGAAGATATTTGCAAATGACATATCGAATAAAGAACTAGTATCCAGAATCTATAAAGAACTCAAGAAAATCAACACCCCAAAACCAAAAAATCCAGTCAAGAAATGGGCAAAAGACATGAACCTACATTTCTCCAAAGAAGACATACAAATGGCTAACAGACACATGAAAACAATGCCCAACATCACTCATCATCAGGGAAATACAAATCAAAACCACAATTCGATACTGCCTACACTAGTCAGAATGGCTAAAATTAACAACTCAGAGGGCTCCTGGGTGGCTCAGTCGTTAAGTGTTTGCCTTCAGCTCAGGTAATGCTCCCAGGGTCCTGGGATCAAGCCCTGCTTTGGGCTCCCTGCTCAGCAGGAAGCCTGCTTCCCCCCTCACACTCCCCTTGCTTGTGTTACCTCTCTCACTGTCTCTCTCCCTGTCAAATAAATAAATAAAATCTTTTAAAAAATAAATAAAATTAACAACTCAGGAAACAACAGATGGCAGGGAGGTTGCAGAGAAAGGGGAACCCTCTCACACTGTTGTTTGGAATGCAAACTGGAGCAGTCATTCTGGAAAACAGATGGAGCTTCCTCAAAAAGTTAAAAATAGAAATATCTATGACCCAGAAATTGCACTATTAGGTATTTATCCAAAAGATACAAAAATAGTGATTTGAAGGGGCACATACATCTTAATGTTTATAGTAGCAATGTCCACAATTGCCAAAATATTGAAAGAGCCCAAATGTCTATCAATGTATGAATGGATAAAGAAGTGGTATATATACATAATGGGATATTAGTCAACCATCAGAAAGAATTAAATCTTGTTGCTTGCAACCATGTGGATGGTACTAGAGTGTATTATGCCAAGAAGAATAAGTCAGTCAGAAAAAGACAAATACCATATGATTTCATTCATATGTGGAATTTAAGAAACAAAACAGATGAACATAGGGGAAGGGAAAGAAAAATAAAATGAGATAAAAGCAGAGAGAGAGGCAAACCATAATAGACTCTTAACTATAGGGAAAAAACTGAAGGTTGATATAGGGGAGTTGGGTGAGGAGATGGGGTAATTGGGTGATGGGCATTAAGGAGGCACTTGATACAATGAGCACTGGGTATTAAATGCAACTAATGAATCATTAAACTCTACTCTGAAACCAATAATACACTCTATGTTTACTAACTTGAATCTAAATTTAAAAAAAGAAGACAAACTCAAAACATTACATTTAGTATGATTCTATTTTTAGGACATTTTTGCAAAGCCAAAACTAAAGGAACAGAAAAAAGTTTAGTTGTTGCTGGAGGACAGGGTTGAGAGTGGGGTGATCACCAACAGACAAGAGAGGATTTGGAGAGGTGATAACATTGCTTTATATCTTGATTGTGGTGGTAGTGGTTACATGAGTATATACATTTGCCAAAACTTACAGAACTATACATATAAAGAATGAATTTTTCTATATGCAAATTATACCTTAAAATAAAAGGAAAAATAATCTTTTGAATAAAACTAACTTCTGGTATTTGAAATCAAATAAATGGTATTTATGATGGTGGAGAGGAAGGCAGTAATTAATTAATAAAACATATGAGGGAAGTCTCTAGTTTGAGAACACTGTTCTATTCCTTGATATGTCCATATCAACATTGAACAGTACACTTAAGATTGGAATATTCACCATACATAAATTATACCTCATTCAAAGAATCTTAAAAATATAAATTTTAACCCATGGTTTATTTAATCATAAGAGAATTTTTAAAAGACCACTTACAATTAAATAATTATTTTTATCTTGAACTGTTATGTAAATTTTCAAATGAGGTGATGCAAGGAAAACTGGACATATCTAAGGAATATGAAGTTATTTTTGACCTTTCAATAGTCCCTTTCCAACCCCCATCTGATTCTTGAAGGAAGGAATGTAGATGCCAGAAACACGTTCTTCCCATTATTAACAAATAAGACTATTATGCTGATTCTTCTATATTCTTATCTTTTCCTCAAATATTTGTGGAATATTTGCAGAATTATGCCAAAAAAAGCAATTTTGGAAAGTTGTGGATGTTAGGTTAATATGAATTTCAGATATTCAGCCTGGATCCTGAAATTCAATGTACTATTAAAATATACCATTTAAAATACTTGGAGGGAATCCTTAAATATTTATAAAATAAAAAATAAAATATACATTATTAGAGAATGAAACAAACATCAGTCAAACAAGAATAATATATATGAAAAACTTTTAAATTTACTGTGAAGTTATTAAAATATTGAGGGCTATACTTATTATAATAATTATAATAATAAATATATAGTTATAATTATAATACCTATCATTATAGGTGTATTATGCATTTTAAAAATTTGCACACAGGAGCCCCTGGGTAGCTCAGTCCTTAAGTGTCTGCCTTTGGCTCAGGTCATGATCCCAGCATCCTGGAATCGAGTCCCACATCGGGCTCCTTGCACAAAAGGGAGCCTGCTTCTCCCTCTCCAGCTCCCCCTGCTTGTGTTCCCTCTCTCACTGTTTCTCTCTGTCAAATAAATAAATAAAATCTTTAAAAAAATTGCAGATATAAGAAAACCTGATAGCAAAGTGCAAAGAGAAAGCTAGGGCAAAACCATTCTGAAAACCAAAATGTGATAAACTAAGAAGGAAGGGCAAATATTTTGGCAACAAATTTTACAGGGTTTCCCCCCCCCCCCATTTATCTTTCAAGGGCTTGTCCTCTGCACTGCCACATAGTTAACAGCTCCTACAGGTTTGGGTCTTGTTTGGATCCCACAGAAACATGTTCTTTATTTTAATGAAATTAAGGAGTCTATTCATTAAAGATAGAAAAAGACTGCTTAAAATTAAGTATTTCATCTTTTTCTACAGGCTGATTTTGTTTTCACAGGAAGTCCAATGAATATATTTAAGCTCCAGGGGAAAACACAACTGACCAAGCAAATGGCAGATTTGACTCAAAATCAGAGTAAATTCTTGTCTCTCCACTCAGCATGGGATGGACAATTCAGAGCATTTTCATTTCCTCTTTTTTTTTAATGAAAAATCTATCTTGCAAATAAAAAAAAACTCACTCGATTTTGTCTGCCCTTTGTTTTTGCATTTGCCCCCTCTTTTGTATTTATGTTTGACATTTACTAGACAAAAATTTATTTTTTAGATAACTATTCAAATGCATAAGACAGAATTAGCCAAGAAGTTTTGGGATTACAGTTTCAGCTATGCTTGTTTGTGAATATAAAACTCTTCTTGCTCATTTTAAAATTAATTTATAGTGGTTCATGTTGCATATCAAAGGCTTCATAGTACTGTCTAGTAGGGCAATTTAACTTATAACATTATTATGTCATGTAGAACTAGGCCAAAAATGATTAGGATCTAGAAATTTATGTCCAACCAGCCCATAAATAAAGGCTTGAAATCCAGACCTTAGGGTCATCTGTATATTGTCAGACAGAAGAAAATTGAAAATTAAGTTACCACAATAGTGACATAGGAGATCCAAGCCTCCATCCCTCAACAACAATTAACAATTAGACAGCTATCCATGAACAAAACCAGCTCTGGGAGAGCTCCTGGTGTCTACTTGAGAAATTTTAGCAAAACAGTTGAAACAAAAACCTTGAGAATAACCGCAAAAGAGGAGAAGAAAGACAGCTTAATTTTGTCTACATTCTATCCTCCATGCTGGCCTTCCTCAGGACCAAGAGGGAACTTCTCAACTAGAAAAAGTTACCCACACCAGGAAAAGAAGATTGGCATGAGAGACCACCTCAGATTCATCCAACCCAGAATGGGAAAACTAAGATAAAAAGATGGCTAGAAACCAAGAAGAAAAACTGGGGATACCAACAGTATCTGTGCAAAAAGATAAATCATGGTTTAAAGCGAATGCTCTATAGAAGAACCCAGCAGAACTTGACTAAAGAGGAAACCAATGGTCTGTATACTTGCCACAGATTGCTGCAAATTTCACGTTTTCACATTAGCTGTCACTTAGTGCCTGAGTCCCTCTCTACTCCCTCTCCATTCCCCCAACCCTTGAGAGAACCCAGGGACTGCAACAGCAGCTATCTCAGGCCTCTGTACCTGTGTGAGTATTAAGACACCAGTCTAGACCCCCAAAGCTGATTTCCACCACCCTGTACATACTCAGGACTAGGCCCTGAAGCTGTGCATTTGTATTTCATTGGTCTGACACTGTCACCAGACCTCCACTTCGTGCCTAGAGAGAGACTGTGAACACAAGTTGAACATGCTAACAACCAGGGCCCCCCACAGCTGTTTATGGAACCAGGTCAGGCCCTGTCTCGTGTCACTGGCTAATGCCACTACACTTACTTGCAACTATCTGTGCACCTACATACCACCAGCTCTACATCCACTGTCACTGGCTTCAATTACAGTGCATGTACTGAAGTGGAAGTTGTGCAGCTATGAAAAAGCACATTACAAGCCAGGGTTTCCATACCTTCAAGTGAATTTTTAGTTGGTTCCAGGCCTTGCTGCTACCCAGGCACCCACCAATATGTGTGTGTCTGCATTAAGCCCCTAACACTACATAGGTACCTGGAGCTGGTCCTCAAACCCAAGTATGTGCACAGTACTGGCTCCAGACACCACCTTTGCCTACTCTGGCCCTTAGCTGCTGAAACTAGAGGCCCCACTAAGGACCACAACAGCACAGGCAGCCATGGTGGACTACCCATAGTGACCACAAAAGACCAAATAGCTGTCAATTCTGCCAAGTCCAACAGGCTGAGCTAAAGAGAAATTATATTCTCCCAGACCTGGTGCTGACACATGCCCTTGTATTTGTCACCCTACACCACTAAACCCAGGATTACAGCATATTCAAGCATGCCACAACTACAAGTGAATGTCTTCTCTTATGAAATTCAGTCCATAAAGGTTGGAAGAGGTGACAGTTTCTTCAAATGCAAAAACACCTATGCAAGGCTACAAGGATCATAAAGAATCAGAGAAACATAATATTACCAAATAAATACAGTAAAACTCCAGTAATTAACCCCAAAGAAATGGGGATCCAGGAAATGTCTGACAAAGAATTAAAAATAATTGTTCTAAAGATTTTCAGAGAGCTACAGTAAAACACAAACATTTTAATGATAGCAGGAAAACAATAAAACAAACAAGAACCTCAACAAAGAGAAGCATTAAAAAAAAAACAGAAATTTTAGAGCTAAAGAAAACAATGGCTAAACTGAAGAATTGAATAAGGACCTTCAAGAGCAGACTTGAACAATGATAAAAAGTAATCAGTCACTTAGAAGACATCAATAGAAATGATTTAATCAGAGGAACAAAAAATGCTGATTTCTGTACACCGAGTTTAATAACCTATGACTTTGCTGAATTCATGTTTTAGTTCCAGCAATTTTTTGGTGGAGTCTTTCAGGTATTCTACAAAGAGTATCATATCATCTGCAAATAGTGAAAGTTTGACTTCTTCCTTGCCAATTTGGATGCCTTTTATTTCTTTTTATTGTCTGATTGCTGAAGCTAAGAAATCCAGGACTATGTTAAATAGTAATGGTGATAGTGGACATCCCTGCCTTGTTCCTGACCATAGAGGAAAAGCTCTCATTTTTTTTCCACACTGAGGATGATATTAGTTGTGGGTCTTTCATATATGGCCTTTATGATGTCGAGGAATGTTCCCTCTATCCCTACATGATGGAGGGATTTTTTTTTATCAAGAAAGGGTGGTGTATTTTGTCAAATGTGTTTTCTGCATCTATTGAGAGGATCATATGGTTCTTATCCTTTCTTTTACTAATGTGGTGTCTCACACTGATTGATTTGCAAATATCAAAGCACCCCTGCAGCTCAGGAATAAATCCCACTTGATTGTGGTGAATAATTCTTTTAATATGTTGTTGGATTCGACTTGCTAGTGTCTTGTTGGGAATTTTTGCATCCATGTTCATCAGGAATATTGGCCTGTAACTCTCTTTTTTTCAGTGAAGTCTTTGTCTGCTTTGAGAATCGAGAAAATGCTGGCCTTGCAGAATGAGTTTGGGAGCTTTCCTTCCATTTCTATTTTTTGGAACAGTTTGAGAATAATAGTTATTAACTCTTCTTTAAATGTCTGGTAGAATTTTCCTGGGAAGTCATCTGGCCCTGGAGATTTTTTATTACTAATTCAATTTCTCTGTTGGTTATGGGCCTATTCAAATTATCTATTTCTTCCTATTTTAGTCTTGATAGTTTGTATGTTCCTAGAAATTCGTCCATTTTTTCCCCAGATTTCACACTCTTTTGGCATCTTTTTTTTTCATAATATTCTCTTGTAATTGTATTTCTGCTGTGTTGGTTGTGATCTCACCTCTTTTATTCATGATTTAATTTATTTGGGTCTTTCCTCTTTTATTTTTGATAAGTCTGGCTAGAGATTTATCAATTTGATTAATTCTTTCAAAGAACCAGCTCTTAGTTTCATTGATCTGTTCTACCCTTTTTGTTTCTTTATCATTTATTTCTGCTCTAATCATTATTATTTCCTTAAATTACTAATCCTATGGGATTTATGGAAAACAATCAAGAGAAACTATGTACACATAATTGGAGAAGGAAAATAGAGGGAGAAAGGAGCAGAAAACTTATTTAAAGAAATAAAGATTCAGAATTTCCCAAACCTGGCAGAGATTTGGATATCAAAGTTTATAAAGTTTATAGGCCACCAAAATATGTCAATCCAAAATAATCTTCTCCAAAGCACATTAAAAAAAAGTCTAAAATCAAAGACAAAGGGAAAATGTTAAAAGCAGTAAGAAAGGGGGGGGGGGAACTTATAAAAGGAAATATCCATAAAGCCATAAGTGGTTTTCTCAGTAGAGACCGTGGAGGCCAGGAGAGAATGGGATAATATATTCAAAGTGCTGAAAGAAAAAAAAAGTGTCAACCAAGAATACTTTTCCAGCAAAATTGTCCTTTAGAAGTGAAGGCAATATGATGACTTTTCCTAACAAAAGCTGATATAATCATTGTCACTAAACTGGCCTTACAAGAAATGCAGAAAGTAGTTCTTCAAGTTGAAATAACATGATGCTAATTAGTAACACTAAAACATATTGAAATGTACAAAACACAGGTAAAGTTTAGTATATGTCAGATTCAGAGTACTCTAATACTATAATATGGTAGTGTGCTAACTACTTAGCCCAAATATAAAGGTAAAATGACAAAAATATTAAACAACAGCTATAATTACAATTTTTAATGAATATAAACATAAAGAATGTAAATGGTGACATCAAATACATAAAAAAGTAAAAGTGTATATTTTGGGTTGCAATTGAAGTTAAATGGTTATCAGTGTGCAGTGGACTATTATATATATAAGCTGTTTTATGTAAGCTTCATGGTAACCACAAAGCAAAAACCTATGGTAGTATCATAAAAGATAGAAAGAGAGTCAAAGCATACCAGTAGAGAAAATCATCTATTTGCAAAGGAAGACAGTGAAAGGAAGAAAGAAACAAGAGGACTGCAAAGCAGCCAGTAAGATGGCATTAGTAAGCCCTTACTTATCAATAATTACTCTAAATGTAAAAGAATTGAATTCTCCAATCAAAAGCCAATCTTTTCAATAAGTGGTGTTGGTAAATCTGGACAGCTACATGTGAAAGAATGAAACTGGACCACTTTTTAACACTATACATAAAAATAAACTAAAATGGATTAAAGACCTAAATGAAACCTAAAACGACAAAAATCTTGGAAGAGAACACAGACAGTAATTTCTTTCACATGGGCCATAGCAACATTTTTCTGGATGTGTCCTAAGACAAGGGAAACTAAAGGAAAAATAAACTATCGAGAGTACAGCAAAATAAAAAGTTTTTGCACAGGGGCACCTGGGTGGTTCAGTCAGTTAAGCGTCTGCCTTCAGTTCAGGTCTTTTTTTTTTTTTTAGATTTTATTTATTTATTTGAGAGAGAGAGAATGAGAGACAGAGAGCACAAGAGGGAAGAGGGTCAGAGGGAGAAAAAGACTCCCTGCTGCGCAGGGAACCTCATGTGGGACTCGATCCCGGGACTCCAGGATCATGACCTGAAACGAAGGCAGTCGTTTAACCAACTGAGCCACCCAGGCGCCCCCTCAGCTCAGGTCTTGATCCCAGGATCCCGTGATTGAGCCCCACGTTGGGCTCCCTGCTCAGTGGGGAGCCTGCTTCTCCCTCTCCCTCTGCCTGCCACTCCGCCTGCTTGTGCTCTCTCTCTCTCTGTCAAATAAATGAACAAAACCTTAAAAAAAAAGTTTTTGCACAGCAAAGGAAAACATCAACAAAACAAAATGACAATCTACTGAATGGGAGAAGATATTTGCCAATGATATAAACAATTAGGGTTAATATCCAAAATATATAAGGAACTTATTCAGCTCAACACACACACACACACACACACACACACACACACACACACACACAGAGAGAGAGAGAGCGAGAGAGAGAGAGAGAGAGAGAGAAATTAAACAGTGGGTAGAGAACCTGAATAGACATTTTTCTAAGAGAGACACAGATGGCCAACAAACATGAAAAGATGCTCAACATCACTAATCATCAAGGAAATGCAAACCAAAATCACAAAGATATCACCTTACACCAATTAGAATGACTAAAATCAAAATGATCATAAATAACAAATGTTGGCAAAGATGTGCATAAAAAGGATTTCTTGTGCACTGTTGGTGGGAATATAAATTGATACAGCCACTGTGGAAAACAGTATGAAGTTTCTTCAAAAAAAATTTAAAAATAGAAATGCCACATCATCCAATAAATCCACTACTGTTTATTTACCAAAACAAAACATTCTCTAATTCAAAAAAGATATATGCAGCCCTATGTTTTTTGCAGCATTACTTACAACAGCCTAGATATGGAAGCAAACTAAGTGACCATCAATAGGTGAATGGATAAGGAAAATGTGATATATAGATAGATGGATGATAGATAGCTGATAGATATATAGAGATATATAGATATAACAGAACATTATGCAGCCATAAAAAGGATAAGATTGTGCCATTTGAGACACATGGATAGATCCAGAAGAATACCTATTATGTCAAATAAGTCATACTAAGAAAGACAAATACCATGATTTCACTCATAAGTGGAATCTAAAAAACAAACAAACAAACAAACAAACAAAACAAAAAGCAGAATAATACCTACAAATACAGAGAACAAACTGATGGTTGCTAGGAAAGGGGGGTGGTTGAGCAAATTAGGTGAAGGGGAGGGGGAGATAGAGTTTTCTACTTATAGAATGAATAAGTCAAAAGAATAAAGGGCACAACATAAAGAATATAGTCAATGATATTGTAATATTGATGTAACAGGACAAATGGTAACTACAATTGTGGTGAAACATGTATAAATTTGTGAAATCTCTAAGTTGTACTCCTGAAGATAATGTAGCATTGTGTGTCAACTATATTCAAATAAAAAAAAAAGTAGAGTGGCTGGATGAGTAAAAACACAAAAATCAACTATATACTAC
Source organism: Callorhinus ursinus (assembly GCF_003265705.2). Taxonomy (NCBI): domain Eukaryota; kingdom Metazoa; phylum Chordata; class Mammalia; order Carnivora; family Otariidae; genus Callorhinus; species Callorhinus ursinus. The sequence goes on from NW_027397129.1 coordinate 814,788, forward strand.
CTATGATGAGATACTTATCATTGCTTTGACGACTTTCATAGTCTCAAAGTAATAGGACAGAAAGAGACATCACGTGCAAGTAAAAACAAAAAAAGTGCAGGAGTAGCTATATTTATATCAGACAATATAGACTAAGCCAAAATGGTAATAAAATAAAAACATGGTCATTAAATAATTGTATGTATATATATAACAATCATATATAACATCAGAACACATAAATATAAATCTACAAATACTAACAAAAGATAACAATACAGTAATATTAGGGAACTACAATACCACACTTTCAACAATGAATAGATCATCCAAACAGAAAATCAATGAGGAAAATTTGGATTTCAACCAGACTTTAGATCAAATGGAACTAACAGATGCAGAGTATTCCATTTAATAGCATCAGAATATACATTCTTCTCAAGTACAATTGGCATATTCTCCAGAATAGATCATATTCTCCAGAATAGATCAATAGATCATATGAGAGGCCACAAAACAAGTTTTAGCAAACTTAAGAAGATTAAAATCATACCAAGTATCTATTCTGATCAAAATGGTCAGAAACTAGAATACAATAACACCAGAAAAGCTGAAAAAATATCAATTATATGGAAATTAAATAGCACATTCCTGAACACCCAACAGATCAAAGGAAATAAAATGAAATAAATTAAAGGAAATAAAAAATGTATCTTAAAAAATGTATCTTGAGTTTTTGTTTTTGTTTTTTTTTCCTGTGAGATGGCAGAGGAGTAGGAGACCTGGATTTTGTCTGGTCTCAGGAATTCAGCTGGATAGGATTCAAACCATTCTGAACACCTACAAACTCAACAGGAGATCAAAAAAAGAACAGCAGCAACCCTCTGAACAGAAAAGAGACCACTTTCTGGAAGGTAGGACTTGCAGAAAAGTGAATCTGAGGTGATACTCAGGAGGATAGACGGCAGGGGAGGGGGTCCCTGTCGACCACTACCGGCAAGTGGTAGAGCAGCGGAGCACAAAATCGAACATTTAGAAGTCGGCTCCGCTGAGGGACATCGCTCCAGTGGGTAAGTAGGGGGTGGAACCCTCACGGGACAGTGTGGTCTCAAGACCCTCGGGGTCACAGAAAGACCGGGGGTGCCTGAGTGTGGCAGAGGTCCCAGGTATCAGAGCGGGGAAGCCAGCTGCAGAGATGGAGCTGAGGAGTGGGCTCTCAGCTCAGGGCTGTGGCACATTCGGGCCACCGCTCCTCCAGCAGGGACCCAACAAGTGGCATATCCGGGGAGACTCCCTTTTCTCCCTCGGGAGGAGTAGCACGGGAGTGCACAGCAGGGATCTGCTGGGTTTGGAGACTCCACACGGGGTCGTGCAACAGAGATAGAAACGCTCAGTCACAGGTCGGGTGAGCACGGAAGGCGGACAGAGACCGGGGAGGCGGGAATGATTGCTTTCCTCTGGGAGTGCACTGAGGAGTGGGGCCCCGAGTTCTCAGCTCCTCTGGGGCAGAGATTGGGAGGCCGCCATTTGCACTCTCGTCCTCCAAAGTTGTACGGAAATCTTGCAGGGAACAAAAACTCCCAAGAGCAAACCCAAGCAGATTGCTTAGCCTGACCCAGCAAGGGTGGAGCAATTCCGCCTCTGGCAAAGACATTTAGGAACCATGGCAACAGGCCCCTCCCCAAGAAGATCATCAAGAACCGCCAGCCAAGAACAAGTTTACCGATCAGTGAGAATGGCCGAACTCCAGCACTAGGGGAATACTGCACATTGAATTCATGGCTTTGGGCAGCTGGGTGGCTCAGATGGTTAAGCGTCTGCCTTCAGCTCAGGTCATGATCCCAGGGTCCTGGGATCGAGTCCCGCATCGGGCTCCCTGCTCCTTAGGAGCCTGCTTCTCCCTCTGCCTCTCTCTCTCTCATGAATAAACAAATAAAATCTTAAAAAAAAAAGAATTTATGGCTTTTTCACCATGATTCTTCAGTCTTTCAAAGTTAATTTTTTTAACAGTCTTTATTTTTTTGTTTTGAATTTTTCTCTTTCCCTTTTTCAACCAACATCTTATCAATCCCTTTTTTTAAAAAACATTTTTATTTTTCATTTTTAGAGTCATATTCTATCCCTTCATAGTAGTTACCCTTATTTTTGGCGTATATATATAAGTTGTTCTCTCTTTAAAATTTTGAGACACATTTTCTTCTAGCAGATCAAAATATACCCTAAATTTCCAGTGTATGGCTTTGTTCTAGTCTCCTCCTGATCACATTCTCTCCCTTTTTTTCTTTTCTTTTTTTTAAATCGTCTTCTTTCTTCTTTCGAACAACTGCTTATCAATTCCTTTTATAAAATCATTTATAATTTCATCCTTACAGTCATATTCCATCTCTTCATCATATTAACCCATTTTTTTTTACATATATAAGTTTTTCTCTCATTAAAATTTGGGAGGCAGTTTCATCTAACAGACCAAAACACATCCAGAATCTAGTGTTTGGCACTCATCATACACCAGCCTGATCATATTTGATCATATTCTGTTTTTTTGTTTTGTTTTGTTTTGTTCTGTTTTTATCTTTTTCTTTTTCTTTTTTTCTCTTTTTCTTTTGTCTTTCTTCCCTTTCTTCTCCCCCGGCTTCAGGTCTTTTCTGATTTGTTTAGAGTATATTTTCTGGGGACATTGCTACCCTGTTAGCATTTGGTTCTCTCATTCATCTATTCTCCTCTGGACAAAATGACAAGATGGAAAAAAATCACCTCAACAAAAAGAACAAGAGGCAGTACCGACTGCAAGGACCTACTCAATATGGACATTAGTATGAGGTTGAAACTAGAGTTCAGAATGATGATTTTTAAAGATATTAGCTGGGCTTGAAAAAAGCATGGAAGTTATTAGAGAAACCCTTTCTGGAGAAATAAAAGAACTAAAATCTAACCAAGTCGAAATCAAAAAGGTTATTAATGAGGTGCAATAAAAAATGGGAGCTCTAATTGCTAAGATAAATGAGGCAGAAGAGAGAATCAGTGATATAGAAGACCAAATGATGGAAAATAAAGAAGCTGAGAAAAAGAGAGATAAACAACTACTGGATCATGAGGGCAGAATTCGAGAGATAAGTGAGCCATAAGACAAAACAACATTAGAATAATTAGGATCCCAAAAGAAGAACAAGAAAGAGAGAGAAGGGCAGAAGGTATATTGGAACAAATTATAGTAGAGAACTTCCCTAATTTGGGGAAGGAAACAGGCATCAAAATCCAGGAGGCACAGAGAACCCCTCTCAAAATCAACAAAAATATGTCAACACCCTGATATCTAATAGTAAAACTTACAAGACTCAGAGACAAAGAGAAAATCCTGAAAGCAGCTCGTGAGAAGAGATATGTAAACTACAATGGTAAAAACATTAGATTGACAACAAACCTATCCACAGAGACATGGCAAGCCAGAAAGGACTGGCATGATATATTCAAAGCACTAAATGAGAAAAATAGGCATCCAAGAATACCATATCCAACTAGGCTGTCATTGAAAATAGGAGAGATTAAAAGCTTCCAGGACAGACAAAAACTAAAGGAATTTGCAAACACGAAACCAGCCTTACAAGAAATATTGAAAGGTGTCCTCTAAGCAAAGAGAGAGCCTAAACGCAACATAGACTGGAAAGGAACACAGACAATATACAGTAACAGTCACCTTACAGGCAATACAATGGCACTAAATTCATATCTTTCAATACTTACCCTGAACATAAATGGGTTAAAGGACCCATTCACAAGACACAGCTATCAGATTGGATGAAAAAAAAAAAAAGACTCATCGATATGCTCTCTGCAAGAGACTCATTTTAGACCCAAAGACACCAGCAGATTGAAAGCGAAGGGGTGGAAAACAATTTACCATGCTAATAGACACCAAAAGAAGGCTGGGGTGGCAATCCTTCTATCAGACAAATTAGATCTTAAGCCAAAGACCGAAATAAGAGATGAGGAAGGACTCTATGTCCTACTTAAAGTATCTATCAAACAAGAAGATCTAACAGTTGTAAATATCTATGCCCCTAACATGGGAGCAGCCAATTATATAAGGCAATTAATAACAAAAGCAAAGAAACACATTGACAATACAAAAATAGTGGGGGACTTTAACAACCCCCACACTGAAATGGACAGATTATCTAAGCAAAAGATCAACAAGGAAATAAAGACTTTAAATGACACACTGGACCAAATGGACTTCACAGACATATTCAGAACATTCCATCCCAAAGCAACAGAATACACATTCTTCTCTAGTGCCCATGGAACATTCGCCAGAAAAGATCACATCCTAGGTCACAAATCAGGTCTCAAACAGTACCAAAAGATTGGGATCATTCCCTGCATATTTTCAGACCACAATGTTTGAAACTAGAACTCATTCACAATAGGAACATCAGAAAGAAATCAAATACATGGAGGCTAAAGAGCATCTTAGTAAAGAATGAATGGGCCAACCAGGAAATTAAAGAAGAATTAAAAATATTCATGGAAACCAAAGAAAATGAAAACACAACTGTTCAAAATCTTTGGGATGCAGCAAAGGCCGTCCTAAGAGGAAAGTATATAGCAATACAAGCCTTTCCCAAGAAACAAGAAACATCTCAAATAAACAACCTAACCCTACACCTAAGGAAGCTGGAGAGAGAAAAGCAAATAAAGCCAAAACCCAGCAGGAGAAGAGAAATAATAAAGATCGGAGCAGAAATCAATGAAATAGAAACCAAAAGAACAGTAGAACAGATCAACGAAACTAGGAGCTGGTTCTTTGAAAGAATTAACAAGATTGATAAAACCCTGGACAGACTTATCAAAAAAAAAAAAAAGAGAAATGACCCAAATCAACAAAGATATGAATGAAAGAGGAGAGATCAAAACCAGCACCAAAGAAATACAAACAATTATAAGAACATATTATGAGCAACTTTATGCCAGCAAATTAGATAATCTGGAAGAAATGGATACATTCCTAGAGATGTATCAACTACCAAAACTGAACCAGGAAAAATAGAAAACCTGAACAGACCTATAACCACTAAGGAAATTGAAGCAGTCATCATATATCTCCCAAAAAACAAAAGCCCAAGGCCAGATGTCTTCCCAGGGGAATTCTATCAGACATTTAAAGAAGAATTAATACCTATTCTTCTCAAACTGTTCCAAAAAATAGAAATGGAAGGAAAACTTCCAAACTCGTTTTATGAGGCCAACATTACATTGATCCCCAAACCAAAGACCCCTTCAAAAATTACAGAACAATATCCTTGATGAACACGGATGGAAAAATTCTCGCCAAAATACTAGCCAATAGGATCCAACAGTACATTAAAATGATTATTCACCATGACTAAGTGGGATTTATCCCTGGACTGCAAGGTTGGTTCAACATCTGCAAATCAATGTGATACAATACATTAACAAAAGAAAGAACAAGAACCATATGATCCTCTCAATAGATGCAGAAAAAGCATTTGACAAAGTACAGCATCCTTTCTTGATCAAAACTCTTCAGGGTATAGGGAAACATGTTACATACCTCAATATCATAAAAGCCATCTATGAAAATCCCACAGCAAATATCATTCTCAATGGGAAAAAAATGAGAGCTTTCCCTCTAAGTTCAGGAATGTGGCAGTGATGTCCAGTATCACCACTGCTATTCAACATATTATTAGATATCCTAGCCACACCAATCAGAAAACAAAAAGAAATTAAAAGCATCCAAATTGGCAAAGAAGGAGTCAAACTCTCACTGTTTGCAGATGATATGATACTTTATGTGGAAAACCCAAAAGACTCCACCCCAAAACTGCTAGAACTCATACAGGAATTCAGCAAAGTGGCAGGATATAAAATCAAGGCATAGAAATCAGTGGCATTCCTATACACCAACAACAAGACAGAAGAAAGAGAAATTAAGGAGTCGATCCCATTTACATTTGGACCCAAAACCATAAGATACCTAGGAATAAATCCAACCAAAGAGGCAAAGAATCTGTACTCAGAAAACTTTAAAATACTCATGAAAGAAATTGAGGAAGACACAAAGAAATGGAAAACACTTTCCATGCTCATGGATAGGAAGAACCAACATTGTGAAGATGTCAATGCTATCTAGAGCAATCTACACATTCAATGCAATCCCCATCAAAATACCATCCACTTTTTTCAAAGAAATGGAACAAATAATCCTAAAATTTGTATGGAACCAGAAAAGCCCCGGAATAGCCAGAGGAATGTTGAAAAAGAAAAGCAAAGCTGGCGGCATCACAATTCCAGACTTCCAGCTATATTACAATGCTGTCATCATCAAGATCGTATGGTACTGGCACAAAAACAGACACATAGATCAATGGAACAGAATAAAGAGCCCAGAAATGGACCCTCGGCTCTGTGGTCAACTAATCTGGTCAACTGATCTTCGACAAAGCAGGAAAGAATGTCCAGTGGAAAAAAGACACTCTCTTCAACAAACGGTGTTGGGAAAATTGGACAGCCACATGCAGAAGAATGAAACTGAACCATTTCCTTACACCACACACAAAAATAGATTCAAAATATTTGAAAGACCTAAATGTGAGACAGGAGTCCATCAAAATCCTAAAGGAGAACAAAGGCAGCAACCTCCTCAACCTCAGCCGTAGCAACTTCTTCCTAGAAACATCGCCAAAGGCAAGGCAAGTAAGGGCAAAAATGAACTATTGGGACCTCATCAAGATAAAAAGCTTTTGCACAACAAAAGAAACAGTCTACAAAACCAAAAGACAACTGACAGAATGGGAGAAGATATTTGCAAATGACATATCAGATGAAGGGCTAGTATCCAAAATCTATAAAGAACTTATCAAACTCAACACCCAAAGAGCAAATGATCCAATCAAGAAATGGGCAGAAGACATGAACAGACATTTTTCCAAAGAAGACATCCAAACGGCCACCAGACACATGAAAAAATGCTCAACATCACTTGGCATCAGGGAAATCCAAATCAAAACCTCAATGAGATATCACCTCACACCAGTCAGAATAGATAAAATTAATAAGTCAGGAAATGACAGATGTTGGCGGGGATGCGGAGAAAGGGGAACCCTCCTACACTGTTGGTGGGAATGCAAGCTGGTGTAGCCACTCTGGAAAACAGTATGGAGGTTCTTCAAAAATTTGAAAATATAGCTACCATATGATCTAGCAATTGCACTACTGGGTATTTACCCTAAAGTTACAAATGTAGGGATCTGAAGGGGTATGTACACCCTGATGTTTATAGCAGCAATGTCCACAATAGCCAAACTGTGGAAAAAGTCAAGATGTCCATTGACTGATGAATGGATAAAGAAGAAGTGGTATATATGTACAATGGAATATTATGCAGCCATCAAAAGGAATGAAATCTTGCCATTTGCAATGATGTGGATGGAACTGGAGGGTATTATGCTGAGCGAAATAAGTCAGTCAGGGAAAGACATGTATCATATGACCTCACTGATATGAGGAATTCTTAATCTCAGGAAACAAAGGGAGGGTTTTAGAGTGGCGGGGGTGAGAGGAATGGGGTGACAGGATGATAGAAATTGGGGAAGGTATGTGCTGTGGTGAGCGCTGTGAAGTGTGCAAGACTGTTGAATCACAGATCTGAACCTCTGATGCAAATAATACATTATATGTTAAAAAATATAAAGAAGAAGAAGATAGCAGGAGGGGAAGAATGAAGGGGGGAAATCAGAAGGGGAGACAAACCATGAGAGACTATGGACTCTGAAAAACAACTGAGGGTTCTAGAGGGGAGGGGGGTGGGAGGGTGGGTTAGCCTGGTGGTGGGTATTAAAGAGGACATGTTCTGCATGGAGCACTGGGTGTTATATGGAAACAATGTATCATGGAACACTACATTAAAAACTAATGATGTAATATATGGGGATTAACATAACATAATAAAATATATATATATATATATATATATATATATCTTGAAATTAAGATGACAGAATAGAAAGATTTTGAGCTCACCTCCTCTCATAGGCACACCAAAATCCACCAATGTATATAGAAAAACTATCTCTAAGAACAAACTAAAGACTAAAAAAACAGATCATACACAACTAATGATATAAAGAAAAAGCCATGTCAAGACAAGTAGGAGGGGTGTCGATGTGTTTTAGTCAGGGCACATCCTCCAGCACACACACACTTCCTACTTGTGGTGACCCACAAGTGGGAAGAATATCACAACATAGAGGTTGTCCCTGAAGAATGAGTGGTCCAAACCCCTTATCAGGCTTCACAGGACAGAGGACCTGTACCTGGAATATAAGCACCCATAATGTCTGCCTTTGAAAACCAATGAGGTTTATATTTGCAAAAGCTGGAGACAGTAGGAAGGAGACTTTCCTCTGAAAGGGCATACTCCAAATCTCACTTCCCCTGAGTCCCAGTAGAGAGCCAGCAGTTCAGAAAGTGCCTGGGTTACACATGAAGAAGATGCATTGACTAGTTTTAGGAGTGTGCTGGAGGGTAGAGATCTGTTGGAACATTCTTCAGGACCAAAGAACTGCAAGCATCTGTGTGTGTGTGTGTGTGTGTGTGTGCGTGTGTGTTAACTTGCATTCTACCTAGTTGGCTGGCACTGGTGGACACCATTTTTAATATCCTCCATCTACTCTGCTAGCATGGCTTGCCCCACTCTTCCCCCATATTCCCCTGCAGACTCCCCCACCCAACTCATCTGCCCTGGCCTGGATCCACTTCAAAGTGGCTCCCTGACATGCCACACCCAACACCAGAGCCTCTCCAAAGTGCACCCAACCCATGGTCCAGCTTTACATAGTGGGATGCCTACAATATTCACAGCTGGACCTTGAAGCCAGCCATGAGGCCTGCCCCACTCACTATTGTACCTGCAGATGTCACAGCTGGGCCTCACAGCCAGCTATACTGCAGGCCAGTTTTGCTCACCAGCAAACCTATAGCAGTCATGGGTGTACCTCATAAACAGCTTTGCTAGAGTACAACTTCACACACCAGCAAATCTGCACCAATTGCAACCCAACCATAAAAGGAAGGTGTACCCAGTCCACACAGAAGACACCATTGGGACACCTGGCTCAGATTAACAAGGGATGTTTGTGCTACTGGGCCTCATAGGATACCTGCTGCATAAAGCCACTCCTTAGAGATCAGAACATGTAATTAATCTACAAAATACAGAGAGGAAAAAAAATTAGGCAACATGAGGAGACAGAAGATTATGTTCCAAATGGAAAACCAAGAGAAAAACTCAAAAATTAACTAAACAAAATGGAGATAAGCAATCTACCAGAAAAAGGGTTCAAATTAATGATAATAAAGAGGCCAAACTCAGGGAAAGCATTGATGAACACAGTGGGAACAACAAAAAGATAGAAAATTTAAATAAGAACTAATCAAACCTGAAGGACACAATAATTGAAATGAAAAACATACTAGAGGGAAACACCAGATAACATGGTGCAGAAGAATTAGTCAATAATCTGGAAGACAGAATAGAAGAAATAACTCGATTGGGACATCAAAAAGAAAAGAGGATTTGTTTTTATAGAGAGAGAGACAGAGCACAAGTTGGGGGTAGGGCAGAAGGAGAGAGAGAGAGAATCGTAAGCAGGCTCTATGACCAGCACAGAGCCTGACATGGGGCTTGATCTCATGACCCTGAGATCATGACCTGAGGTGAAATCAGAGATAGTTGTTTAACTGACCGAACCACCAAGGTGCCCCAAGAAAAGAGGATTTTTTTAAATAAGGATAATTTTATTTAATTTTTTAAAATTTTTATTATGTTACGTTAGTCACCATACAATATATATTAGTTTTGATGTGGTGATCCATGATCCATTGTTTTCATATAACACCCAGTGTTCCATGCAGTACGCACCCACGTTAATAGCCATCACTGGGCTAACCCATCCCCTCTCCCCCCTCCCCTCTAAAACCCTGTTTGTTTCTGAGTCCATAGTCTCTCATGGTTCATCTCCTCCTCCGATTTCCCCCCACTTCATTTTTCCCTTCCTTCTCTTAATGGCCTCCATATTATTCCTTATGTTCCACAAATAAATGAAACCATATGATAATTGACTTTCGCTGCTTGACTTATTTCACTTAGCATCAGCTCCTCAGAACCCATCCATGTTGATGTAAAAGTTGGGTATTCATCCTTTCTGATGGCTGAGTAATATTCCATGGTATATACGGACCACTTCTTTATCCATTCATCTGTTGAAGAGCATCTCGGCTCTTTCCACAGTTTGGCTATTGCAGACATTGCTGCTATGAACATTGGGGTGCATATGGCCCTTCTTTACACTACATCTGTGTCTTTGGAGTAAATACCCTGGAGTGCAATTGCTGGGTCATAGGGTAGCTCTATTTTTGAATTTTTGAGGAAACTCCACATTGTTTTCCAAAGCGGTTGTACCAACTTGCATTCACAGCAACACTGTAAGAGAGTTCCCCTTTCTCCACAACCTCTCCAACATTGATTGTTTCTTTCCCTGTCCATTTTTGCCATTCTAACTGGTGTAAGGTTGTATCTCAATGTGGTTTTGATTTTAATTTCCCTGATGGCTAATGATGATGAACATTTTCTCATGTGTCTGTTAGCCATTTGTATGTCTTCTTCAGAGAAGTGCCTGTTCATATCTTCTGCCCATTTTTTGACTAGATTATTTGTTTTTTGGGTGTTGAGTTTGAGAAGTTCTTTAGAGATCTTGGACACCAGCCCTTTATCTGTAGTGTCATTTGCAAATATCTTCTCCCATTCTGTGGGTTGCCTCTTTGTTTTGTTGACTGTTTCCTTTGCTGTGCAGGACCTTTTTATCTTGATGAAGTCCCAAAAGTTCATTTTCCCTTTTGTTTCCCTTGCCTTTGAAGATGACCCTTGAAAGAAGTTGCAGTGGCCAATGTTGAAGAGGTTACTGCCTATGTTCTCCTCTAGGATTTTGATGGATTCCTGTCTCACATTGAGGTCTTTCATCCATTTTGAGTTTATCTTTTTGTGTGGTGTTAGAGAATGGTCGAGTTTCATTCTTCTGCATGTGGCTGTCCAAATTTCCCAGCACCATTCATTGAAGAGGCTGTCTTTTTTCCATTGCATGTTTTGTCCTTCTTTGTCAAAGTTTATTTGACCATACAGTTGAGGATCCATATCTGGGTTCTCTATTTTGTTCCATTGGTCTATATGTCTGTTTTTGTGCCGGTACCATGCTGTCTTGGTGATCACAGCTTTGTAATATAGCTTGAAATCGGGCAACGTGATGCCCCCAGCTTTGTTTTTCTATTTCAACATTTCCTTGGCAATTCGGGGTCTTTTCTGATTCCATACAAATTTTAGGATTGTTTGTTCCAGCACTTTGAAAAATGACATTGGAATTTTGATCGGGATGGCACTGAAGGTATAGATTGCTCTGGGTAACATAGACATTTTAAACAATGTTTATTCTTCCTATCCATGAGCATGGAATATTTTTTCCATATTTTTGTGTCTTCTTCAATTTCTTTCATGAGTGTTCTGTAGTTCCTAGAGTATAGATCCTTTACCTCTTTGGTTAGGTTTATTCTGAGGTATCTTAAGGTTTTTGGTGCTATTGTAAATGGAATCTTTCTCTAATTTCTCTTGCTGCAGTTGCATTGTTAGTGTATAAAAAAGCAACTGATTTCTGTGCATTGATTTTGTATCCTGCCAAATTACTGAATTGCTGTATGAGTCCTAATAATTTGGAGGTGGAGTCTTTTGGGTTTTCCACATAAAGTATCATGTCATCTGTGAAAAAAGAGCTTGACTTCTTTGCCAATTTGAATACCTTTTATTTCTTTTTGTTGTCTGATTGCTGTTGCTAGGGCTTCTAGTACTATGTTGAACCAAAGTGGCGAGTGTGGGCATCCTTGACGTGTTCCTGATCTTAAGGGAAATGCTCTCAGCTTTTCCCCATTGAGGATGATATTTGCTGTGAGTTTTTCATAGATGGCTTTTATGAAATTGAGGAATATTCCCTCTATCCCTATACTCTGAAGAGTTTTAATCAGGAAAGGATGCTGTATTTTGTCAAATGCTTTTTCTGCATCAATTGAGAGGACCATATGGTCCTTCTCTCTCCTCTTATTAATATGTTCTATCACATTGATTTGTGAATGTTGAACCACCTTTGCATCCCAGGGATAAATCCCACTTGGTCGTGGTGGATGATCCTTTTAATGTATTGTTGGATCCTATTAGCTAAGAATTTGTTGAAGATTTTGGAATCCATTTCATCAGGGATATTGGTCTGAAATTCTCCTTTTTGATGGGGTCTTTGCCTGGTTTTGGGATTAAAGTAATGCTGGCCTCATAGAATGAGTTTGGAAGTTTTCCTTCTGTTTCTATTTTTTGAAACAGCTTCAGTAGAATAGGTATTAGTTCTTCTTTGAATGTTTGGTAGGATTCCCCAGGGAATCCATTAGGCCCTGGACTCTCGTTTTTTTGGCAGATTTTTGATCACTGCTTCTATTTCGTTACTGATTATTGGCCTATTCAGGTTGTCAATTTCTTCCTGTTTCAGTCTTGGCAGCTTATAGGTTTCCAGGAAGGCATCCATTTCATCCAGATTGCTCAGTTTATTGGCATATAGTTGTTGTTAATAATATCTAATAATTGTTTCTCTTTCCTTGGTGTTAGTCGTGGTCTCTCCCCTTTCATTCAAAATTTTATTAATTTAGGTCCTTTCTCTTTTCTTTTGGATAAGTCTGGCCAGTGGTTTATCGATCTTATTCATTCTTTCAAGGAACAAAATTCTAGTTTCGTTAATCTGATCTACTGTGTTTCTGGTTTTTAATTCCTTGATCTCTGCTCTAATTTTAATTATTTCTCTTCTAATGCATGGCTTAGGCATGGTTTGTTGCTTTTTCTCTAGTTCTTTAAGGTGTAGAGTTAGTTGGTGAATTTGGGATTTTTCTATTTTTTTTGAGTGAGGCTTGGATGACTCTGTATTTCCTCCTTAGGACCGCCTCTGCAGTATCCCATAATTTTGGACCAATGTGTTTTCGTTCTCATTGATTTCCACAAATTGTTTAAATTCTTCTGTGATTTCTTGTTTGACCCAAACATTCTTGAGCAGAGTGGTCTTTAGCTTCCAAGTGTTTGAATTTCTGCCAAATTTTTTTCTTGTGTTTGAGTTCCAGTTTCAAGCATTGTGGTCTGAGCATATGCAGGGAATAATCTCAGTCTTTTGGTATTGGTTGAGACCTGATTTGTGACCCAGTATGTGGTCTATTCTAGAGAAAGTTCTATGTGCGCTCTAGAAGAAGGTGTATTCTGTTGTTTTAGGGTGGAATGTTCTGTATATATCTATGAGGTCCATCTGGTCCAGTGTGTCATTCAAAGCTCTTGTTTCCTTGTTGATTTTCTGATTAGATGATCTGTCCATTGCTGAGAGTGGAGTATTGAGGTCTCCTACAGTTAACATATTGTTATCAATATGACTCTTTATCTTGGTTAAGCGTTGGCTTATGTAAATGGCTGTTCCCATGTTGGGGACATAGATATTTACAATTGTTAGGTCTCCTTGTTGGATAGACCCTTTAAGAATGATATAGTATCCTTCTGTGTCTCTAACTACAGACTTTAGTTTAAAATCTAATTAGTGTGATATAAGAATTGCTACCCCAACTTTCTTTTGAGGTCTACTGACATGGAAGATAGATCTCCATCCCTTCACTTTCAGTCTGGATGTATCTTTAGATTCAAAATGAGTCTCTTGTAGACATCATATAGGTGGGTCCTGTCTTTTTATGCAATCTGCAACCCTGTGCTGTTTTATGGGAGCATTTAGGCCATTCACGTTGAGAGTGATTATTGAAAGATATGAATTAATTGTCATCATGTTGCCTGTGAAGATGTTATTTTTATAGATTGTCCCTGTAAATTTCTGTTGTATATGACTCTTGGGGTCTTTCTCCTTTTATAGAACCCCCCTTACTATTTCTTGCAGGGCTGGCTTAGTGGTCACATATTCTTTCAGTTTCTGCCAGTCGTGGAAGCTCTGCCTCTCTCCATCCATTCTAAATGACAGCCTTGCCAGATAAAGTATTCTTGGCTGCATGTTCTTCTCTTTTAGTATCCTGAATACGCCTTGCCAGGCCTTTCTGGCTTGCCAGGTCTCTGTGGATAGGTCTGATGTTATTCTGATGTTCCTCCCTCTGTACAGAAGAAATGTCTTCCCCCTAACTGCCCTTAAGATGGTTTCCTTTGTTCTAAGATTTGCAAGTTTTACTATTATATGCCGGGGTGATGGCCTGTTTTCCTTGATCTTGGGAAGGGTCCTCTCTGCCTCTAGGACACAAATGTTTCATCCCCCAGATTAGGGGTGTTCTCAGCTACGATTTGCTCAAATACATCTTCTAGTCCTCTCTCTGGCTCTCCATCCCTCCGGGATTCCCATTATTCTGACATTGGAACGCTTCATGGTATCACTTAGTTCTCTCATTCTATTTTCACAGATTCTGAGTTGTTTTTCCCTGGCTTCCTCTTTTCCCTTTTTATCTATTATATTGTCTTCCAGTCGCTTATTCGTTCTTCTGCCTTACTTACCCTAGCTTCTAGATTATCTAGATTAGACTGGATCTCATTGATAACATTTTTAAGTTCTGCCAATTCAGCTTTCATTTCTGCCCTTAGTGACTCTATTTTGCCATTAATTTATTTCTCCATTTTAGCTATTTTCTTCACAATTGCTAGCCTGAATTCCATCTCTGACATTTTGGTTATATCTGCCTCTGAATTGAAAAAAAAAAAAACTTGTTAGATTTGTAGATGGCATCATACTCTACATAGAAAACCCTAAAGCCTTCACTAAAAAAAAAAATAGCACTAATAGATGAATTCAGTAACGTTGCAGAAGACAAAACTAATACACAGAAATATGTTGTATCTTTATACACTACTAAAGTAGCAGAAAGAAAATTAAGAACAATCCAATTTATAATTGTATTAAAATTAATAAAATACCTAGGAGTTAGAAGACTGGTAATATGAAAACCATTTGACAGTGATAAAAGAAATTGAATATGACACAAATAAAACAGAAGGATATACTATGCTCACAGATTGAAAGAATTAATATTATTAAAATTACCATACTAACCAATTCAATCTACAAACTACCAATGACATTTTTCACAAAATTAGAATGTATAATCCTAAAATTAGTATGGAACTGCAAAAGATCCTGAAAATCCACAGCAATTGGGTGCCTGGGTGGCTCAGATGGTTAAGTGTCTGCCCTCAGCTCAGGTCAAGGTCCCAGGGTCCTGGGATAGAGTCCCGTGTCGGATTCCCTGCTCCTTGGGAGCCTGCTTCTCCCTTTGCTTCTCTCTCTCTCTCTCCCTCTGTCTCTCATGAATGAATAAATAAAATCTTTTAAAAAAATGAAAATCCACAGCAATCTTGAGAAAGAACAAATCTGAAGGTGTCACACTCTCTGGTTTCAAGCTATAATACAAAGCTATAGTAATAAAAACAGTACAGTAGTGTCACAAAAACAGTCCTATACATCATTGGAAAGGAATAGAGTCTAGAAATAAATCCATGCTTACATTGGCAATTAATTTTTGACAGAGGAAGCAAAAATATGCAAAGGGGAAGACAGACCATTTTTTTAATAAATAATGTTGAGAAAACTGGACAATACACACAAAAGAATGAAACTGGACCACATTCCTACACCATGTAATAAAAGAAACTCAAATTAAATACTTATATTTAAGACTGGGAACCATAAAACTCCTGGAAGAAAACCTAAGCAGTACCCCATGTATTTTTGGTTTTTCCAGATTTTTTTTCTTGTGGTTCACTTCTAGTTTCATAGTATTGTGGTCAAGAAAGGTGCATATTATAACTTCAATCTTTTTGTATTTTTGAGGCCTGTTTTGTGAATTACTGTGTGATCTGTTCTGAGAATATTCTATATGCACTTGAAAAGAATATGCATTCTGCTGTTTTAGGATGGAATGTTCTGAATATATACATTAATTTCATCTGGTCCAGTGTGTCATTCAAAGCCATTGTTTTCTTGTTTATTTTCTTTCTGAAATGATCTGCCCATTGATGTTATTGGGGTGTTAAAATCCCTTACTATTATCGTGTTGTTATCAAATAATACATTATTAATTGTTTTATGTATTTGGGTGCTCCCATGTTGGGTACATAAATATTTACAATTGTTAGATATTCTTGTTGGATTATCCCCTATGAATATATAATGCACTTCTTTGTCTCTTGTTACAGTCTCTGTTTTTTTTTTTTCAGTCTCTGTTTTAAAGTTTAGTTTTTCCAATATAAATATTTGTACTCCAGCTTTCATTTGACATCCGCTTGCATGATAAATTTTTGTCCTCACCTCCCTTTCAATCTGCAAGGGTGTTTAGGTCTAAAATGAATCTCTTCTGGGAGCATATACATGGGTATTGCTTTTTCTTTAATTATTTTTTATTTCAGAGAAAGAGCATGAGCTGGGGGAGGGGCAGAAAAAGAGGGAGAGAGAATCACAAACAGACTTGTGCTGAGTGCGGAGCCTGATTAAGGACTTGATTTCACAATCCTGAGATCTGACCTGAGCTGAAATCAAGTCAGATATTCAACCAACTGAGCCACCCAGGTTCCCCATGGTTCTTGTTTTTTTATCCAATCTGACACCCTATGACTTTTGATTGGAGCATTAATTCCATTTACACTCAAAGAAATTATTGATAGATATATGTTTATTGCTATTTTATTACCTGTTTTTCTCTTTTTTAATTTTTATTTCTGGAGACTTTCTCTGATACTTTCTTGTCTTTCTTTCTTTCAGTCTCTTTGCACTGAAAGGGTCCCATTTAATATTTCTTGCAGGGCTGGTTTAATGGATGAGAACTCCTTTAGTTTTTGTCTGGGAAACTCTTTGTCTCTCCTTATATTATGAGTGATAGCCTTGGTGATAGAGTATTCTTGGCTGTAGATTTTCATAATTACTGAATTGAATAAATCATGCCACTTTCTTCTGGCTTGCCATGTTTCTTGAGAAATCTCTAGCTAGCCTTAAAGGTTTACCATGGTAAGTGAAAGACTTCCTTGGTCTTGCTGCTTTTATGTTTTTTTTTTTCTTTACCACCATACTTTGCAAATTTACTTACAATATGTTTTGGTGTTGGCACACTTTTGTTGATTTTGATGGGAGTTCTCTGTGCCTCATGGATCTGTATGTCTGTTTCCTTCCAGAGATTAGCGGCATTTTCAGCTATTATTTCTTCAAATAATCTTTCTGCCCCCTTTTCTCCCCCTTCTTCTTCATATATTCTTATAACATGAATGTCATTACATTTGATGGAGTCACTGAGTTCCCAAAGTCTATTCTCATGTTCCATAATTATTTTTTTCTTTTGTTCAGCTTAATTATTTTCCATTATTTTGTCTTCTGTATCATTTATTCATTCCTCTCCTTCATTAAGCCTTGTATTCATTGTTTCAAGCTTGTTTCCAATCTCTATTATTGCATTCTTCATTTCTGACTGATTCTTTTTTAACTCTTTTATCTCTGTTGCAAGGGTCTCCTTGAAGTCTTCTATTTTTTTTCTCAAGCTCTGTGAGTATCCTTATGATTGTTGCTTTAAATTCTCCATCAGAAGGGGTGCCTGGATGGCTCAGTCGTTAAGCGTCTGCCTTTGGCTCAGGTCATCATCCCAGAGTCCTGGGGTTGAGTCCCGCATCGGGCTCCCTGCTCAGAGGGGAGCCTGCTTCTCCCTCTGCCTGTCTCTCTGTCTTTTCTGAATAAATAAATAAAATCTAAAAAAAAATCTTGTAAAAAATAAATTTTCCAACAAGCATGTTACTTATAGCTGTTGCCCTTATATCTCTGGCTGGGCCTTATCCTGTTCTTTCATTTGGGATAAATTCCTCTATCTTGGCTTTTTGTCTAACTATCTGCATTCATCTCTCTGTTAGAAAAGCCAGTTATGTCTCCTGCTCCTTAAACTAATGGCCTTAAGAAGAAGAGGCCATGTAATGTCCAGGGCCTGGCACTTGAGGCAGTGTCTCTGGTGTGTGCTTTGTGTGCTCTGCTGCTCTGTTATGTCTACTCTATCCTTCATGCCAGTCATCTGCAGAGGTTCTCTTTGCCTACTGTGGGCAATATTTGGTCCCTGGTCTGAATGTGGGAGTTTTAACTAGCCGTGCTTTGATCTGCTTGTGAAATGAGACCTGATACCAACTCCTCTAGAACTGAAGCCAATGTTCATAGCAGCAATGTCTGCAATAGCCAAACTGTGGAAAGAGCCAAGATGCCCTTCAACAGTTGAATGGATAAAGATGTGGTCCATATATACAATGGAATGCTACTCAGCCATCAGAAAGGAAGAATACCCAACTTTTACATCAGCATGGATGGGTTCTGAGGAGATGATGCTAAGTGAAATAAGTCAAGCAGAGAAAGTCAATTATCATATGGTTTCACTTATTTGTGTAACATAAGGAATAACATGGAGGACATTAGAAGGAAGGGAAAAATGAAGAGGGAGAAATCGGGGGGGGGGATGAACCATGAGAGACTATGGACTCTGAGAAACAAACTGAGGGTTTTAGAGGGGAGGGCATTTGGGAGATGGGTTAGCCCAGTGATGGGTATTATGGAGGGCATATACTGCCCTACATCTAAAACTAATGATGTATTGTATGGTGACTAACATTAACATAATAAAATAAAATTTAAAAAAATTAAAAATAATAAAAAGTGGGCAAAAGACATGGGCAGGCATTTCTCAAAAAAAAAAAAAGACATCCAGATGGCCAACAGACACATGAATACATGCTCAACATCACTCTTCATCAGGAAAATACAAATAAAAACTACATTGAGATAATTTCCCACACCTATTCCAATGTCTAAAATAAAAAAACACAAGAAACAAGTGTTGTTGAGGATATGGAGAAAAAGGTACCTTTTTTCACTGTTGGTAGTAATGGAAATCGGTGCAGTCATTGTGAAAACATTATGGAGGTTCTTCAAAAATTTAAAAATAGAACTACCTTAGGATTCACTAATCAACTACAAGGTATTAACCCCCAAAATGCAAAACACTAGTTCAAAGGAATTCATGCACCACTGTTTATTACAGCACTATTTACAATAGCCAAATTATGAAAGCAGCCCAAGGACCTATTGATACATGAATGGACAGATTAGAATTGGTATATATAGTCAATGGAATTTTAATTGGCCATAAAAAAGAATGAAATCTTGTCATTTGCAACAACATGGATAGAGCTACAGTGTATACTGTTAATAGAAACCAGTCAGTCAGAGAAAAACAAATACCATATGATTTTATCATATGTAGAATTTAAGAAACAATACAAACAAGCAAAGGGGAAAAAAGAGAGACAAGGGCAAATGAATAATTAGATTTTAACCCTAGAGAACAAACTAATGCTTACCAGAGGGAAGGTGGGGGGGGGAATGAGTGAAATAGGGGATCAGGATTAAAAAGAACTTATCATGACGGAAATAAAATAAAATTATAAAAAATTTTGAAGTTAGGGAAAAAAAAGAACCTAAGCCCATTGAAATTTGATTAGATGATATTATTATCCGTCAGTATTCCATGACTCTACTAAAATTTTCTGAAGGTAATACAACTTGGCAAACGCCATGTAAGAGACTTGGATATGTGAAATATTGGCATGAGTTACCATTCTCTAACAGCTAATCTGTTTGTCCCCTGCTTAACGATTGTATTTTAAGAAGGGAAAAAGAAATCAAGATTGACTTTTTAAGCTTTTTTATCTGAGACATCATCTCTTTTTAATATTCTTTTCTTCTTTCAAGTGACTAAATTAGAATAAGTAAAAATCTAGGGTAGTTCTATATTTTTTTGGAGGCAATGTTAATTATGTTGTTTTAAAGAATTGGATGGTGGTTACACGAATATTTAAACTTAGCAAAATTAATTAAGTTGTATAGTTATTATTTTTGAATAATTGTATATGTATGTGACACTTCAGTATAACACTTAAAAATTAATTTGTGCTTTTAACGAGTGAAGTAACATATATAAGATGCTTAACACTCTGTGGCTAAAAAAAGGATGTTTTTTTTTTCTTTTTTAAAAAAGATTTTATTTATGTATTTGACAGAGAGAGACACAGCAAGAGAGGGAACAGAACCAGGGGGAGTGGGGGAGGGAGAAGCAGGCTCCGCACTGAGCAGGGAATCTGATGCAGGGCTCGATCCCAGGACCCTGGGATCATGACCTGAGTCAAAAGCAGATGCTTAACGACTGAGCCACCCAGGCACCCCTAAAAAAAGGATGTTCACCAAATGCTCAGCCATCATTCCACAGAGCTGCAAATATATAGCTATTTTGAGTAATTTAAGTAAAAACAGAGAATAAATTTAAATATTGCCTAGTTCTCCCTTCTCATTTTGTGGAATGGGGAAGTCAGGTCCACAGTGTGTAGCAAATTCTCTTAATATAGCATCAATAATTATTAAAAGAATCAGGTTATCTGATTTAGTCCAATGTTAGTTCTGCTACACTACATTTTCATTTTAAATGATTAACAATTTATCTCAATACAAATACCATATATGGATACAATCAAAATGATTAAAAAGTATGTATTGTAGGAATAGGACATTAGGGAGTCCTTAAAAAAGTTCTTAGCTTTCAACTTTATTTTACAAATAAAGAAACTGAGACTCAGAGAGATGAAGTAATTTGCCCAATATCATGCAGTATTAAGTAGTAGAGTTGGGTAGAATTCAATTACAGGTTGTGAAGAAGTCAAAGCCTGAACACTTACCTCTGCAACATACTGCCAATAATGTTTTCATTTCTCAATTAAAACTTGATCTGCATCCACAGAAACATTGAAAAGACTTGTTATTTTTTTTAAATCAGTAATTTGGTTGTTGAAAAGCTCTTTTGACCAATGTTGGCTTGACCTCTGAGACAAGAATGCTTCACCTACCAACACACTTTTTCTAGCTATCATTTCTCTCTGCATTTTCATAAATAGTTCAATTTATATTTTAATCTGTCCCTTGTTGAAAGCAATATTAAAATTATATTAGAATCCTTTCACTGAAATTTGAATGCTTCTGTCAAACACATAGTATTTTGTATCTTATACTGCCACAACAATGCTGTATGCATTTTCTTTGAAACTCTGAATCCACATTCACTGATACCAAGTTTCAGTAACTGCATCAGCATCTTCATCATTTGATAAGTTAAAATTTAGTTTCTACATATAACGAAGAATGTGCCACTAAAATGGATAATATTTAGAATGATACTACCTTGGTTTTAATCTAAAGTTTCCATTTTTACTCACTTAATATTATACTTCAGTATATATTAATTATATATCAATTAAAAGTCACAGAGCCTGTTGTTCAATAGCAAAATAAACAAACCATCCCCCACATCAACTATGGGCCTACTATGCAAGTACGATGAAAAAGATCAAATATTCATTAAACCACTTAAATCTACATTTATTTATTTTAATTTATATATTTTCCTCTTCTTGTAAAAGGGATTACCGGGGGTGCCTGGGTGGCTCAGTTGGCTAAGTGTCTGCATTTGGCTCAGGTCATGATCCTAGGGTCCTGAGATCAACCCTTGCATCAGGCTCCCTGCTCAGTGGGGAGTCTGCTTCTCCCTCTCCCTCTGCCCCTACTCGTGTGCTCTTTCTCTCACATAAATAAATAAAATATTTTTTTTAAAAAATGGAAATAAATAAAAGGTATTACCATACTGGTATGTCATACAAGTTATCTAGCTGGTGTTATACTATGTTAAAGGTTAAGAAAGACCATTTATTTCTCCATACAATGATTGCTTTCAAATTGCTTAAGTAGCTCGAAATTTTCAATTTCCTTAATTGGGAAGAGTATGTGATATATTTAGGATCCCTGATGATTCTAACAACACGGGAGTATTATAGTTATAACGAAAAATTAAATTGCTTAATTATTGCTCATATCCTGATTCTAGTAACAGGACCAGCATTGTCAGATCATAAGGCAAATAGAGATTTCTACAGCTTACCTATTTTACTGAAATATATAGCAGACAATGAATTAGCAAATTTTTTAATTTAAAACATTACATCATTAATGAGTGATTTAAATATAAATAATTATCCCTTAGATTTGTGTGGTGTTTCACTTTTCTCCACCATAATTTGTTGTCTTAGTATTTTATTTGATACAAATCACATTAAGATAAAATATTGTCTTTTGTGTACTTTGGGAGTCTAAGGCAGTAAGATATTAAATCATTTGAAATCATTTGACTGAAACTAAGTAAAGCTTAAGTTAGAAACTCAATTTTTCACACAGCACGAAATTGTTTTTGCTGCTTGCTTTTACTATCAAGAAATCAGTGATCTGTGAATATAGGTTATGTCTGCAAGAAAAAAAAAATTGGGACTGTAATAACTTAAACTCCCTAAAGTCACCTTCATAGAGTGAAAGACCATCTAGTCAACACTACACCAAACAAATTTGTAAAAAAAAAAATGAAGGGGGGGGAGGCTTTCTTTCTTTTGTTGTTTCTTTCACCTTTATTCTATGTTTTCAATTTAAAATCAAACCAAGAACAGAATAGGAGGACCCTGAGGTCCTCCTTCCACATTTTCAACTAGATATTCTCCACATCCAAGACAACAAACCAGAGAGCTATCTGAAGACTGGAAGAACAAACTCTGCAATCAAATATAGAGAAGAAGCTGCAGCTGAGAAGTCAGGAAGGTCAGAAATGAGAGAGGGCGGGAGCTGCAAGCATAGAGAAGGCAGAGAAATGGATCTTCACACCAGGGAGCTCACTGAAGGAAGACTAATCCCCATAAACTTTGGCTTTACAAGATGGGCTGAATTCCATGAGTTCATAAAACTAGTGGTACTTGGAGAGAGGGGGTAAGATGGCAGCAGACTAGGGGACGTCATTTCATCTGGTCCATCAAATTTAGCTGGATATCTATCAAACCATTCTGAACACATGCGAATTCAACCTCAGATGTAAGAAGATTTATCTGGATCTCCACAAGCAGAAAAAAAAAAAAGAGTACTTTTTGCAAGGTAGGAGGTACGGAACCTTGAATCTTTGGTGGAAATATCCAAAGATGAGTGGAGTGGGGTGGGAGGCTCCATAAGCTGGCCACCAGAAAGTGATATAACATCGGAGCAAAAAAAAATTGGGACCCTTGGAAATCTGCTCTAGTGAGAGGCACCCCCTTCTGAAAAGGGCACAGGGGGCCAATAGGGCAGAATTCTAGGTTGATCATTGTGGTCTCACAATTCCAGGTGACTCAGGAAGAATGGGAGAGCCCAAACCAGTAGAGTGGCCAAACAGTGGAGCAGGGAGATTGGTTATGGTCATCGAGTCCAGAGGGGACTTTTAGCTCCAGTCACCATAAACTGTGAACCAAGCTGGTAGGGAGACCATCCTCTGCCTGATCACCCTGAAAAGAACTAGAAAGTCTGGGCTGTCTAACATCTTAGGGGAGATATAGAATAGCTTGGCCCACGGCAGAGCAACAGCTCTCAGGGTGGTGTGGCCCATGAAGTGATGCTGGGGCAGCATCCAGCGTAACCTGGGAGCTGCAGAAGAGGGTGCACCAGGAGCCCACTGCACTGGCAGTTGCAGAGTCACAAGGTGCAGAGACACTTGCAGGTCCCTGTAACTACCCTGGAAAAATGCAGCTGGCAGCAGCAGTGGGTTTTGGTAGTTTGACACACAAAGAGCCTGTGCTCATGACTGGGCAACAACTCTCAGGGCATTGTGACCCTCAAAGGGACACTGGGACAGCACCCAGTGTGATCTGTGAGCTGTGGAAGAGGGTGCACATGTGAGCCCACAGCCACTAGCAATTGCAAAGTCACAAAGCACAAAGATGCTTTTGGGTCCCTGTGAATCCCCTGGGAAAGGTGCTGTGGGCATGAATTGGGCCAGTCTGTGGAGTTGGTATGTGCAGAGGTGGAGACTGATTGACCTGGAGGATTTGTTGAAGGGAGGGTAGGGACTGTGAGATTCTTGCATGGCCATATTTGCTATGACCCTCTAAAGAGAAGCAGAAAGACACCAGAGAACAAAAGCCATGCAGCCAACCAGCCCACATTAAGCCCACCCCCCTGACAAGGGGTGGGGCAGCTCCACCCAGGTAAAGACACCTGAGAAGCTGAGCCACAGGTCCTCCCCCAGATGACAGATTGGAAGAACAAGTGAATAATAAGCTTATTTCACACAGGACTATACAACTCCAGCACCAAGGAAAAATAATATAGGGAGCTCCAGGTGTTCCCTCATGACTTGTTTATAATTCAGGCTAAAATTTTATGTTTCTTTTTTAGTTTCTTTTCTTATTTTCCCTTTTTAAACCTTGTTCCTATTTTAGATAGATTCTTTTTATCCCAACCTATGTATTTAAGTCACTTCTTAACTTTTATTTTTTTCACTTATGTTTTAAAGATTTATGCCACATACTAGCCTGTTTTTTTCACTCTATTCAATTTTATCTTGGTGTGTGTGTGTGTGTGTGTGTGTGTGTGTGTGTGTGTGTGTGTGTTTTGATCTCTTTGCAATTTTGGGATATAATGTCTTCTAAAACACAGACCAAAAATCAAGCAAGAACAGGAAGATCACCCTGCTTCATCCACTCTGAGAGATTATAATCTCTCTCCCCGCTGCCCCCTCTTTTTTTCTTTCTTTTTTTCTTTATTATTTTGGGTCATCTTGGCTTTGGTGGCATATTTGTGGTAGATTTTGACCACTTCGGATGTTTTCTAAGGTGCATTTTGTTTGGGTCGTGGTTGATATTTTGGACTCTGTCCATTCCCTCAGTTATCCTTGACAGAATGACTAGAAGGAGAATTCCCAACAAAGAAAAGAACCAGAGACAATGTCCTCTAACACAGAACTGATTGATATGGATATAAGCAAGATGTCAAAGATAGACTTCAGGATAGCAATCATGAAGTCAATAGCTAGGCTTGAAAAAAGCTTTAATGACAACATAGAATCTCTAAGGACAGAAATAAGACCTAATCAGGGCAAACTTAAAAATGCTATGAATAAGATGCAGTATAAACTGGATACTCTTAACACCCAGGGTAAATGAGGCAGGAGAATGAATTAGTGATCTAGAATATAAGCTGATAGAAATGAAGGAAGTGAGGAAGATAGGAATGGGCAGCTAATAACCCATGAAAATAGACTTAGAGAGATCAATGACACCATTAAATATTTCAGTGTCAGAATTATTGGGATCTCCATCAGGGTGAAAGGAGAGAGAAGATTAGAAGGTATATTTGAGCAAATCATAGCTGAGAACTTCCCTAATTTGGGGAAAGAAACAAGCATTTGTGTCCATGAGGCCAAGAGGATGTCTCCCAAAATAAATAAAAATAGATTATCACCTCGACATATAATAGTGAAGCTTGCAAATCTTAGAGCCAAGGAAGCTATCCTGAGTGCAGCTATGGGGAAGAGATTTCTTATATTCGAAAGGAGGAACATCAGAATAACATCAGAAATTAGAAAAATCTCAAAATACGAAAGGTAACCTTATACCTAAAGGATCTGGAGAAAGAACAGCAAATAAATCCTAAACCAAGCAGGAGAAGAGAAATAATAAAGATGAGAGCAAAAATCAATGAAATAGAAGCTAGAAGAACAGTACAACAGATCAAAGAAACTAGAAGCTGTTTCCTTGAAGAACAAACCTGTGGCCAGACTTATCCAAAAGAAAAGAGAAAGGACCCAAATTAATAAAATCATGAATGATAAGGGAGAAATCAAGACCAATACCAAGGAAATAGAGACAATTATTAGAACTTATTACCAGCAGTTACATGCCAACAAACTAGGTAATCTGGAAGAAATGGATGTATTCTTGGGCACTTGTATACTACCAAGACTGAAACAGGAAGAAATAGACAATCTGAGCAGACCAATAACCAGCAAGTAAATTGATACCGTAATCAAAAACCTCCCAAAAAATGAGTCCAGGGACAAATAGCTTCCCTGGGGAATTCTACCAAACACTAAAAGAAGAAATCATACCTATTCTACTGAAGTTGTTCCATAAAATAGAAATGGAAGGAAAACTTCCAAACTCATTCTATGAGGTCAACATTACCATGATCCCAAAATGGGACAAAGACCCCATCAAAAAGGAGAATTACAGACCAATATCCCCGATGAACATGGATGCCAAAATATTCAACAAGGTCCTAGCCAATAGTTTCCAACAGTACATTAAAAGGATTAGTCACCACGACCAGGTGGGATTTATTTCTGAGATGCAAGTGTGGTTCAACATTCACAAATCAATCAACAAGGTAGATCACATTAACAAAAGAAGAGAAAATAACCATATGGTATTTGCAATAGATGCAGAAAAAAACATTTGGCAAAATACAGCATTCTTTCCTGATTAAAACTCTTCAAAATATATGGATAGAGGGAACATGGCTCAATATCATAAAAACCATCTATGTAAAGCCCACAGTGAATAACATTCTCAATGAGAAAAACAGAGAACTTTTCCTTTAAGGTCAGGAAGAAGATAGGGATGCCCACTCTCACCATTTTTGTTCAACATAGTACTAAATAAAAGGCATTCAAATTGGCAAAGAAGAAGTTAAACTCTCTCTCTTCACAGATGACATGATACTTTATGTGGAAAACCCAAAAGACCCCATGCCAAATTACTAGAACTCATAAAGCAATTCAACAATGTGGCAGGATACAAAACCAATGCACAGAAATCAGTTGCATTTCTATACATTAACAATGTAAATAAAGAAAGAGAAAGTAAATAATCAATTCCAGTTAAAATAATACCAAAAACAATAAGATATCTAGGAATAAACCTAACCAAAGATATAAAGGATCTCTACTCTAGAAACTACAGAACACTCATGAAAGAAATGAAGGAAGACACAAAGAGATGGAAAAGCATTCCATGCTCATGGATTGGGAGAATAAACATTGCGAAAATGTCTATGCCGCCCAGAGCAATCTACACTTTCAATGCAATCCCTATCAAAATACCATCAATATTTTTCACAGAGCTGGAACAAATAATCCTAAAATTTGTATTGAACTAGAAAAGACCCCGAATCACCAGGGGATTGTTGAAAAAGAAAACCAAAGATGGGAGCATCACAATGACTGACTTCAAGCTATATTACAAAGCTGTGATCATCAAGACAACATGGTATTGGCACAAAAACAGACACATAGATCAATGGAACAGAATAAAGAACACAGAAATGGACCCTCAACTCTATGGTCAACTCATCTTCACCAAATCAGGAAAGAATATCCAATGGAAAAAAGACAGTCTCTTCAATAAATGGTGCTGGGAAATTTGGACAGCCACATGCAGAAGAATGAAACTCGACCATTCTTTAACAGCATACACAAAGATAAACTCAAAATGGAGGAAAGACCTCAATGTAATGCAGGAATCCATCAAAATCCTAGAGGAAAACCATAGTCAGTAACCTCTTCGACATTGGTCACAGAGACTTCTTTCAGGACATGTCTCCAAAGGCAAGAGAAACAAAAGCAAAAATGAACTTTTAGGAGTTCATCAAGATAAAAAGCTCCTGCACAGCAAAGGAAACAGTCAACAAAACTAAGCGACAACCCCTGGAATGGGAGAAGATATTTGCAAATGACATTATGGATAAAGGGCTGGTATCCAAGATCTCTAAAGAACTTATCAAACTCAACACCCAAAAAACAAATAATCCAGTCAAGAAATGGACAGAAGACATGAACAGACACTTCTTCAAAGAAGACATACAAATAGTAATAGACACATGAAAAAATGTTCAACATCACTAGCCATCAGGGAAATACAAATCAGAACCGCATGAGATACCACTTTACAACAGTCAAAATGGCTAATATTAACAAGACAGGAAACAAGTGTTGGAGAGGATGTGGAGAAAAGGGAACCTTCTTACACTGTTGGTGGGAATGCAAGCTAGTACAGCCACTCTGGAAAACAGTATGGACGTTCCTCAAGATGTTAAAAATAGAGCTACCCTACATCCCAGCAATTTCACTATCAGGTATGTATCTCAAAGGTACAGATGTTGTGAAATGAAGGGGCACATGCACCCCAATGTTCTTAGCTACAATGTCCACAAGAGCCAAACTGGAAGGAGCCAAGATCCCCTTCAACAGATGAGTGGATAAAGAAGGTGTGGTTCATATATATAGTGGAATATTACTCAGCCATCAGAATGGATGAAATCCCACCAATTTCATCGATATGGATGGAACTGAAGAGGATTATGCTAAATGAAATAAGTCAAGCAGAGAAAGACATTATCATATGGTTTCACTCATATGTGGAACGTAAGGAATAGCATGGAGGTCAATAAGGGAAGGAAGGGAAAACTGAATGGGACAAAATCAGAGAGGGAGACATACCATGAGAGACTCTGGACTCCGGGAACAAACTGAGGGTTATAGAAGGGATGAGGGTGGAGGGATGGGGTAAATGGATGATAAGTATTAAGAAAGGCACATGTTGTGGTGAGCGCTGGGTGTTATATGGAGTTAATGAATCGTTCAACACTACATCAAAACCTAATGATGTACTATATGTTGGCTAATTGAACATATAAAGAAAGAATATTTTTTTGTAGTATTTGTTAAAGTGTGCAATGAATTGTCTGAAAATCTTAGCACTGAATAGAGTGATAGTTGGTGTGATCTCTTACTTTTCATGCTTTTTTGTATTGTTTGATTATTTCTGGCAATGAGTCTATGTAACTTCACAAGAAATTAATCAATAATGAAAATGAAACAAAACAAACAATAACAACAACAACAACAAAAAGTAGTGGTATTTGGAGGCTAGAGCTTTGAAACTCTACAGTTTTAACCTGGGTGAGCCAGAAGGGTGAGTGGGTCACTGCCCTTAAACAGCAGCCTGTGAAGAGAAGCAACCAAAAAGGAATCATTTGCACAACAAATTTCAGAATGTATTGAGGGACTTCTCTGAATATAAGGGAGCTGGCAATCACCATCATCTTCTCCCACAACCCAGGGTAAACACAGAGGAGGAGGTTGGACTGCAGGAGGTTGGACTGCACAGACACTTGCTGGCTGACCCCTGACAGTGCACCATGCCCATGAGTTTTCCTGAAGAGTATCCCATTCCAAGCCTGCTGGGCCTTGGCCCTGGTCTCAGAGCAAATTTTCTTTAGTATACAGCTGCCACAGCACACCATGCATATCTGCCACATTGGGCCCAGCTGCCACAATGCACCCAGCCACACAACCCCAGCCACCATCACAAGATGGGTCCAGCCATGCCCAGCTATCTTCTCAGGCCATGCCCAACTTCACACCACTGGCAGCTTCAGCATGCATCCCCCAGCTGCTGCAGTGCTTTGGAGAATCCTGCATAAAACTAGTGGTCCAGCTCAAATTTTGCTAACACTGACACCCCACTTCAAAGTTCTCTGGTGGGCAAGCTACCTCAGAATTGACCTGCCTGGCACCCACTAACACCACAGAGAGCAAGCACAGGCCACAGCAGGCAAAGAGGCAATGCAGACTACTGCACTGAAAGGAAAAGTGATTTGGACACAACAGCCAAGCATAAACAACACACCTAGGATACTGTCTTCAAGTACCAGGTTCTGATGGACAGAGGACACTGCACTGCAGGACATCCAAGGACTTCTTCTTCATAAAGTCATTACTTCCAAGAGCAGAAGACACAAGTGACTTTCTTAACACACAGAAAAAGACACAGTGTAACAAACAAAATGAAAGAACATGACAAAACCACAGCCAGAGATCTAAGTGAAACAAATATAAGTAACATGCCTGATAGAGAATTTAAAGAAATGATCATAAGGATACTCACTGAACTTGAGAAAAGAGTGGAATATATAAGTGAGACCCTTATCACAGAGATAAAGAATAATATAGCAGAGACAAAGGCCCCAGTAAATTAAATGAGTAACAAGCTTGATAGAATGAAGAGCAGGATGGAAAAAGAAGAGGAAAAAATTAGGGACCTAGAAGACCGAGTAATGGAAAGTGAGCAATCTGATCAAAGGGAGAAAAATAATCATGTAAAATGAGAACAGACTTAGGGAACTCTGGGATTCCATCAAACATAATAACATTCATATTATAGGAGTCTCAGAAGAAAAGAGAGAAAAGGAGGCAAAAAAAAATGTATCTGAAGAAATAATAGCTGAAAAATTCCCTAATCTAGGGAAGGAAACAGACATCCAGAACCTGGAGGCACAGAGAACTCCGATCAAAATCAATAAAACTAGGCCCACACCAAGATATATTGCAATTATATTTGCAAAATATAGTGATAAAGAAAAAAATCTTAAAAACAGCAAGACAAAAGAGGTCACTAACTTACAAGGGGAAACTCATAAGGCTAGCAGCAGATCTGTCAACAGAAACATGGCAAGCCGGAAGAAAGTGGCATGATGTATTCACAGTGCTGAATGGGAAAAGCAGAAAATAACACTTTATCCAGCAAGACCATCATTCAGAATAGAAGGAACAATAGGGTTTCCTAGAAAAATAAAAACTAAAGTATTTCATGTCCACTAAAACAGCCCTGCAAGAAATATTAAAAGATACACTTTGGATGAAAGGAGAGAGCAAAAGTGAACACAAAAGCAGTGAAAATGAATATTTGCGGAAAAAAATCAGTCAAAGAACTAAAAAAATGACATCAAATACAATAACATACACTTAAACTGTGGGGAGTAGAGCAGAAAATAATGGGTTGAAACTTAAAATACAATCAACTTAACATAGACCTCTTGTGAAGAGGAGGTTATATGCAAACTTACTGGTAATCATCTATCAGAAACCACTAGGAGGAGGAGGAAGATACCAGAGGAGTAAGAGACCTAAATTTCGTCTGGTCCCAGGAATTCAGCTAGATAGGGGTCAAACCATTCTGAACACCTACGAACTCAACAGGAGATCGAAGAAAAGAATGGCAGCAACTCTGACTAGAAAAGTGACCACTTTCTGGAAGGTAGGACTTGTGGAGAAGTGAATCTGAGGCAATATTTGGGAAGATAGACCTCAGGGGGAGGGAGCTTCCATCAGCTGGCTACCAGCAAATGATAGAGCAGTGGAGCACAAAATCAGAAAATCTAGAAGTCTGTTCCACTGAAGGACATCGCTCCAGTGGATAAGCAGGGGTGGAACCCTGACTGGGACAGTGTGGTCTCAGGACCCTCAGGGTCACAGAAAGACCGGGGGTGCCTGAGTGGGGCAGAGCATCCAGGTATAGGAGCAGGGAAGCAGGCTGTAAAGACAGAGCTGAGGAGTGGGCTCTAAGCTCGGGGTTGCCATAAAATGTGATCCACAGCACAGTCGGGCCACTACTCCTCCAGCAGGAACCCAAAAAGCGGCAGATCAGGGAGACTCCCCTTCTTCCCCCAGGAGGAGTGGCCCAGGAGCACACCACAGGAATCTGCTGGGTTTGTAGACTCTAAATGGGGTCGTGTGCCAGAGATAGAAATGCTTGGTCACAGGCCAGGTGAGCATGGAGTGCAGCCAGAGACTGGGGAGACAGGAGTGATTGATTGCTTTTTTCTGGAGACTAACTGGGGAGTGGGGCCCTGAGCTCTCGGCTCATCCAGGGCACTATTGGGAGGCTGCCATTTTCACTCTCCTCCTCCAAAGCTATATGGAAAGTTTGCAGGGAACAAAAGCTACCGAAAGCAAACCCGAGCAGATTACTTAGCCAGGCCCCTGGAAAGGGTGGTGCAGTTCCACCTCAGGCAAAGGCATTTGAGAAACACGACAACAGGCCCCACCCTCAGAAGACCAGCAAAAAAAGCCAGCCAAGACCAAGTTTAACGATCAATGAGAATGGCAGAACCCCAGTACTATGGGCATACAGCATATAGAATTCATGGCTTTTTTTCCCCATGATTCCTTAGTCTTTTGAAGTTAATTTTTTAAATTTTCTTTTTCTATTTTTTGTGAATTTTTCTTTTTTCCCTTTTTCAACCAACATCTTATCAATCCCTTTTTTAAAAATCTTTTTTTAATTTTTATTTTAAGAGTCATATTCTATTCCTTCATTGTAGTTAACCTTAATTTTGGTATATGTATAAGTTGCTCTCTCTTTAAAATTCTGGGATACAGTTTCTTCTAACAGATCAAAATATACCCTAAATCTCTAGTGTTTGGTTTGTTCTAGTCTACTGCCTGATCACATTCTCTCCTTTTTTTTTTTAATTTCTCTTCTTTCTTTTTTCAGCCAACCTCTTATCAATTCCTTTCATAAAATCTTTTATAATTTTCACCTATACAGTCATAGTCCATCCCTTCATTGTATTTACCCTTATTTTTGTACATATATAAGTTTTTCTGTCATTAAAATTTGGGAGGCAGTTTCTTCTAACAGACCAAAATACATCCAGAATCTAGTGTGTGGCACTGATCTATTCACCAGCTTGATGATATTTGATCATATGCTTTTTTCCCCTTTTTCTTTTTTTTCTTTTTTCTCTCTTTCCCTTTCTTTTCCCCCGGTTTCAGGTCTCTTCTGATTTGTTTAGTGTATATTTTTCTGGGGTTGTTTTTGCCCTGTTAGCATTTTGTTCTCTCATTCATCTATTCTCCTCTGGACAAAATGACAAGACAGAAAACTCACCTCAAAAAAAAAAAAAAAAGAACAAGAGGCAGTACCGACTGTCAGGGACCTAATCAATATGGACATTAGTAAGATGTCAGAACTAGAGTTCAGAATGATGATTTTAAAGATACTAGCTGGACATGAAAAAAGAATGGAAGTTATTAGAGAAACTCTTTCTGGAGAAATAAAAGAACTAAAATCTAACAAAGTCAAAATCAAAAAGGCTATTAATGAAGTGCAATCCAAAATGGAGGCTCTAACTGCTAAGATAAATGAGACTGAAGAGAGAATTAGTAATATAGAAGACCAAATGATGGAGAATAAAGAAGCTGAGAAAAGGAGATAAACAACTACTGGATCACAAGGGGAGAATTCAAGAGATAAGTGATACCATAAGATGAAACAGTATTCAAATAATTGGGATCCCAGAAGAAGAAGAAAGAAAGAGAGGGGCAGAAGGTATACTGGAGGAAATTATAGCAGAGAACTTCCCTAATTTGGGGAAGGAAACAGGCATCAAAACCCAGGCGGTAGAGAGAACCCCCTAAATATTAATAAAAATAGGTCAACACCCCGATAACTAATAGTAAAACTTACATGTCCTAGAGACAAAGAGAAAATCCTGAAAGCAGCTCAGGATAAGAGGTCTGTAACTTACAATGGTAGAAACATTCGATTTGCAACAGGCCTATCCACAGAGACCTGGCAGTCCAGAAAGGACTGGCATGATATATTCGGAGCATTAAACGAGAAAAATATGCAACCAAGAATACTATATCCAGCTAGGCTGTCACTGAAAATAGAAGGAGAGATAAAAAGCTTCCAGGACAAACAAAAACTAAAGGAATTTGCAAACACGAAACCAGCCCTACAAGAAATATTGAAAGGGGTCCTCTAAGCAAAGAGAGAGCCTAAAAGCAGCCAATTATATAAGCCAAATAATGACAAAAATAATAAAATAATAACAAAAGCAAAGAAACACATCAACAACAATGCAATAATAGAGGGGGACTTTAACACCCCCCCCCACTGAAAGGGACAGATCATCTAAGCAAAAGATCAATAAGGAAAAAGGACTTTAAATGACACACTGGACAAAATGGACTTGACAGACATATTCAGAACATTCCATCCCAATGCAACAGAATACACATTCTTCTCTAGTGCCCATGGAACATTCACCAGAATAGATCACATCCTATGTCACAAATCAGGTCTCAACTGGTACCAAAAGATTGGGATAATTCTCTGAATTTTTTCAGACCACAATGCTTTGAAACGAGAACTCAATCACAAGAGGAATGTTGGAAAGAAATCAAATACATGGAGGCTAAAGAGCGTCCTACTGAAGAATGAATGGGTCAACCAGGAAATTAAAGAAGAATTTTAAAAATTCATGGAAACCAATGAAAATGAATACACAACTGATCAAAATCTTGGGATACAGCCAAGGCAGTCCTAAGAGGAAAGTATATAGCAATACAAGCCTTTCTCAAGAAACAAGAAACATCTCAAATACACAACCTAACCCTACACCTAAAGAAGCTTGAGGAAGAACAGCAAATAATGCCTAAACTCAGCAGAAGAAGAGAAATAATAAAGATCAGAGCAATAATTAATGAAATAGAAACCAAAAGAACAGTAGAACAGATCAATGAAACTAGGAGCTGGTTCTTTGAAAGAATTAATAAAATTGATAAACCCCTGGCCAGACTTATCAAAAAAAAAAAAAGGGAAATGACTCAAATAAATAAAAGCATAGATGAAAGAGTAGAAATCACAACCAACACCAAAGAAATACAAACAATATAAGAACATATTATGAGCAAATATATGCCAGCAAATTAGATAATCTGGAAGAAATGGATGCATTCCTAGAGATGCATCAACTACCAAAACTTACCTAGGAAGAAACAGAAAACCTGAACAGACCCATAACCAATAAGGAAATTGAAGCAGTAATCAAAATCTCCCAACAAACAAGAGCCCAGGGCCAGATGTCTTCCCAGGGCAATTCTACCAAACATTTAAAGAAGAGTTAATACCTATTCTTCTGAAACTGTTCCAATAAATAGAAATGGAAGGAAAACTTCCAAACTCATTTTGAGGCTGTCATTACCTTGACACCAAAATTAGACAAAGACCCCATCAAAAAGGAGAATTACAGAATAATATCCCTTATGAACATGGATGCAAAAATTCGCACCAAAATACTAGTCAGTAGGATCCAACAGTACATTAAAATGATTATTCACCACGACCAAGTGGAATTTATTTCTGGGACGCAATGTTGGTTCAACATCTGCAAATCAATCAATGTGATACAATACATTAATAAAAGAAAAACAAGAAACATATAATCCTCTAAATAGACACAGAAAAAAACATTTGACAAAGTACAACATCCTTTCTTGATTAAAACTCTTCAGAATGTAAGGATAGATGGTACATACTTCAATATCATAAAAGCCATCTATGAAAAACCCATAGGAAATATCATTCTCAATGAGGAAAAACTGAGAACTTTCCCCCTAAGGTTAGGAACGTGGCAGGGATGTGAACTATCACCACTGCTATCCAACATAGTATTAGAAGTCCTAGCCACAGCAATCAGACCACAAAAAGAAAAATACAAGGCATCCGAATTGGCAAAGAAGAAATCAAACTCTCACTCTTTGCAGATATGATACTTTATGTGGAAAACCAAAACGACTCCACCCGAAAACTGCTACAACTCATAGAGGGATTCAGTAAAGTGGCAGGATATAAAATCAAGGCACAGAAATCAGTGACATCCCTATACACTAACAACAAGACAGAAGAAAAAGAAATTAAGGAGTCGATCCCATTATAATTGCACCCAAAACCATAAGATGCCTAGAAATAAATCTAACCAAAGAGGCAAAGAATCTGTACTCAGAAAACTGTAAAATACTCATGAAGGAAATTGAGGAAGACACAAAGAAATGGAAAAATGTTCCATGCTCATGGATTGGAAAAACAAATACCGTGAATATGTCAATGCTACCTAGAGCAATCTACACATTTAATGCAATCCCTATCAACATACCATCCACTTTTTTTTTTCACAGAAATGGAACAAATAATCCTAAAATTTGTATGGAACAAGAAAAGACCCCGAATAGCCACAGGAATGTTGAAAAAGAAAAGCAAAGCAGGTGGCATCACAATTCTGGACTTCAAGCGCTATTACAAAGCTGTCATCATCAAGACAGTATGGTACTGGCACAAAAACAGACACATAGATCAATGGAATAGAATAGAGAACCCAGAAATGGACCCTCAACTCTATGGTCAACTTATATTCGACAAAGCAGGAAAGAATGTCCAATGGCAAAAAGACAGTCTCTTCAGCAAATGGTGTTGGGAAAATTGGACAGTCACATGCAGAAGAATGAAACTGGACCATTTCCTTACACCACACACAAAAGTAGTCTCAAAATGGATGAAAGACCTAAATGTGAGACAGGAGTCCATCAGAAACCTAGAGGAGAACCCAGGCAGCAGCCTCTTCCACCTCAGCTGCAGCAACTTCTTCCTAGAAACATCACCAAAGGCAAGGGAAGCAAGGGCAAAAATGAACTATTGGGACTTCATCTAGATAAAAAGCTTTTGCACAGCAAAGGAAACAGTCAACATAACCAAAGACAACTGACAGAATGGGAGAAGATATTTGCAAATGACATATCAGATAAAGGGCTAGTATTTAAAATCTATAAAGAACTTATCAAACTCAACACCCAAAGAACAAATGATCCAATCAAGAAATGGAGAGAGGACATGAACAGTCACTTTCCAAAGAAGACATCCAAATGGCCAACAGACACATGAAAAATTGCTCGACATCTGTTGGCATCAGGGAAATCCAATTTAAAACCTCAATGAGATACCACCTCACACCTGTCAGAATGGCTAAAATTAACAAGTCAGTAAATGACAGATATTTGCAAGGATCCGGAGAAAGGGGAACCCTCCTACACTGTTGGTGGGAAAGCAAGCTGGTCAGCTACTCTGGAAAACAGCATGGAGCTTCCTCAAAAAGGTGAAAGTAGAGCTACCCTAAGACCCAGGAATTGCACTACTGGGTATTTACCCCGAAGATACAAATGTAGTGATCCAAACGGGTATGTGCACCACAATGTTTATAGCAGCAATGTCTACAATAGCCAAACTATGGAAGGAGCCAAGATGTCCATCAACAGATGAATGAATAAGGAAGATGTGGTGTATATATATACAATGGAATATTATGCAGCCATCAAAAAACCCCTGAAATCTTGCCATTTCCAACAATGTGGATGGAACTAGAGGGTATTATGCTAAGCGAAATAAGTCAATCAGAGAAAGACATGTATCATGTGACCTCAACTGATATGAGGAATTCTTAATCTCAGAAAACAAACTTAGGTTGCTGGAGGGGTGGGGGATGAGAGGGATGGGGTGGCTGGGTGATAGGCATTGGGGAGTGTATGTGCGAACACTGTGAATTTTGTAAGACTGATGAATCACAGACCTGTACCTCTGAAACAAATAATACATTATATGTTAAAAAAAAGAAGATAGTAGAAAGGGAAAATGAAGGGAGGGAAATTGGAGGGTGAGACGAACCATGAGAGACTGTGTACTCTGAGAAACAAACTGAGGGTTCTAGAGGGGAAGGGGATGGGGAGATTGTTTAGCCTGGTGATGAGTATTAAAAAGGGCACATATTGAATGGAGCACTGGGTGTTATATGCAAACAATGAATCAGGGAACACTACATCAAAAACTAATGATGCAATGTATGGTGATTAACATAACATAATAAAATAAAATTTAAAAAATGAGAGTAGTTTAAGAGAATTCAGCAAAATCATCAAGGATATTAACATTTGTATTATTGGGTTGATCACAGAATGAGAAGAGATATAAATGGTGGCAGAAAACTTATTTGAAGAAATAATAGCTGAAAATCTCTCTAATCCAGGGAAGAAAACAGACACTCATATTCAGAAAACACAGAGAGTCCCTACCAAACAAGATGATCCCCAGGAGGTCAACCCCAAGACACATAATATTTAAAATGATGAAAAGTGATGATAAAGGAGGAAATTTTAAAGGCAGCAGTAGAATAGAAAACAGTTACATACAAGGGAAACCCCATTAGGTTGTCAGTTGATTTTTGAGAAGGAACTTTGTAGGCCACAAGAGAGTGGCATGATATATTCAAAGTACTGAAAGGAAAAACTTATGACCAAGAGTACTGTAACTGGCAAGATTATCATTCATCATAGAAGCGAAGATAAACCATTCCAAGGCAAAGAGAACTTAAGTGAGTACATCACCACTAAACCTGCCTTACTAGAAATTTTAAAGGGAATTCTCTAAGTGGAAAGAAAAGCCCATAAGTAGAAGTAAGAAAACCATGATGGGAAAAAAAATTCACAAGTGAAAGGAAACATGTTAAAGTTACTAGATTAATCACTTCTAAAACCAGTACGGAAGTTAAAACACAAGGGTAAGATCAATTATATCTACAAAAATTCGTAAAGAGATACACATAATAAAAATATGTAAATATGACATCATATACATAAAACATGGAGGGAGAAGTACATATGTGCATTCAGAATGTGTTTAAACTTAAGTGACCATCAAGTTATTATAGACTGCTATATACATAAGATGTTATATATGAGCCCAATTGTAACCACAAATCAAAAACCAAAATCAAAAACCACTTAATAGATGCACAAAGAATAAAGGAAAGGGAATCCAATAATAATACTAAAGAAAGCCATCAAACCACAAGGGAAGAGAAAAAGAGAAGAAAGGAACAGTGAAGAACTAAAAAAAAAAAAAATCAAGAAAACAATTAACAAAATGGCAAGAAGTACATATGTATCAATAATTATTTTAAATAAATGAACTAATGCTCCAATCAAGACATACATGACTAAAAGGATTAAAAGTACCCATTTACAATGTCTATAGGAGACTTACTTCAGACCTAAAGACACATAGAGACTGAAAGGAAAAGGATAGAAAAAGTTATGTTATATAAAGGTTGTCAAAAAAAAACTGAGGTAAAAATAGTTATATCAGACAAAATAGACTTTATTTTTTAAAGATTTTATTTATTTATTTGACAGAGAGAGAGAGAGACAGCGAGAGAGGAAACACAAGCAGGGGAAGTGGGAGAGGGAGAAGCAGGCTTCCTGTGGAGCAGAGAGCCTGATGCAGGGCCCGATCCCAGGACCCTGGGACCATGACCTGAGCCGAAGGCAGATGCTTAATGACTGAGCCACCCAGCCGCCCCCAAAATAGACTTTAAAACAAAGATTGTAGTAGGAGACAAGGAAGGGAACTACATAATGACCAAGGGATCAATCCAAGAAGGGAATATACCAATTGTAAAGATCTATGCACCCAATATATAAGCACCTAAGTGCATAAAGCAAGTATTAACAAGCATAAAGGGAGAAGTGACATTAATAATAATAGGGGACTTTAACACTTAAATCAATAGTTAGATCAACCAAACAAAAAATCATCAAGGAAATAGTGGCATTGAACGATACATTAGACCAGATGGACTTAACATATGTACAGAATACTCTATCCCCAAACAACAGAATATGCATTCTTTTCAAGTGTACATGGAACAATCTCAAGGATAGATCATGTCAGTCCACAAAACAAGTTTCAATAAATTTATAAAGATTGAAATTGTATCAATGATCTTTTCTGACCACAAAAGTATGAAACTAAAATTAATTACAAGAAAATATCCGGAAAACCCCAACACATGGGGGCTAAGCAACATGCTACCAATCAACAAAGAAACCAAGAGGAAATTAAAAAAAAAAAAGTATGGAAACAAATGGAAAATGAAAATAAAATGGTCCAAAATCTTTGGAAAACAGCAAATCAGTTCTAAGAGTGAAGTTTATAATGACACTGGCCTACCTCAATAAACAACAAAAAGGTCACATAAAAAACCTAGCCTTATGAGTAAAGGAGCTCAAAAAAATAAGAACAAAGATCAAATAATAATAAATAAAGTAATAATAAAATTTAATAATAATGAAATAATAAAATTGGAAAATAATAAAAATTAGAGCAGAAATTTAAAAATAGAGACTAAGAAAAACAATAGAAAAGACCAAAGAAACCAGGAGAGTGGTCTTTGAAAAGATAAACAATATTGAAAAAGCTTTGGTCACACTCATCAAGAGATAAGAGAGAAGACTCAAAATCAGAAATGAAGGGAGAGAAATTACAATTGAGAACAGAGAAATATAAAGGAGTATAAGAGAATGTTATAAAATTATATGTCAACAAATGGGACAATCTTAAAGAAATGGATAAATTCCTAGAAACACAGTCTTTCAAAACTGAGTCAAGAGGAAATACAAAATGTGAACAGATTACTAGTAGTGAAATTGAATCAGTAACCAAAAATTTGCAAACAAAATTACAGGACCAGATACTTCACATATATATTCTATGAAAAACTTAAAGAGGTAACACCTTTCTTCCCAAACTATTCCAGAAAACAGAAGCAGAAGGAAAACTTCCAAATTCATTCATTCATTCAGCATTATCCTTTTACAAGAACCAGATAAAGACACCACAAAAACAAAACAAAATGAAACGAAACAAAAACAAACAACAACAACAAAACCGAACCACAGGCCAAATATCTCTGATGTACATAGATGCAAAAATCTTCTACCAAATAAAAGGAAATGAAATCCAATGATACATTTTAAAAGTCATTCATCATATCAAATGAGATTTATTCCCAGGATGCAAGTGTGGTTCAATATTTGCAAATTAATTAAAATTATACATCATATTAATAAAAGAAAGGATAAAGACCATATGATCATTTCTTTTTTCTTTTCTTTTTTTTTTCTTTAAGGTGGGTTGTTTCTTTAATGGTTTCCAGATGAATCAGGCCTTCTGGGATCCATCCCCCCCAACCCCACAGTCCCCTCCCACATGGTCTCTGGTCTCGGTCACGTGACTTGCTTTGGCCAACTGGACATCAGGAAGTGTGAAGCAAGCAGAAACTTGATAAGCATGTGGGAACTGGGTTCTCTTTCTTGAAACTACTGCCACCATGTGAGCAAGCTCACTGTAGTCCCTGTGATGATGAAAGACCATGTAGAGAAAGACCCATTTCACTCAGCTGTCCTCGCTGAGCCCAGCCCCCAGTGGACCCACCAGGTGGATGAATGAGCCCTGCCTAAACCAGCAGATGAACCACTCAGTCAAATGGTAGATTGTGAGAAATAGTACACTGTCGCTGTTCTTCTTTTTTCCTTTAAATTTTTTTATTGCTATGTTAATCACCATACATTACATCATTAGTTTGTGATGTACTGTTCCATGATTCATTGCTTGTGCATAACACCCAGCGTTCCACGGAGAATGTGCCCTATTTATTACCCATCACCAGGCTAACCCATCCCCCTACCCCCTCCCCTCTAGAACCCTCAGTTTGTTTTTCAGAGTCCATCGTCTCTCATGGTTCGTCTCCCCCTCCGATTTACCCCCCTTCATTCTTCCCCTCCTGCTATCTCCTTCTTCTTTTTTATTCTTAACATATATCACATTATTTGTTTCAGAGATACAGATCTGTGATTCAACAGTCTTGCACAATTCACAGCGCTCACCGTAGCACATACCCTCCCCAATGTCTATCACCGAGCCACCCCATCCCTCCACCCACCCCCACTCCAGCAACACTCAGTTTGTTTCCTGAGATTAAGAATTCCTCATATCAGTGAGGTCATATGATACATGTCTTTCTCTGAATGACTTATTTCACTCAGCATAACACCCTCCATTTCCATCCACGTCATTGCAAATGGCAAGATCTCATTCCTTTTGATGGATGCATAATATTCCATTGTGTGTGTATATATATATACCACTTCTTCTTTATCCATTCATCTGTCAATGGACATCTTGGCTCTTTCCACATTTGGCTATTGTGGACATTGCTGCTATGAACATCGGGGTGCACATACCCTTTCAAATCCCTACATTTGTATCTTTGGAGTAAATACCCATTAGTGCAATTGCTGGATAGTATGGTAGCTCTATTTTCAACTTTTTGAGGAACCTCCATATTGTTTTCCAGAGTGGTTGCAACAGCTTGCATTGCTGCCAACAGTGTAGGAGGGGTCCCCTTTCTCTGCATCCACACCAACATCTGTCATTTCCTGAATTGCTAATTTTAGCCATTCTGACTGGTGTGAGGTGGTATCTCACTGAGGTTTTAATTTGGATTTCCCCGATGCCAAGCGATGTTGAGCACTTTTTCATGTGTCTGTTGGCCATTTGGATGTCTTCTTTGGAAAAATGACTGTTTATGTCTTCTGCCCATTTCTTGATTGGATTATTTGTTCTTTGGGTGTTGAGTTTGATAAGTTCTTTATAGATTTGGGATATTAGCCCTTTATCTGATATGTCATTTCCAAATATCTTCTCCCAGTCTGTCGGTTGTCTTTTGGTTTTGTTGACTGTTTCTTTTGCTGTGCAAAAGCTTTTTATCTTGATCAAATCCCAGTAGTTCATTTTTGCCCTTGCTTCCCTTGCCTTTGGCGATGTTTCTAGGAAGAAGTTGCTGCAGCTGAGGTGGAAGAGGTCGCTGCCTGTGTTCTCCTTTAGGATTCTGATGGACTCTTGTCTTACATTTAGGTCTTTCAACCATTTTGAGTCTATTTTTGTGTGTGGTGTAAGGAAATGGTCCAGTTTCATTCTTCTGCATGTGGCTGTCCAATTTTCCCAACACCATTTGTTGAAGAGACTGTATTTTGTCCATTGGATATTCTTTCCTGCTTTGTTGAAGATGAGTTGACCATAGAGTTGAGGGTCCATTTCTGGGTTCTCTATTCTGTTTCATTGATCCATGTGTCTGTTTTTGTGCCAGTACCATGCTGTCTTGATGATTACAGCTTTGTAATAGAGCTTAAAGTTCATAATTGTGATGCCACAAACTTTGGTTTTCTTTTTCAACATTCCTTTTGCTATTCACGGTCTTTTCTGGTTCCATACAAATTTTAGGATTATTTATTTCAGTTCTGGGAAAAAATTTGATGGTATTTTGATAAGAATTGCATTGCATGAGTAGATTGTTCTAGGTAGCATAGACATTTTAATAATATTTGTTCTTCCAATCCCTTAGCGTGGAATGTTTTTCCATTTCTGTTGGT
This sequence comes from Callorhinus ursinus, assembly GCF_003265705.2. NCBI lineage: Eukaryota > Metazoa > Chordata > Mammalia > Carnivora > Otariidae > Callorhinus > Callorhinus ursinus. Next base: position 857,739 of record NW_027397129.1, read on the forward strand.
GGGAATGCAAGCTGGTGCAGTCACTCTGGAAAACAGTATGGAGATTCGTTAAAAAGTTGAAAATAAAGCTACCCTATGACCCAGCAATTGCACGACTGGGTATTTATCCCAAAGATACAAATGTAGTGACCCGAAGGGGCACCTGAATCCCAATGTTTGTAGCAGCAATGTCCATAATAGCCAAACTATAGAAAGAGTCCAGATGCCCATTGACAGATGAATGGGGATAAAGAAGATATTGTATATATACACAATGGAATATTACACAGCAATAAAAAAGGAAATCTTGCCATTTGCAACAATGTGGATGGAACTAGAGGGTATTATGCTAAGTGAACTAAGTCAATCAGAGAAAGCCAATTATTATATGATCTCACTGATATGTGGAATTTAAGAAAAAAGGCAGAGGATCATAGAGGAAGAGAGGTAAAAATGAAACAAGACAAAGCCAGAGAGGGAGACAAACCATAAGAGACTCTTAATTTTAGGAAATAAACTGAGTGTTGCTGGAGGGGAGGGGAGCGGGGGGGATGGAGTGGCTGGATGATGGACTTTGGGGAGGGTGTGTTGTGGTGAGCATTGGGTGTTGTGTAAGACTGATGAGTCACAGACCTGTAGACCCGAGGCAAATAATATACTATATGTTAATTAAAAATATATAAAGCATTGAAAAATAAAATAAAATGGCAATAGCAAAAAAAAAAAGACCATATCAATAGATACCAAAAAATAACATATTGGAGAAATAAAATTTGAAAATACCCAATATCCATTTATATATATATATATATGAACATAAAGGAACTTTTTCAACATAATGAAGGGTATCAACAAACAATCCACAGCTAGACTCATGCTTAATGATAAAACACTAAATGCTGCACCCCTAAGACCATGAAAAAGACAAGGATTTTTGCTCTTGTCACTTCTAATCAATATTGTACTGGGGCTTTTAGCCAGGGAAATCAGGTAAGAAAAACAATGAAATTCATAAGATTGGGAAAGAATGGTAAATCTGTCTTTATTTTCAAAATGATATAAATGCTTATGTAGAAAATCCAGTGAAATCCACAAAAAAGCTATTATAACTAATACATTAATTTGGTAAAAATGCAACATGCAAAATCAATGTACAAAAATCAATTGTGATTGACTGCCAGAATGGTGGAGTAAGGAATGCAGCATACTCTTGTCAAAAAACTATTTCAACTGGAGGAAATTATTTTTTAAATGATTTAATGTATCTGAATATTGTCTAAGAGCATATATCAAATGGACAAACATTTATTGAAGAAAATTTAATAAATCTTGGTAAAACAGCCAGAGGTTATCTCTATTTGAACAATGACCAATTCATTATCCTTAACCCTACCTCCATGTTACAGAAGCTTTGCTCCAGGCTATTGCAGCCACAAAGATAGGTTTTCTCTCACCTAGTTCCACGTCTAGGGCTATGGTTTCTCCCAGAAGGGGCTGAGTACTAGCATTTCTCATCCTACCCACTTCCCCAGCTCCATGTAGCAACTGTATTCGAGGGAAGCCCAAATGAGAGGTCTCTGTCTTTCTTCCACCCAGACCCTGATTGAAGGGTGGAAGCTTTACCCCAGGCACAGAAAATTGAGAATACTACACTTTAATCAACACAAACCCATCTCGCTCATCGTGTTGAGGTTAAATGCTGAGAAATTCAAGACAAGAAGACCAAACACTGGAACCTCCCCTAGCATCTAGTAGTAAGGCAGGGTGACACTTTGGGAGAAATAGGTGGGTATCCCTACCCTCAACTCTTATTTAGTAAAGCAGACATTCTTCTTAGAGGGAAAGACATACCTTAAAGACCAAGAACACTGCAGCTCTGCCTAAAAGGGATGACTTTATTTGGAATAGAGAAAGAATTCCATACCTAAGGGCACGGTGAAAAATAATGTAGATCTTGGTGGAGAACAATTATGAGGAAAATCCTATTTCCATTATACTAGTAACAAAAAGCCAAATCAGATCAACAAGAATTTTAACAGAGACTACCATGGAAATAGACAAGACGAGCCCTCCTGGGAATACGGTAAATCCTGGAGGTCAGGAGGATATTAACACATACTCTGCTGTATCCACTCAGGACCAATAAGTGAAGTATATGTAGCAGACTTGGAAACATTCCCTAAGTCATACACATATCAATCAACAAAGAGTGGAAGCTTCCTAGGCATTTGGAGCTTACACATAACCTACAATAAAACACTGCCTAAACAATAAGGTACCTGGACCTGGTACCAACTCTAAGAAAGCCAGATGTAAACATAAAATCAGATGCATTCCTGGCAATCTGGAAAGCTGTATGCATGTACAAGGTCACACTTTCTTAGAAAAATATAACTTACTAGGCTTTGGCTGAATGTGGGGCAAAAATTATAAACTCCCTGAATAGCAGCCTCCAAGCCATTGATAAGCAGCAAAAATACAATTGGTCATGGTAGCTTAAGCACACTGTTTGACCAATAGGTGACATATGATGGCACAAGAGAGCCACAAGAGTAACCGAGCTAGTGAATTGTGCAAGACTGTTGAATCACAGATCTGTACTTCTGAAACAAATAACGCAACATATTTTAAGAAAAAAAGAAAAAGAAGAAGATAACAGGAGAGGAAGAAAAGGGGAGTATGTCAGAGGGGGAGACGAACCATGAGAGATGATGGACTCTGAAAAACAAACTGAGGGTTCTAGAGGGGAGGGGGGGAGGGGGATGGGTTATCCTGGTGATGGGTATTGAGGAGGGCACGTTCTGCATGGAGCACTGGGGGTTATGAACAAACAATGAATCATGGAACACTGCACCAAAAACTAATGATGTAATATATGGTGATTAACATAACAATAAAAAATATAAAAAAAAAAGAGTAACCGAGCTAAAAAAAGAAAAAGAAAAAAAAATGAACTGGGTTATTAGAGCCTGCACAGTATGAGGGAAATAGATTTCATGCAATTAGTTCAGTGAAGGCATAAAACAAACAAACAAATAAATAACCAAGCAATGGCAGCATCACCCCTTGCCGGCAATGGCCAGGAATCTCTGTATGGACAGATGAAAAGATTACTCCAATTTTTGCTGTAAAAGAGAGGAGAAAGCAAAGGGGGTCAACACTCAGAGATGAAGACCCTTTGCTCTTCTTTGCTTCCGCTTTTATTGGTCCTTCAGAATAATCACAAATCCTTTTCACTGTTTCTCAAGAAGGTGATGTGTGACAAGGAGTGTTACTGAAACTAGGAGGATCTGTTTGCGGGAAAGATACAATAGGCTAATCTGTGTGTTCTAGGAGTCCTGCTAAACATAGCCTAAGGGACAATGTAGACATCTCTTAGATCACAGGGTGGCTGTTTGGGCTAAGAAAGCTTCAGGGAAGGCAACTCCCTGCAGAATTCCAATGGCAGAGTGGTTACGCAGGCCTCGGCATTTCAAAGACCTTTGGCCTTCTCCAAAATCTTGCCTGCCTTCAGTGGCCTCTGTGTTACATTTTAGCAAGCCAGGTATTATGGCTGATTTCATGCTCTACATTAACCCCAACAACCGTTGCCTTGAGAAGTGGAGGGAATCACTATGTAACTTGCTAAAGTATCCAGTATTTTTTTAAAGATTTTATATATTTATTTGAGAAAGAGTGAGAGAGAGAGATCACAGGTGGTGGAGGAGCAGAGGGAGAAGCAGACTCCCCACTGAGCAAGGAGCCCTATGTGGGGCTTGATCCTGGGACTTCAGGATCATGACCTGCGCCAAAGGCAGATGCTCAACTGACTGAGCCATCCAGGTGCCCCTAAAATATCCATTATTCAACAAAAAATTATTAGGCATGGAAATGACATAATAGAGTATAAGCCATACATGGGGAAGGTAGCAGTTAATAGAAATTGTCCCTGAGAAAGCCTAGATGTTGGATTTAGTAGATAAAGACAGCTAACAGGTGTCATAAATATGTTCAAAGAATTATAGGAAATCATGTCTAAAGAACTAAAGGAAAGTATGAGAACAAATTCTCAGCAAATAGAAAATATAAATGAAAAGAAAAGATACAAAAGAGCCAAATAGAAATTTTTCAGTTGAAAACTGAAATGAAAATTTCACTAGAAGTTTCAACAACAGATATAAGCAGACAGAAGGAAGATTCAGTAAGCTTGATAAATCAATTGAAATTTAAATACAGAAATAAAATGAAGAAAAAAAATGAAAAGACACCATTGTTGAACTTTTGAAAACCAAAGGCAAAGAGCATACCATAATAGGAGAAAGATTAAAATGACTTGTCATGTACAGGGAAACTGATAATTTTAATGGCTGGCCTCTCATCAGAAACAAGAGACCAGATACAGTGGATAACATATTCAAAGTGCTGTGAGAAAAAGCTGTCAACTAAGAATATTCTATCATGCAAAATTATCTTTTGAAAATAGAGGCAAAATAAAGATATCCCAGATAAACAAAAATAGAGAGTTTGTTGCCAGCAGACCTAGTTCAAAAGAAATACTAAGGAGAGTTCTTCAGGCTTAATGCAAGTGACACCAGTAATCTATTCAAATCCACACAAATAAAAAACAACAGTAAATGCAATTATGTAGATAACTATAGAATCTTGTATATTCCCTATGCTAGCCCTAATAATTTCTCCTAGGAGCTCTGATTATTTTTTTAATATTTAACTTATTTATTTATTTATTTATTTATTTATTTATTTATTTGAGAGAGAGAGATGAGAAGGGTGGGGGAGAGCAGAGGGAGGAGAAGAGGGAGGAGGACAAGCAGACTCTGCACTAAGCACAGATCTCTACATTGGGCTCAGTCCCTGAGACCAAGACCCAAGCTGAAATCAAGAGTATGACACTCAACTGACTGAGCCACCCAGGTGCCCCAATTTCTCCTAGGGGCCCTGATTATTTTGTATTGGGGAATAGTACTCAGAAACCTAGATATGGGTAAATCTTGAAGTTGAGTAATGTGAGTAATCCAACTTTTTTTTTGTTCAAAATCTTTTCTTCCTATCCTAGGACTTTGGAATCCCATGTATATTTTAGAATCAGCTTGTCTCTACAAAAAAAAAAAAATGCAAAGATTGTATTTTATTTATTTATTTTTTAAGTAGGCTCCATATCCAGTGTGGAGCCCAACATGGGGCTTCAACTCACAACCCTGAGATCAAGACCTGAGCTGAAATCAAGAGTTGGACGCTTAACCAACTGTATCACCCAGGCACCCCCATGCTAAGATTTTAATTGAGATTGTATAGAACTCATACAGAAATTTGAGAGAATTGACATTTTAATAATCTGGAATCTCCCATTCCATCAATATGCTATGTTTCTCCATTTATTTAGATCTTTCATTTTTAATCAGTGGTTTATATGTTTCTACATACAAATCAGGAACATGCATATTATTTCACTTATACATAAGTGCTTTATTTTTTGCATGTGCTATTTCAAATTGTATTTTTTTCTTTCATTATTTCAAATGCAAATTTTTCACTGGGCATATAGTAAAGCAATTGATTTTTGTAACATTGACCTTGTATCCTGCAACATTACTTAACTGGTTTATTAGTTCCAGGAGTGTTTTTATATATTTGGGATTTTCTACAAATACAATCATAATCATCTGTGAATAAAGGTTGGAATGGCAAGGGTGGAAATTCTCCATTAGATTAAGGAAATTCCCATCTATTCTTAGTTTTGGGGTTTTAAAGCATGAATGGGTATCTTCTGGTCCTGTATTTTACCTTTTTTTTTTCATTAAGCCATTTTCTACAGATATACATTTTTTTTCAAGATTTTATTTATTTATTTGACAGAGAGACACAGCGAGAAAGGGAATACAAGCAGGGGGAGTGGGGGAGGTAGAAGCAGGCTTCCCGCCAAGCAGGGAGCCCGATGTGGGGCTTGATCCCAGGACTCTGGGACCATGACCCGAGCCGAAGGCAGACACAACAACTGAGCCACCCAGGCGCCCCTCTATAGATATACTTGAAAGAAATTTAGGATATTGAAAAATTTCCATAAATTCATTTTTTAAAAGATTTTATTTACTTTATTTGAGACAGAGAGAGAGCACAAGTTAAGAAAAGAATCAGGGTGAGAGGGAGAAGCAGACTCCCTGCTGAGCAGAGAGCCTGATGCAGGCTCCATCCCAGGACCCTGAGATCATGACCAGAACTGAAGGCAGATGCTTAACCAACTGGGCAACCCAGGGGCCCCAACTCATTCTTAAAAGTGCTTTTAGACCTGCACAAAGACTATTTTAGGTTTCTAGTTAGTTTGAATACCAAAAACATATTTAATTTATAACATTCTACAATAAAAATTTCAATTATTAAAAAATAATAAGCTAGTTCTATTAAGCAATTTTGTTTCAGTGACTTACTCAGGTGATCATTTTGTGTCCCCTATCAGAAAGGTCGCAACCGCAGTTGAAATCATATTATCCATGCTCAGCCAGGAGCCTGCTTCTCCCTCTCCTGCTCTCCCTGCTTATGCTCACTTGCTCTCTCTCTCTCTCAATCTGTCAAATAAATAAATAAATAAAATCTTAAAAAAAGAAATCATATTATCTCAAATATCTATTTTTTGAGGACAACTTTCTTTTAAAAAACTAATGATGTACTGTATGGCGTTAACATAAATAAACAAAACTTTCTTAAAAAATATTCTAAAGCTATTCTCTTTGAGCACAATGAATTAACCTGTATAAATACTCTTATTCTAATTTTACTAGTAAAGAATTGTCACAGCCACCACACACAAATGTGACTATATTATTTATTTGCTTAAAAAATAAGTGAAAGTTTGAACCCTCTTGTCTTAGAAGATTGAAATAAGAGACCAACAACTAGTTCACACAGGCAGTAGGGTTCTTAGAAGAGTTAGGTTTATCTCCACAGTCTCCACAGGAACAACATAGAACAAAACCTTTCACTGAACAACCAAATATCATTTTCAAGGACATTTAATTTTATTTACTTTGCAAAACATATATGCTTCTTGTATACATAGCATTAGACGTTGATTCACTGAAGGATCTCTGTGATAGTTTTAAGAAGCTACCCTGGTTATAGATTTCAAACTTAAGAAGAGTTTTCAAGCATTCTTTTTTGTAGTTGATCTCATACTTCATTATAAATTTCATTTACGTCCATGTTTTTAGGAGTGCCCAATATAACTGCCAATTTGTCATATTTCTTAATATTAATATCTTAGATTTTTGAGGCAAAGTACATGTCAATTTTAGTACTCCAGCAAAAGTGAAACAACTTAGTTTTTAAGTCACTTATATCAGTATCTCCCTGTGGCTCAGATTTATCTTTGAAATAGTTTCTCACTCCATTTATTTTCTGTATATCCAGTGGAGGTTTTATGTGGCTTCTTGGTAATTATATAACACTCAGTCCATAATCTTATCCTTATACTTCCTCTCTATATACCTGGTTTCCATGCAGTGTCAATCACGTAAATTAAAGCTCAAAGAATGTTTGGAAAACTGAAATGAAGTTCATTGCAATTAACTTGAAGTAAGAAACCTAAAAAGAATGGGAAGGCCAGAAATTTGAGGATTACAATCATTTGTTTTATTCTTTTTAATTTTGTGTGTGTATGTATGTATACATATATGTATTTATTTCCAGTATAATTAGCATACAGTGCCATATTAGTTTCAGGTGTACAATACAGTGATTCAACAACTCTATACATTACTCGGTGTTCATCATAAGTGTACTCTTAATCCCCTTCACTTATTTCACCCACCCCCCACCCACTTTACCTCTTGTAACTACCAGTTTATAAAGAGTCTGTTTTCAGTGCATAGATGGGAGATCCAACTTCAGAAAATATGTAGCCCTTTTTGATATCTTCTAGTAGCAAACCAAACATTCCAGGCCACCTGGAATCTTAATCATCGTCTAGCCTTAAAATCAACCATTCACTGGTGAACTAAAAGGAAATCTTAGTCCTAGGGAGACCCAGGAAGTAAGCAGTTCACTTTAGCCCTTTCTACTTTCACTGTTTTTGTATTCTCCTTAACCCAATATACCTCCTTTGAGAGAACAGTATCTGATAACATTTTGATATGTTATCTCTATTGATATAGTTATATTTTTAAATATTACTTCAGAGGAATTACTAAAAAAAAGCAAAAATTTTTGTTGAGATTTCTGGCAATATGGTACTAATATAGAGAAATACTTTGGGTTCAGGAGACTTTCCAATATCTACTAAACCAAAACACAAAATAAAGCCAATATTTTTTCTACTCATAAAGTAATTCTGGGTACTGAATTATAAGCATCAAAACATGATGATAACAAGCTACTATTTGTTGAGTACTTATGATGTTCCAGACATTGAGCTAAGCATTTTATTTGCCTCATCTCTCCTAAACTGCATTACATTTTAAGGAGGTATGTATTGTCATAATAGTAGTACAGATGAGGAAATAAAGACTCAAAGGAATTGAATAACTTGCCAAGGTCAAAGAAATTGTAAATGATAGAAACTTAAGAGTTTCTAATTTATTTTTTTAAAGATTTATTTATTTATTTTAGAGAGAGTGTGGAGAGGGGCAGAGGGAGAGGGAGAAGGAAGAAACAGATTCCACGCTGAGCACAGAGCCCAGTTGGGGCTCAGTCTCATGACCCTGAGGTCATGACCTGAGCTGAAATGAAGAGTCAGATGTTTAACCGACTGAGCCACCCAGGTGCCCCAAGAGTTTCTAATTTCTAAATGATTATCTTAACTTTATTCAGTTTTCTGCTCTATTCACTGGAAAAGTAGACAAGTTAAGTAATATTAATCATTTTTGTAAATAATTCATGAGGAAAACATCATATCTTATGGTTCTGAAACACTGAATTTCTCAGATTATATTTGAATGTACATAGAAGGTCCAGTGCTCAACAAAGTAAAATTAGATGTAATAAAACCACAAATAATAAGGTTGACTATTGAAAATGTTTTAGCTTTTGAGGTTTTTTTCAAAAGCTCCCTCATTCAAAATGTCCTTTGAGCCTTTATTATAATAGTTTTATATTCTTTGTCTTATATCCTCATCTTTTCTCAGTCAACCTCAAAATGTTATAACTGACAGCCATTATGAGCATCACTGCTTGATTATATAATTATTGGCATTATTAATTTCAGCAATGTAAAATTCAGCAGAAGAAATTAAGAACTAATCAAGATGTAATGTTCAAATCCCAGCATGTGAAGACCTGAAGTAAGTATTCATTTGGATATTGGGGATTTAAGGTATGCAACATTTATTAATATTTGATAATATCTTCTCTCCTTTTCCAGGTGTTGAAATTGACACCCATAAGACAGAGTGACTTAGAAGAACATCCTAAGGTATTAACCAAAAAAAAAAAAAGTATTAGCCAATTTAATTTATGCCAAGCCAGTTTTATTATGTTCACCAGGTAAGTGAGCATATTTCTGTGTGAAAAACAGTTGGAAATTGAAATTTCCTTTGTTTTCTAACTCTGCCTAAGAAGAATGCCATGTATTATCAGAACTATTTTACAACATATCAAACATAATGGGAACCAGAGCACTAGTTTTACCTACCTATATTCAATGCACTTTGGGTCAGTAATCAGAGTGGGGGACAGCAGCATCATGATGCTAGTCCAACGGCTTTAATTTTAATAGCACCCTTCTTATGAGAAGCTGGAAGCTTCATTCCTCTTCTGAGTATTTAGTAAGTGTAACATGTGGTCGGTCTTAACAGACCTAAAACGTTTAGAACTTTAGAGGTGTATTTATTGTGACATAGTTAAGTTCAATCCCAAGCCATGCCCTTCCCTTCCTTTTCTTTCTTTTTTTTTTTTTTCTTTATTGGCACTACTGAGAAGCAGAGCTGGCATTATATGGGGAAAAAGAACGATGACTTAATAAGTGCTATAGAAATTGTTTTTTTTTTAATTCTCTCTATTACCATATGTACTAAATTTTCATTTATCTTTACATCCATGCTCTACACTGCACTGTCCTGTGTGCCAGAAGACTGACCTGCGTGGATCATATGAAGAGGGCCTCCTTGTCCTCTGATTATGGATAGACTTCGATGGGAAGCCCTGGCAGGAGACTAGCAGGTGTGGAAAGAATAAGGTAGCATACTTACTCTGTTGTTTAGTTTCCCTGAAGACTTCATGGGCTGGCTGTACCTTTTTTTTTTTTTTCACCATTCTGTTATGCATTTATTTCTTTCAGCAAACAGTAAAGTGGAACATTAAATATGCAATGTGTTTAAGTGTACTAAATGGCTGGTGAATACGTTTAAGTCTACAATTGTTTTTGTAACTTTAAAAAAAGAGACACAATAAATGAAAATCTAAACCATAATACAACCTATTGAATCTTCTATCAGAACCAAATGTTTCCTAGTCCAATTTCCCATAAATGTGAAGAATCATTAATTCCCAATTTGTGGTTTCAAGCTAATGCTGATCACAACTGGAAAATGACTGGTCAATATAGTTTAAGTTTCATAAATTTTCACCAAGGTGTTTAGCTCTGACATAATATTTGAGCATTGGTCATTAACTCTAAATTAATTATGCCCAATTGTTTTCCTGTTTCGAGTAAATAAGTAATTGAGCCTTAAAACTGGGAAAGGGGTGGAGTGAGTCCAAGCTGGGGTGCAAGAGCACTTGGCTTCTGGGGTCCCAAATAGACCAGATTATATATATATATATATATATGTATATAATGTCTATGGACTTTTGGGTTCTTTGAATAGTTTCACTATTGTTGATAATGCTGCTATAAACATCAGGGTTCATGTAATCTGTATTTGTGTATCTTTTGGGTAAATACCTAGTAGTGCAATTGTTATATCATAGGGTAGTTCTATTTTTACCTGTATTAGGAACCTCCATACTGTTTTCCAGAGTGGCTGCACCAGTTTGTGTTCCCACTAACAGTGTAAGAGGGTTCCCTTTTCTGCACATCCTCACAAACATCTGTTGTTTCCTGAGTTGTTAATTTTAGACATTCTGACCAGGGTGAAGTGGTATCTCATTGTGGTTTTGATTTGTATTTCCCTGATGCCAAATGATGTTCAGCATTTTTTCATGTGTCTGTTGGCCATTTGTATGTCTTCTCTGGAGAAATGCCTATTCATGACTTCTGCCCATTTTTAACTGGATTATTTGTTTGTTAGTTTGTTTTTGAGTTTGATAAGTTCTTTATAAATTTTGGATACTAACCTTTTATCAGATATGTCATTTGTAAACATCTTCTCTCATTCCAAAGGCTGCCTTTTAGTTTTCTTGTTTGTTTCCTTTGCTGTACAGAAGATTTTATCTTGATGAAGTCCCAATAGTTCATTTTTGCTTTTGTTTCCTGTGTCTCCAGAGATGGAGATGTGTCTTGTAAAAAGGTCAAAGAGGTTGCTGCCTGTGTTCTCTACAATTTTGATGGATTTCTGTGTCACATTTAGGTCTTTCATCCACTTTGAATTTATGTTTGTGTATGATGAAAGTGGTCCAGTTTTATTAATCTGCATATCACTATCCAGTTTTCCCAGCACCATTTGTTGAAGGGACTGTCTTTTCCATTGTATATTCTTTCCTGCTTTGTTGAAGATTAGTTGACCATATAGTTGTGTGTCCACTTCTGGATTTTCTATTCTGTTCCATTGATCTATGTGTCTGTTTTTGTGCCGGTACCATACTGTCTTGATGAGTACAGTTTGTAATTCAGCTTGAAGTCTGGAATTATGATGCCTCCAGCTTTGTTTTGCTTTTCAGGGTTGCTTTGGCTATGCAGGGTCTTTTATGGTTCTATACAAATTTTAGGATTGTTTATTCCAGCTCTGTGAAAAATGTCAGTGGTATTTTGATAGGGATTGCATTAAATGTTTAGATTGCTTTGGGGGTGTATAGATATTTTAACAATATTTGTTCTTCCAATCCGTAAGCATGGAATGTTTTTTTTTTTTCTTTCATTTATTTGTGTCGTCTTCAATTTCTTTCATCAGTTGTCTATAGTTTTCAGAGTACGAACATTTACCTCTCTGGTTAAGTTTATTCTTATGTATCTTGGTTTTTGGTGCAGTTGTAAATGGGATCAACTCCTTAATTTTTTTTTTTCTGCTGCTTCATTATTGGTGTATAGAAATGCAACTAATTTTTGTATGTTGATTCTATATTCTGTGACTTTGCTGAATTTGTGTATCTGTTCTAGCAATGTTTTGGTGGAGTCTCAGGTTTTTGACATAGAGTATCATATCATCTGCAGATAGTGAAAGTTTGACTTCTTCCTTGCCAATTTTGATGCATTTTCTTTTTGTTCTCTGATTGCTGAGGCTAAGACTTCCAGTACTATGTTAATTAGTAATGGTGAGAGTGCACTTCCCTGTTTTGTTCCAGACCATGGAGGAAAACCTCTCAGTCTTTCCCTACTGAGGATGTTATTGGCTGTGGGTCTTTCATATATGGCCTTTATGATGTTGAATTATGTTCCATCTTTATCTACTTTGTTGAGCATTTTTATCAAGAATGGATGCTCTATTTTTCCAAATGCTTTTTTTGCATCTATTGAGAGAATCATACTGTTCTTATCCTTTCTCTTATTAATGTGCTGTCTCACGTTGACTGATTTGTGAATAGTGAACCACCCCTGCAGTCCAAGAAAAAATCCCACTTGATCATGGTGAATAATTCTTTTAATGTACTGTTGGATTTGATTTACTGGTATGTTATTGAGAATTAATTCATCTATCTTCATCAGGGATATTGGTCTATAATTCTCCTTGTTAGCAGGGTCTTTTCTGGTTTTGGAATTAAAGTAATGCTGGCTTCATAGAAGGAATTTGGAAGTTTTCATTCCATTTCTATTTTTTGAAACAATTTGAGAAGAATAAGTATTAACTCTTCTTTAAATGTCTGGTATAATTCCTCTGGGAAGCCATCTGGCCCTGGACTTTTGTTTTTTGGGAGATTTTTGATTACCAATTCAATTTCTTTGCCTGGTTATGCATCTCTTCAAATTCTCTAATTCTTTCTGTTTAAACTTTGGTACTTTGTATGTTTCTAGGAATTTGTACAAATTGCCCAGTTTGTTGGCATATATTTTTTCATAATATTCTCTTATAATTGTTTGTATTTCTGCTGCATTGGTTGTGATCTCTCCTCTCTCATTCATAATTTTGTTTATTTGGGTCCTTTCTCTTTTCTTTTTGATAAATCTGGCTAGGGGTTTATAAATTTTATTGATTCTTTTGAAGAACCCCAGGTCTTAATTTCATTGATGTGTTTTATTGTTCTTTTTGTTTCTATATAATTTATTTTTGCTCCGATCTTTATTTACCTTCTTCTGCTGGCTGTAGGCTTTATCTGCTGTTCACTTTCTAGTTTCATTAAGTGTAAGGTTAGGTTGTATATTTGAGGCTTTTCTTGCTTCTTGAGGTAAGTCTGTATTGTAATATACTTCCTTAGGACCACCTTTGCTGTTTCCCAAAGGTTTTTTACTGTTGTGTTTTCATTTTCATTTGCTTCCATGTAATTCTTTATTTCTTCTTTAATTTCTTGGTTAATCCATTTATTCTTTAGTAGGATGTTCTTTAACCTCCATGTATTTGTAGTCTTTCCAAATTTTTTTCTTGTGGTTGACTTCAAGTTTCATAGCATTAAGTTTGGAAAATATGCATGGTATGATCTCAATCTTTTTGTATTTGTTGAGGCTTGATTTGTGACCCTGTATGTGATCTATTCTGAAGAAAGTCCCATGTGCCCTTGAAAAGAATGTATATTCCAGTGCTTTAGGATGAAATGTTCTGAATATATCTGTGAAGTCCATCTGGTCCAGTGTGTCATTCAAAGCCATCATGTCCTTGTTGATTTTCTGCTTAGATGATCTCTCCATTGATGTAAGTGGGGTGTTAAAGTCTGCTACTATTATAGTATTATTACCAATAAGGTTCTTTATGTTTGTTACTAATTGATTCATATATTTGAGTGTTCCTAAGTTGGGGAAATAAATATTCACAATTATTAGATCTTCTTTTTTTTTTTAAAGATTTTTTATTTATTTATTTGACAGAGGGAGACAGCGAGAGAGGGAACACAAGCAGGAGGAGTCGGAGAGGGAGAAGCAGGCCTCCCGCTGGGCAGGGAGCCTGATGCGGGGCTCAATCCCAGGACCCTGGGATCATGACCAGAGCTGAAGACAGACGCTTAACGACTGAGCCACCCAGGTGACCCTTATGAGATCTTCTTAATTGATAAACCCTTTACTTATGACATAGTGCCTTTCTTCATCTCTTGTTACCATCTTTGGCTTAAAATCTAGTTTCTCTGATGTAAGTATGGCTACTCCAGCTTTCTTTTCACTTCCATTAACATAATAGATGTTTCTCCAATGCCTCACTTTCAATCTATAGGTGTCTTTAGGACTAAAATGAGTTTCTTATAGGAAGCATATAGATGGATCTTGTTTGTTTGTTTTTTTAAATCCATTCTGATATCCTATATCTTTTCATTAGAGCATTTAGTCCATTTACATTCAGAGTGAGTACTGAAAGAAATTAATTCATTGCCATTGTATTACCTGTAAAGTTGGTGTTTCTGGTGATGTTCTCTGGTCCTTTCTAATTTTTGTTGCTTTTGGTCTTTTTTTTTTTTTTCTCCACTTAAAGAGTCCCCCTTAAAATTTCTTGCAGGGATGGTTTAGTGGTCACAAACTCCTTTAGTTTTTGTTTGTCTGGAAAACTCTTTATCTCTCCTTCTATTCTGAATGGTAGCCTTGCTGGATAAAGATTCCTTGGCTGCATATTTTTCCCATTCAGAAAATTTAATATTTACTGCCACTTTTTTCTGGCCTGCCGAGTTTCTGTGGAGAGATCTGCCACAAGCCTGATCTGTTTTCCCTGGTAGGTTAAGGAATTTTTTCCCTATTATTTCTTTCAGGATTCTTTCTTTCTCTGTGTATTTTGTGAATTTGACTATGATATGTCTTGGTGATGGTTGACTTTGGTTAAATTTAATGGGAATTCTCTGTGCTTCTTGGATCATGATGTCTGTTTCCTTCCCCAGATTAGGGAAGTTTTCAGCTATATTTTGTTCAAATAAAACCTCTGCTTCTTTTTCTCTCTCTTCGTCTTCTGGGACTCCTATGATACAAATGTTATGCTTTAAGGAGTCACTGAATTCCCTAGGTCTACATTTGTGATCCAATACTTTTCTTTCCCTCTTATTTTCAGTTTTATTATTTTCCATAATTTTATCTTCTATACCACTGGTTTGTTCCTCTGCTTTGTACATCCTCATTGTCATGACATCCATTCCGGTTTACATCTCAGTTATAGCATTTTTACTTTCAGCCTGACTAGATTTTTGTACTTTTATCTCTGCAATAAAGGATTCTCTGGTATCTTCTATGCTTTTTTTCAAACCCAGCTAGTATCTTTATGACTGTGGTTTTAAATTCTAGTTCTGGGGTGCCTGGGTGGCTCAGTCGGTTCAGTGTCTGACTCTTGGTTTCAGCTCAGATCATGATCTAATGGTCATGGGATTAAGCCCCACTTCGGGCTCTGCGTTCAGTGTGGACTCTGTTTTAGATTCTTTCTCCCTCTCCCACAGCATCTCTTCTCCCTCTCTCTCCCAAATAAATAAAAAAATTAAAAATAAATAAGTAAATAAATAATAGTTCAGACATCTTACTTATATCTGTATTGATTAAATCCCGGGCAATTGCTTTCTTTCTGTTCTTTCTTTTGAATTCTTCCATTTTGTTATTTCATCCAGATAGAAAAGGAAAAAAAAAAAAGAAAAAGAAGAAGAAAGAAAGCTAGATCTTAGGTGTGTTTTGGTCTCCTTGTTAGTAGAATCTAGAAACAAACAAAAAAAAGTAAAAATAAATAAGTAAATAAATATAATAAAAAAAGAAAAAAAGAATTATTATAAAATAAAAATAAAAAAGAAGCTAGAACCTATTTCCCCTAGAGATGAAGCTTTGCAGCACTCTGTGATCCATAGACTTGGTGTGTGCCAAGGGTTTGTGCTATTCTTCTGAGGGAAGGGCTTGTTGCACTGATTCCCGTGGACTTGCCCTAATCACATGTACCTGCAGGGGACAAGGGGATGGGGTTTGGTGTTAGTGGATCTAATCTCCACATGTGGTGCTGTTTTTCTCTGTGAACTCTTTCAGGATTGATAGGCAGGGTGGAAATGTCATAGCCCAGTTCTCTCATCCCTGGAGTGGGAGCTCACACCTGCCACCCTTCAGGAAGCCCTCACAGAAGATGGATGTACCTTTAACTAAAGGTCACAGGTTCTCATGATGCCCTTCCCTCACGTTCTTGTTTTTCTTATTTTAATTTATTGTTCATTCCCCTTGCCCCTTCAGACCTAGGTATTTAACCAACTTTCTTACACCCACTCCATGTTACTAATCCCAGAATCTCACGCTATCACTTATGGCTTTTCTATGGCATGCTTACTACCTTGTAAATAGATCCTTTGTTAGGATACACTCAAATGAAGTTTATCATCTGTTTTCCACCAGCATTCTGACTGATACACTATCTTGTGATAGTGTCTGATATTGTCATTAGAGATTTATTCTTTGAGTTTTCATTGTACCCAGAAGAAGAACACTCAAATCCAATTGGAACCTCAAATCCATTATCAATCATTTACCTTTCCATATAAAACATAAATGTTTTTTATTTAACATATTACCATGCCTGGCATCATTCAAGAAAGGGCTATAAAATAATTTATCAATAGACTGTTAACAGGAAATATATGTTATTCACTTTTATATTCCATTATTGAAGATAATGTAGTATAGTCATTAGAAGTCATATCATCTAAATTTTAATGGTGGCTCTGTTCCTTATTAATTGTGTAACATTAAATAATTTTCTTACTATGCTGAATCTTAGTTTCATCATCTGTAAAATAATAATAATAATAATTGCCTACTTCATGGGGTTCTTTTTTTAAAGATTTATTTATTTTCTAAGAGAGAGAAAGCACAAGCAGGGGAAAGGGAAAAAGGAGAGGGAGAGAAAGAATCCTCAAGCAGACTCCCCACTGAGCATGGAGTCTGATGCAAGGCTCAATCCCAGGACCATGAGATCATGACCTGAGCTGAAATCAAGGGCCAGCCACTTAACTGACTGAGACACTCAAGCACCCCTACCTCATGGGGTTCTTATGATAGTTAAATAACTTAGTCATTCAAAGTACTAAAGCACATAGTAATATCAATAACAATAGGTGTTATTATTAACACCTAGCATATTTATACCATATTTATAAATATTTCAATCTATTCATTCAGTAAATCATGAGTTCCTATTATGTGTCTGGCACTGTATCATGCTTGGGATGAAATGCTGAGGAAAACCACAGGGTGTCCTTACCTACATGTAACTTAAGGTCTAGATCTAGATGTAAAAATACAGGGAAAAGGAAATATAACCACAAATCACAGTCACAAATAAATGTAAAACTGAGATAAACACCATATAGGAAAAGTGCTTGGCACAATATGATTAAATCATAGAAATATTTTACCTCTGAAGAAAGAGTAGAAGTCAATTAGACAGAGGGGGTGGGGGACGGGTTAGCCTGGGGATGGGTATTAAAGAGGGCACATACTGCATGGAGCACTAGATGTTATACACAAACAATGAATCATGGAACACTACATCAAAAACTAATGATGTAATGTATGTGATTAACATAACATAATAAAAAAATGACACATGACAAGATGCTCAACATCATTCATTATCAGGGAAATATAAATTAAAACTACAATGAGATATCATTGCACACCAGTCAGAATGGCTAAAATTAACAACACAGGAAACAACAGATGTTGGTGAGGATGTAGAGAAAGGGGAACCCTCTTACATTGTTGGTGAGAATGCAAACTTTTGCAGCCACTCTGGAAAATAGTATGGAGGTTCCTCAAAAAGCTAAAAAATAGAACTACCCTATGATCAAGCAGTTGCACTACTAGGTATTTACCCAAAGGAAACAAAAATACTGATTTGAAAGGGCACATGCACCCCAATATTTATAGCAACATTATCAACAATAGCCAAATTATGGAAAGAGCCCAAATTTCCATCCACTTGTGAATGGATAAAGAAGTGGTGTGTATATGTGCATGTCTGTGTGTGTGTGTATATGAATATTACTCAGCCATCAAAAGAATGAAATCTTGCCATTTGCTACAACATGGATGGAGCTAGAGTATATTATGCTAAGCAAAATAAGCCATTCAGAGAAAGACAAATACCACATAATTTCACTCATATTTGGAATTTAAGAAACAAGAAAGATGAACATAGTGGGGGAGAAAGGAAAGGAGCAAATAAAGAAACAGATTCTTAACGATAGAGAACAAACTGAAGATTGTTGGAGCCAAGGTGTTCAGGGAATGGGTTAAATGGGTGATGAGTATTAAGGATGGCACTTGTGATGAGCACTTTGTGTTATATATAAATGATGAATCATGATGTTCTACCCCTGAAACTAATGTTACACTATGTGTTAACTAATTAGAATTTAAATAAAAATGTGAAGCAAACAAAAAAACTAATTAAAGTGCCACTTTATTCTCATTAGGATGGCTCTTGCCAAAAAACAACAAAAAAAAGTGTTGGCAAGGATATGGAGAAATTTGAAACCTTGTGTATTGCTGGTGAAAATGTAAAATGGTGGAGCTGCTGTGGAAGCAATGTGGGAGTTCCTCAAAAAAACTTAAACATAGAGTGAATGATTTAGCAATTCCACTTTTGGGTATATTCCCCAAAATAATTGAAAGCAGACACTCAAACAAATATTTGTATACTCATGTTTATAGCAGAATTATTTACAATAGCCAAAACAGTAGAAGAAACCCAAGTGTCCTTTAGAAGATGAACATATAAACAAAATACAATATATACATAAAATGGGATATTATTCAACTCTAAAAAGGAATCAAATTCTGACACATGTTATAACATGGATGAAACTTGAAGACTTTAAGTGAAAAAAACTTGTCATAAAAGGCAAAATACTGTATGATTCCACTTACATGAGATAACAGAGTAGTCAAACTCAAAGAAATAGAAAGTAGAAGTGGTTTCAAGGGGCTGGAGTTAGGGAGATGGGGAGTTACTGTGTGCTCTATGAGCATAGAGTTTCAGTTGGGGAAAATGAAAAAGTTTTGGAGGTGGATGGTGGTGATGATTACACAACAATGTTAATGTCTATAATGCCACAGTACTGTACACTTAAAATGGTTGAAATGATAAATTATATGCTATGCATATTTAACCACAAAAAAAATTGAATGCCTAGTAACACTCAAGGATGACAGGAAATACCTCCTTTCCTACTAAGAGAGCATCAAGTTCAACCTACTATATATCAGCTATAACTGCAAAATAACCTGCACAAAATAACTCCAATACATGTTATAAACTCAAATATGTATTCCTGTAAGTTAAGGAAACTCCCATCCTACTTACTGGTGCTCTCAGTTCAGCCTTTCATTCTGATGAGAAGCAAATTTTTCCCTGCAGCATTTTAGCTTTTAACTGTCCTTTCCGATACGTGTCATAAAATATCTAGCAAGCAGGGGAATTAGTGAATTCCATACCTCACTTTTAATATGTGTACATTTAAGATTTGTCCTGGCTGCCTCAACAAGTACAAAAAGACTGAGATCATATCATGCATATTTTTGACAACAATGCCTTAAATATGAAGTCAGCACAAGAAAAAAAATTGGAAAGAACACAAATACATGGAGGTTAAAGAACATCCTACTAAAGAATGAATGGGTCAGCCAGGAAATTAAAGAAGAAATTTAAAAAAAAGTAAACAAATGATAATGAAAGCACAATGGCACAAAAACTTTGGGATGTAGCAAAAGTAATCATAAGAAGGAAGTATATAGCAATATGGGCTTATCTCCAGAAGCAAGAAAAATCTCAAATAAACAACCTAACCCTACACCAAAAGAAGCTAGAAAAAGAACAGCAAAAAAGCATAAAGCCAGTAGAAGAAGGGAAATAATAAAATTAGAACGGAAATAAATGGTATAAAATCTAAAATAAACAAACAAAAACAACGAAATAAAACAAAAACAAAAATAAAACACACAGTAGATGGATCAATGAAAGCAGGAGCTTGTTCTTTGAAAGAATAAAATTGATAAATCCCTAACCAGACTTATCAAAAAGAAAGGAGAAAGGCCCCAAATAAATAAAATCACAAATGAGAGGGGAGAAATAACAACACAGAAATACAAACAATTATAAGAAAATATTATGAAAAATTATATGCCAACAAATAGGGCAATCTGAAAGAAAAAGGTAAGTTCCTAGAAACATACAAACGACCAAAAGTGAAACAGACTGATAACTGGCAAAGAAATTGAATCAGTAATCAAAAATCTCCCAATAAACAAAATTCCAGGGCCAGATGCCTTCCCAGGGGAATTCTACCAAACATTTAAAGCAGAGTGAATACCTATTCTTCTCAGACTGTTCCAAAAAATCGAAATTGACAGAAAACTTCTGAATTCCTTCTATGAGGCCAGCATCACCTTGATTCCAAAACCAAAGACTCCACTAAAAAAGAGAATTATAAGCCAATATCCTTGAGGAATATGGAAGAAAAAATTTTCAATAAAATACTATCAAATCAAATCCAACAGTACATTAAAAGAATCATTTACCATCAAAGTGGGATTTATTCCTGGGCTGCAAGAATGGTTCAATATTCATAAATCAATCAATGTGATACACCACAGAAATAAAAGAAACGATAAGAACATATGATCATTTCAATAGATGCAGAAAAAGCATTTCACAAAATACAGCATCCATTCTTGATAAAACCCTCAACAAAGTAGGGATAGAGGGAACATACCTCAACATCATTAAGGTCATGTGTCAAACATCCACAGCTAATATCATCCTCAAAGGGGAAAAACTAAAAGCTTTTCCTCTGTGGTCAGGAACAAGACAGGGATGTCCACTTTCACCATTGTTATTTAACATAGTACTGGAAGTCCTAGCCTCAGCAGAAAATAAAAAGATATAAAAGCATCTAAATTGGCAAGGATGAAGTCAAACTTTAACTATTTACAGCTGATATGATAGTCAATATAGAAAACCTGAAAGACTCCACCAAAAAACTGCTAGAACTCATATGTAAATTCAGTAAAATCACAGGATACAATCCATGTAAAGAAATCTGTTATATTTCTATACACCAATAATGAAGCAGGAGAAAGAAAATCAAGATTTCAATGTCATTTACAATTGCACCAAATACCATAAAATACCTAGGAATAAACTTAATCCCAGAGGTAAAAAAATTGTACTCTGAAAACAATAAAGCACTGATGAAAGCAACTGAAAATGACCCAAATAAAGGGAAAAACATTCCATGCTCATGGATTGGAAGAAGAAATATTGTTGAAATGTCTATAATATCCAAAGCAATCTACACATTTAAAGCAATCCCTATGAAAATACCACCAGCATTTTTCACAGAGCTAGAATAAACAATCCTACAATTTGTATGGAACCACAAAAGACCTTGAATAGCCAAAGCAAACTTGAAAAAGAAAATCAAAGCTGGAGGCATCACAATTCTGGACATCAAGTGACATTACAGAACTATAGTGATCAAGCCAAGGTGGTACTGGCACAAAAGCAGACACATAGATCAATGGAACAGAATAGACAACCCAGAAATGGACCCACAACAATATGGTCAACTGATCTTTGATAAAGCAGGAAAGAATATCCAATGGAAAAAAGACAGTCTCTCCAACAAATGGTTTTGGGAAAATCGCAAAAGAATGAAACTAGACTACTTTCTTACACCATACACAAAAATAAATTCAAAATGGATGAGAGACCTAAATATGACAAAGGAAACCATCAAAATCCTAGAGGAGAACACAGGCAGCAACCTCTTTGACATTGGCCATAGCAAATTCTTTCTACAAATGTTTCCTGAAGCAAGTGAAATAAAAGCAAAACTGAACTACTGGGACCACTTCAAGATAAAAAGCTTCTGAATAGTAAAAGAAATCAACAAAACCAGAAGGCAACTTTCAGAATGGGAAAAAATGTTTGCAAATGACATCTGATAAATGGTTAGTATCCAAAATCTACAAAGAATTTATCAAGCTTAACACCCAAAAAGCAAATAATCCAGTTAAGAAATGGGCAGAAAGGGCAGAAGGGGTGCATGGGTGTATTTCAGGTAAGGGTCCATCTCTTGATTTCAGCCCAGATCATGATCTCATGGCCATGAGATTGAGCCCTGCATCAGGTTCTATGCTCAGCTGAGAGTCTGCTTGAACTTCTTTCTCTCCCTCTCCCTCTGCCCCTCCCCCAACTTGTGTTCATGCTCTAAATAAATAAATAAATAAATAAATAAGCAAATAAATTAATCTTTAAAAATTAAAAAATGGGCAAGAGTCATGAATAGTCAGTTTTTCAAAGTAGATATACAAATGGCTAACAGACACATGAAAAGATGCTGAACATATACTCATCATCATGTAAATACAAATCAAAACTACAAGAAGATATCATCTCACACCTGTCAGAATGGCTAAAATCAACAACTCAAAAGCAACAGATTTTGGCAAGGATGTGGATAAAGGGGAACCTTCTTACACTGTTGGTGGGAATGCAAATTGGTGCACCCACTCTGGAAAACAGTATGGAGTTTACTTAAAAAGTTAAAAATAGAACTACCCTACCATCCAGAATTGTACTACTGGTATTTACCCAAAGAGCACAAAAATGCTGATTCAAAGGCACACATATATCCGATGTTTATAGAAGCATTATCAACAATAACCAAATTATGGAAAGAGCCCAAATGTCCATCAAGTGATGAACAGATAAAGAAGAAGTGGTGGGGCATCTGGATGGGGAGCAGGGAGCCTTCTTGTCCCTCTCCCTCTGCCACTCCCTCCCCCTACTCATGCTTGCTCTCTCTCTCTGTCAAATAAATAAATAAAACCTTTTTTT
>NW_027397129.1:880886-955381 GCF_003265705.2 Callorhinus ursinus
ATTGCCATTTGCAACAACATGGATGGAGCTAGAGTGTATTATGCTAAGTGAAATAAGTCAGTCAGAGAAAGACAAATACCATATAATTTCACTCATATGTGGAATTTAAGAAATGAAAGAGATGAACATAGGAGAAAAAAAGAGAGGCAAAACATAAAACAGACTCTTAACTATTAAGAACAAACTGGTTGCTGGAGGGGAGGTGGGTGGAGGGATGGGTTAAATGGTTGATGGGTATTAAGGACGGCACTGTGATGAGCACTTGGTGTTGTATGTAAGTGATGAATCACTAACTTCTACTCCTTTTTTTTCTTTTTTCTTTTTTTATTAAGTTCAATTAGCCAACATGTAATACATCATTAGTTTTTGATGTAGTGTTCAATGATTCATTAGTTGTGAATAACACACAGTGTTCATCACATCACGTGCCTTCCTTAATGCCCATCACCCATTTACCACATCCCTCCACCTCCCTCCCTTCTGAAACCCCCAATTTGTTTCCCAGAGTCCAAAGTCTCTCATGCTTTGTCCTCCTCTGATTTCTTCCCATTCAGGTTTCCCTCCCTTCCCCTATGGTACTCTGCCCTATTTCTTATATTCCACATATGAGTGAAAACATATGATAACTGTCCTTCTCTGCTTGACTTATTTCACTTAGCATAATCCCCTCCAGTTCCATCCATGTTGATGCAAATGGTGGGTATTCATCCTTTCTGATGGCTGAGTAATATTCCATTGTATATATGAACCACACCTTCTTTATCCATTCATCTGTTGAAGGACATCTCAGCTCCTTCCATAGTTTGGTTATTGTGGACATTACTGCTATGAACATTGGGGTGCTTGTGACCCTTCTTTTCACTACATCTGTATCTTGGGGTAAATACCCAGTAGTGCAATTGCTGGGTTGTAGAGAAGCTCTATTTTTAACGTCTTCAGGAACCTCCATACTGTTTTCCAGAGTGGCTGTAACAACTTGCATTCCCACCAGCAGTGTAAGAGAGTTCCCTTTCTCCACGTTTGCCAACATATATCATTCTCTGTCTTGTTCATTTTGACCATTCTATGGTGTAAGGTGGTATCTCATTGTGGTTTTGATTTGCACTTCCCTGATGGCAGTGATGTGGAGTATTTTTTCATGTGTCTGTTAGCCATTTGTGTGTCTTTTTTGGAAAAGTGTCTGTTCATGTCTTCTGCCCATTTTTTGATTGGATTATTTGATTTTTGGGTGTTGAGTTTGAGAAGTTCTTTATAGATATTAGATACCAGCACTTTATCTGTTATGTCATTTGCAAATATCTTCTCCAATTCGGTGGGTTGCCTCTTAATTTTGTTGACTGTTTCTTTTGTTGTGCAGAAGCTTTTTATCTTGATGAAGTCCCAAAAGTTCATTTTTGCTTTTGTTTCCCTTGCCTCTAGAGACATGTCTTGGAAGACGTTGCTGTGGCCAAGGTTGAAGAGGTTGTTTCCTGTGTTCTTCTCTAGGACTTTGATGGATTCCTGTCTCACAATTAGGTCTTTCATCCATTTTGAGTTTATCCTTGTATATGGTGTAAGAGAATGTTCCAGTTTCATTCTTCCACATGTGGCTGTCTAATTTTCCCAGCACCATTTATTGAAGAGACTGTCTTTTATCCTTTGGATATTGTTTCCTGATTTGTCGAAGATTAGTTGACCATAGATTTGAGGGTCCAAATCCCAGCTCTCTATTCTGTTCCATTGATCTATGTGTGCCAGTACCATGCTGTCTTGATGATCACAGCTTTGTAATATAGCTTGAAGTCAGTCACTGTGATGCTCCCATCTTTGGTTTTCTTTTTCAACAATCCCCAGGCAATTCGGGGTCTTTTCTGATTCCATACAAATTTTAGGATTATTTTTTCCAGCTCTGTGAAAAAAGCTGATGGTATTTTGATAGGGATTGCATTGAAAGTGTAGTTTGCTCTGAGTGGTATAGACATTTTCACAATGTTTATTCTTCCAATCCATTAGCATGGAATACTTTTCCATCTCTTTGTGTTTTCCTCATTTTTTTTTTCATAACAGTTCTGTAGTTTCTAGAGTAGAGATCCTTTGCCTCTTTGGTTAGGTTTATTCCTAGGTATCTTATGGTTTTTGGTGCAATTGTAAATGGGATTGATTCTTTAATTTAACTTTCTTCAGTCACACTGTTAATGTATAGAAATGCAACTGATTTCTGCGCATTGGTTTTGTATCCTGCCACGTTGCTAAATCGCTGAGATCTAACAATTTTGGGGATGGCATTTTTTGGGTTTTTCACATAAATTATCATGTCATCCTCAAAAAGAGAGAGTTTGACTTATTTGCCAATTTGAATGCCTTTTCTTTTTGTTGTCTGATTGCTGAGGTTAGGACTAACTTCTACTCCTAAAATTAATATTACATTATATGTTAACTCACTGGAATTTAAATAACTTGAAACAAACAAATAAACAAAAAAGCTCAGATTAAAAAAGTAGACTCTCCTGTGGAACAAAATGACAGTGGTATTACATTCATTGCTGAGGGATGGGAAAAATTGAAAGAGTGAGGGATAGGAATAAAAGCAGTAACATGGGAGTGGCATCATAATCCTGTTCCAGGTTGAATAAGCAGACTATAAGGAGGTATGGAGATAAAACCCAGTAGCATAACTGAAGTCCAATGTGGTTCTTGCATCATACAAAGGTTAAGAGATGAGAGGAAATAAAGATAAAGCAATGGTTCCTAATAGGTCGTCCTCGGACCAACAGCACTGGCACCAACGTTGTGTCTTATGTGTGAAAGAATATGAATATTTATTAATTCTTTCAAAGTCAAAGGTGATTCTAAAAGAACTTTTAAAAAATTCTCTTAGTCTATATCTTGTTTACTTTGGATACTTGTCAGTTTTTCCCCGCCCTGTGGTAAAATGCAAAGATTTCTTATTTTTATCATCATCATCATCATTGTCATCACTTTAAACTAGGGTACACACATCTGTAAAAAAATGTTTGAGTAAATATAAAGCTACAAAAAATCACTTGTGAGTAAGAGTGCAGCATAGTAAAAGTCTATGACCTTAAAAGTGTATTTTTTAAAGTAGCTGCAAGAATGGGGCCTGTATTAATAAATCGTTGCATAGGATATTCTACTCTCTATAAAGAAATATGTTCATAATCAAGGAAAATGAGCACATGACTAATAATAAATAAAAATAATAAATTTGAAAAAACCCACAAAACAATCAGAGGTTAGTGCTGGACAACATTGTTAAGTAGAAGAAGTTTCCCTCTAATCTTTTTTTTTTATAATCCTGTTTTCCCCTCCAGAAACCCAACTTACAACAGTAGATCCAGGTTATGAAACTTACCTTCTTGCCCCATCAATATAGATTTATCTTCTGTCCCATTTTGAAAAGCAAAATTCACTCAAGGTAAATTAATGTTTGATAATGACTTTAAATATTTCCTATAATTGATAGGGTTTGCATTTTGACATGAGCTTTCAGTGCTTCATCCTAAACAGATGATGTGAAAATTTCGAGACACCACAGCGACGTTAATATAGAAAATTATCAGGCATAAATGGAAAATAAATCTTTCCTCATGGAACTCAAATTATAAGAAGACTATTATCTATTCCATCTAAATGTGAGTCTGACCTTATATAAAACACCATTTGTCTATTTTTTTCCCATATACACTGTGGAAAGACAGGATTAAAAAGTTGACCTATGTTAATCTCTTCATATATCTATTCAATACCCTCTGATATAGATAATTCTGATTATTTTTTGATGATTGCTTGAAAACAACCCACCACACACACACACACACACACACACACACACACAAACACACAAACACATGTAGGCATATACCCATTTCTTCTTTGTTCAGGCAAATGATATATTATGCTGATCATACTGGTCATAATAAAAGACACATGGTGTCCCATGTGAAGAAAAAAAAGTGAAGTGCTTTTTAAGGATGATGGTATTTCTATGTAGCATCACAGTAAACTCATTTCCCAGTTTATTTTTTTTAAGATTTTATTTATTTATTTGAGAGAGAGAGAGTATGAACGGGGTGAGGGGTAGAGGGAGAGGGAGAAGCAGCCTCCCCACTGAGCAAGAAGCCAAATGCGGGACTTGATCCCAGAACCCTGGGATCGTGACCTGAGCCAAAGGCAGCAACTTAACTGACTGAGCCACCCAGGCACCCTCATTTAAATAGGGGAACCTACCAGGCTGAAAAAGAGATTGGCTTTGACCTGCAGGCATGGCTCAGAGTACAGATACAGGTACTGGCATATTAGCATCCTGTTCTCATGATTAAAAAAAAATACTTTCAGTTGTGCAAATGTTTTTCCACACTACAATTTCTGAATCAAAACATGTTTGAAGTAAGAACTTTGATTACCAATTATTTTAACTCTCACCTTCTTGAATCCAGATTGTGACTATATATTTGAATCCTTAGTTTGGCTATTTTATGTCTCTATTATCTTATCACCATTATAAACATAAGCTTGTTTTATAAAAAATGGTCTAATGACTTGTCAGGGCACCCTCTGTGTGGAGCACCCCAGCACTTTCCAGCGCATACCCACTTTGCTCCAGCTTTCACACCAGGAACCACCCTTCACAGAGTGCCCTGAGACTACCTAGCCCATGTATCTTCAGCTCCAGCTGACCTGCCGGAGTGTCCACTATGTGGAGCACCTGAGGTCACTAGGTTTATATCTGCTTCAGCTCCTGCCATTTCACCTGGGCCCTCCTGCATGGAGTACCCCAAAATGCCCTGACACACAACCACTTTGGCTTCAGCTGTCCTGCCAGAGCACCCACTGCACAGAGGACCCTGAGACCAAACCAACCTGTGACCGCTACAGTTCCAGGCACCCAGCCAAAGTCACTAGTCACATTTAGTCTATATAGGGGATGTTCCTGCATAAGGCCACTACTTCAAGACTGGAAGAGGGAGCTATTTTGGCTAATTCAAGAGGAAAAAAAGCACACAGAGAAAGTCAAAATGAAGGGACAGAGGGATATTCTTCAAATGAAAGAACAAGACAAAACTTCAGAGAAATAACTAAATGAAATGGAGATAGCCAATTTATTTGATAAAGAGTCCAAAGTAATGGTCATAAAGATGCTCACCAGACTTGGGAAAAGAGTGGATAAACACAGTGAAAACTTCAGCAAATAGATAGAAAAGATAAAACATAGGCAATCAGAGTTGAAGAATACAATAATTGAAATTTAAAAATATACTAGAGTGATTCAACAGCAGATTTGATGATGCAGAACAAATCACCAATCTGGAAGATAGGATACTGGAAAGTACCTATGCTGAACAAGAAAAATAAAAAAAAAATTTAAGAAATGAGGATAATTAAGGTATCTCTAGGGAAACAGAAGACATAATAACATACCAAATCTTTGGGATTCAACAAAAGCAGTTCTAAGAGGAAAGTTTATAGCAATAAAGGCCTACCACAAGAAGCAAGAAAAATCTCAGTCAAACCTCATACCTAAAGGAACTAGGAAAATAAGAAAAAAGAAATCCCAAAGTTAGTAGAAGGAAGGAAATAATAATGATCAGAGCATAAACAAATGAAATAGAGACTAAAAAAAATAGAAAAGACCAATGAAACCAAGAACTAGTTCATGAAAAGATCAACAAAATTGATGAAACTTTAGCAGACTCATCAAAAAACAAGAGAGAGACCTCCATTAAATAAAATTAGAAATGAAAGAAGTAACAACTGATACCAGGGAAATACAAAGAATTATAAAAGACTAGTATGAAAAATTATATGCCAACAAATTAGACAACCTAGAAAAAAATGGATAAATTCCTAGAAACATACAAGACTGAATCAGGAAGAAATAGAAAATTTAAACATTGATTATTAGTAATGAAATTGAATTGGTGAGGGAGGAGATAAGATGGCAGAGGAGTAGGGGATCCTAATTTCATCTGGTCCCTGGAAATCAGCTAGTTATCAAATCATTCTGAACACCTGCGAAATTAACCAGAGATCTGAGAAAAGAATTGCTGCAATTCTACAAATAGAAAATCGACCACTTTTCGCAAGAGAGGAGGTGAGGAGACATGAATCCAGGGTGATATATCAGAAGATAAAACACGCGGGGAGGGAGCATGCTTAATGAGTCTATCAGAAAGTATTACAAGCTGCGGAGTGCAAAATAAGAACTTTTGGAAGTCTGCTTCAGTGAGAGACATCACTGCCTGAAAGGTGCTCAGGTGGCAAAGTGGGGTGAAATCCCAGGTGTGACAGTGCGGTCTCAGGATCCCCAGGGTCACAAAAAGAATGGGGGTGCCTGAGTGTGGCAGAGTTTCCAAGCATCTAAGCAGGGAAGTTGGCTTCAAACAGTGTATCTAGGTGCTGGCTTTCTGCTCAGTGTTGCCATAAACCACAAACCTCTGCAAGGCTGAGCAACCACTCTCCGAGCAGGGGTCCAGCAAAAAGCAGAAGCACGGTGAATCTCCCCACTCCCCAGGAAGAATGACATGGATCAGCACCATAGGAGTCCATAAAGTTTGGTGACTCAAAACAGGATCACATTCTTGAGATAAAAATGCTTGGTAACAGGCTGGATGAACAGAGTGTGAATAGAAACCAGGGAGAAAATAGTGATTGTTTTTCTGTGAGAGCTCACTGAAGAGTGGGGGGGGGGGTTACAAGCATTCAACTGCAGGGCGAGAGAGATGGGGTGTCACCATTTTTAACCCCCCCCATTGGTGTTGAAAGCCCTCAGGGAGCAAAACAGTGCCACACAGTGCAATATGAAGCCACTTACATTAAACCCAGCCCCCTGGGGGAAAAAATCCCACCTGGGCAAAGACACCTGAGAATCAGTGCAACAGGTCCCTTCCCCAGAAGACCAGCAGGAACATCCAGCCAATACAATGTTTACCAATCATAGAGAACTACCATATTCAGTGCTTGGGGAAAACAGTATATAGCATTCGTGTTGTTTTCTTTTTTTATTATTATTATTTTTACTCTTTCAGTTTTTTTTCTTTTTGATCTATTTTCTTATTTTATTAATTATTTTTTTAAAGATTTTATTTATTTATTTGAGAGAGAGAATGAGATAGAGAGAGAGAGCATGAGAGGGGGGAGGGTCAGAGGGAGAAGCAGACTCCCTGCTGAGCAGGGAGCCTGATGTGGGACTCGACCCCAGGACTCCAGGATCATGACCTGAGCCGAAGGCAGTTGCTTAACCAACTGAGCCACCCAGGCACCCCTATTTTATTAATTCTTATTTTAAGCCTTTTTTCATTATTATTTTTACATTTACATTATATGTATATAAAATAAAATCAGAAATGAAAGAAGTAACAACTGATACCAGAGAAATATATATATATATATATAATATATATAATTTCATTTTTTGTTTACTTGTATTCATTTTTATTTTTGTGTATTTATTATATATATGCATATATAAGAGAAAATTATGAACAATTATACGCCAACAAATTAAAGAATCTGGAAGAAATGGATGCATTCCTCGAAACATATAAACTACCAAAGCTGAGACAGGAGGAAATAGAAAACCTGAAGAGATCAATAACCAGGAAAGAAATTGAATCAGTAGTCAAAAATCTCCCAACAAGCAAAAGTCCAGGACAAGATGGCCTCCCAACAGAATTCTACCAAATATTTAAAGAAGAATTAATACCTATTCTTCTGAAGCTGTTTCAAAAAATAGAAGGAAAAATTCCAAACTCATTCTATGAGGCCAGCATTACCTTCATCCCAAAACCAGACAAACACCTTGCTAAAAAGGAGAATTATAAACCAATATTCCTGATGAACATGGATGCAAAAATTCTCAACAAGATATTGGCTAAGTGGACCCAACAGTACATTAAAAGGATTATTCACCAAAATAAAGTGGGATTTATTCCTGGGCTGCAAGGTTGGTTCAACATCCACAAATCAATCAATGTGATACACCACATTAATAAAAGAAAGGGGAAGAATCATATGATCCTTTCAACAGATGCAGAAAAAGCATTTGACAAAATACAGCAAACTTTCCTGATTAAAACTCTCTGCAGTGTAGGGATAGAGGAAACATGACTCAATATCATAAAAGCCATATACAAAAAACCCACAGTGAATATCATCCCCAATGGGGAAAAACTGAGAGATTTTCCCCTAAGGTCAGGAACATGTGAGGCACTATTGTTCAACATAGTACTGGAAGTCTTATTCTCAGCAATCAGACAACAAAAAGAAATAAAAGGCAGCCAGATTGGCAAAGATGAAGTCACACTTTCACTCTTCACAGATGACATGATACTCTAAGTTGAAAATCCAGAAGACTCCACTCAAAAATTGCTAGAACTCATACAGGAATTCAGCAACGTCGCAGGATATAAAATCAACACACAGGAGTTTGTTTCATTTCTATATACTAACGAGACAGAAGAAAGATAAATTAAGGAGTCTATCCCATTTACAATTTCACCAAAACCCATAAGATACCTAGGAATAAACCTAACCATAAGGTAAAAAATCTGTATTCTAAAAACTATAGAACTCTTATGGAAGAAATTGAAGAAGACACAAATGGAAGAATATTCCATGCTCATGGATTGGAAGAGCCAATGATAAAATGTTTATGCTACCCAAAGCAATCTACATTTTCAGTGCAATCCCTATCAAAATACCATCAACATTTTTTATAGAGCTACAACAAATAATTCCAAAATTTGTTTAGAACCAGAAAAGGGCCCAAATAGTCAAAGGAATGTTGAAAAAAGCTGATGGCACCCCAATTCTGGACTTCAAGCTGTTTTAGGAAGCTGTAATCATCAAAACAGTATGTTACTGGAACAAAAACAGACACATAGATCAATGGAACAGAATAGAGAACCCAGAAATGGACCCTCAACCCCATGGTCAACTAATCTTGGACAAAGCAGGAAACAATATCCAATGGGGGGGAAAAAACAGTCTCTTCAACAAATGGTGTTGGGAAAATTGGACAGCCATATGCAGAAGAATGAAACTTGACCATTTTCTTAAGCCATACACAAAAATAAAGTCCAGAGGGATGAAAAACCTAAATGTGAGACAGAAATCCATCAAAATATTAAGGGTTTACCAGGCAGCAACCTCTTTGACCTATGCAACAGAAACTTCTTGCCAGACACATATTCAAAGGCAAGGGAAACAAAACCAAAAATGAACTATTGGGACTTCATCAAGATAAAAAGCTTTTACACAGCAAAGGT
Source organism: Callorhinus ursinus (assembly GCF_003265705.2). Classification (NCBI taxonomy): domain Eukaryota; kingdom Metazoa; phylum Chordata; class Mammalia; order Carnivora; family Otariidae; genus Callorhinus; species Callorhinus ursinus. The sequence continues at coordinate 890,153 of NW_027397129.1, forward strand.
AACAGTTGACAAAACTAAAAGACAACTTACAGAATGGGAAAAGATATTTGCAATGTCTTATCAGATAAAGGGCTAACATCCAAAATCTATAAAGAACTCATCAAACTCAACATCCAAAAAGAAAATAATCCAGTAAAGAAATGGGCAGAAGACATGAACGGCATTTCTCCAAAGAAGACATACAAATGGCTAACAGACACATGAAAAAAGTATTCAACATCACTCATTATCATGGAAATACAAATCAAAACCCCAATGAGATACCACTTCACACCAGTCAGAATAACTAAAATTAACTCAGGAAACAACAGATGTTGGTGAGGATGTGGAGAACGGGGAACTCTCTTACACTGTTGGTGGAAATGCAAACTGAAGAAGCCACTCTGGAAACAGTATGGGGGTTGCTCAAAAAAGATAAAAATAAAGCTACCTTATGACCCAGCAAGTACACTAGGTATTTATCCAAAGGATACAAACATAGTGGTCTGAAGGGGGCACCTGCACCCCAATGTTTATAGCAGCACTGTCCACAGTATGTGTGTGTGTGTGTGTGTGTGTGTGTATTATTATTCAGCCATCAGAGAAATGAAATCTTGCCATTTGCAATGATGTGGATTAAGCTAGAGGGTATTATGCTAAGCAAAATAAGTCAATCAGCTAAAGACAATTATCATTTGATTTCACACATATGTGGAATTTAAGAAGCAGAACAGATGAACAGAGGGAAAAGGAGGGAAGAATAAAATAAGATGAAATCAGAGAGAGAGAGAGACAAGCCATAAGAGACTCTTAAGTATAGGAAACAAAGAGAGGATTGCTGGAGGTTAGGTGGTTGTGGGATGGGGTAACTGGGTGATGGGCATTAAGTGGGGCATGTGATTTAAGGAGCATGGGGTGTTATATGCAACTGATGAATCAATAAACTACCTCTGAAACTAATAATACCCTATATGTTAATTAGTTGATTTTAAATAAAACAAAAAAAATAAATTGAATTGGTAATCAAAAAACACCCAACAAACAAAAGTCCCAGATTAGATGGTATCATAGGTGAATTCTATCAAATATTTAAAGAATAGGGGCACCTGGGTGGCTCAGTCATTAAGCGTCTGCCTTCGGCTTAGGTCATAATCCCAGGGTACTGGGATCAAGCCCCGCATTGGGCTCCCTGCTCGGCGGGAAGCCTGCTCCTCCCTCTCCCACTCTCCCTGCTTGTGTTCCCTCTCTCGCTGTGTCTCTGTCTGTCAAATAAATTTTAAAAAAATTTTTAAAGAGTTAATACTTCTCAAACTATTCCAACAAAGTAGAAAAGGAAAGAAAATTTCCAAATTCATTCTATGAGGAAAGCACTACCCTGATGTCAAAACCAAACACACTACAGAAATTAAATTACAGGCCAAAATCCCAAAAACAAACTCATATATACAGAGAACAAAATGCCAGGGGGTGGGCAAAATAGGTGAAGGGAATGAAGAAATACTAACTTCCAGTTATAAAATAAATATGTCACATGGATATACAGTACAGTATAGAAACTAAGGTCAATAATATTGTAATAAGGGACAGCTAAGATGATGATATCCAGGCACATCTAGTTCCTCAAACACAACTAGATAACTATTGAACCATTCTGAATACCCAAGAAATTGAGCTGAGGACTGACAGAACAATCTCCACAACTAGAGGGCAAAAGGAGGCCACATTGAGGAAAGTAAGAAGTGGGGAGGCATGATTTGGGATAGAAATAGATCATGGGGGCTGTGAAGGGGAGGGAGTCCTGACTGCAGAGAAATGCAAGAGAGCAAGGATCACACAAGGGGACAAACAAGGAGAACATGTTCTTAAAGCCATTGGCTGGGAAAATCAGAGGGGCTGATTTTCGTGAGTTTTTGCAACCAGTGGGGATTAAAGAGTGGAATTTTAAAGGTCTGAGGGTTTGGTTGGGATAGACCCTTGAGGACGCTGCCCTACTCCTGGAGAAAAGGCAGGAAAACAACCTGGGGGAAGAGGGCAGCATCTGATAAACACCTGGGCAACACAGGGTTGAAATTTTTCCCTCTTCTCAGAGCATGTGCATGAAAGGTTGCATTCACAGAGATACCTCTTCATGAACAAAAGAGCAGGTGGTGCCAATTACTTACCCCAACCCTCAGCATAGGTGCAGAGCCCCCTGCAAAAGGCGGTTCAGCCCCCACACTGGCTGCCTTGCATGCTTGTTTCAAGTGCCATGACTCTGCACTCTGGTATGACAGCCCTTCTCATTCAAACATGCATCGGTACTAGTATGGCAAGAACCTCCCCCAGAAGACCAGCACAGGCCCACAACCACACCACATCCCTAAAGCCTAAAGTTTTAAAAATCAGCATGCTTGGCTAGGATAGATCCCTGAAGGTGCTACCCTATTCCTGGAGAGAAGGCAGGCAAACAACCCAGAGGCAGAGAGCTTGAAAACGGTGATCTGAAAAATTCCTGAGACCCTCAGTGGGAGGATTATTTGCTTTTCAGGAAGTGTGTCCCTGATAGAAGCAAGCTCAGAGATCCCTCTCCAGGGACAAAGGAGCTGGCTAGTGCCATTTCCCTCCCCTGTCCGTTAGCATAAACACAGAACCACCTCCAGGAAACAGCACAGGGCCAATACTGGCTACCTAACCTACTTACACCAAGTTCCACCTGACTGAAATCTACCAGTACTGCCCTTCTCTGTCAAGGGTGCCTCATTCCCAGCACAGCAGCCCCTTCCCCAGAAGACCAGCAGAAAACCCTGCCCACATCACATCTCCCAAACAGAGATTTCTGCAAGGCTTCAGTTCTAGTGAAGTAGCATCAGGTCTCATTTAACAAGCAGACCAGAGTACAACTAGTTAAAACTTGCAACACTCTGTCCAAGGACCCAACACTGCCCACTGCAGGCAAAGAGAGCCTCAGCAATTGACTGGCCTGAATGATAGAGAAGCCAAAACACAGCAGCAAAGTACATGCAGCACACACAAAAGACACTCTGAAGGGCCAGACCCTGAGCACTATATGACCTCTTTTTCACAAAGCCATTATTCTCAGGAGCAGGAAGCATTACAGATTTTTCTAACACACAGAAGACAGAGATTTAGACAAAATGCCAAGATTGAGGAATTCATCCCAAATGAAACAAGGTCACAGCCAGAGATCAAGGTGAAAAAGATACAAAATAATAAGCCTAATAGAGAATTTAAAGCAACAATGCTAAGGTTACTTCACTGGACTTCAGAGAAGAATGGAAGACTTCAGTGAAGTCCTTACTGCAGAGATAAAACAGTTAACAGTCATTCAGAAGTGAAAAATACAGACTGGATGCAAGGAACATGAAGATGGAAGAAGCAGAGAAATGAACAAGTTATATAAAAGACAAAATAATGGAAAATATTGAAGCTGATCAAAAGAGAGAAAAAATTATGGATCAGAATGGATGTAGGGAACTCAGTGACCCTATCAAACTTAACAACATTCATATAAGAGTCCCAGAAGAAGAGAGAGAAAACAGGGCAGGAAATTTATTTGAGGAAATCATAGCTGAAAACTTGCCTACCTGGGGAAGGAAACAGACATCCAAATCGAGGAAGCACAAAATCCTATCAAAATAAACAAAACCAGGTCAACACCAAGACATATTGTAATTAAATTTGTGAAATATATCAATAAAGAAAAAAACTCTAAATGCAGCAAAAGAAGTCACTAAATTACAAGGGAAGACCCATAAGGCTAGCTGCAGATCTTTCAACAGACATATGACAAGTCAGAAAGGAATAGCATGATATATTCAAGGTGCTGAATGGGGAAATTCTGCAGCCAAGAATACTCTATCCAGCAAAGCTGTCATTCAGGATAGAAGGAGGGATAAGGAGTTTCCCAGACAAACAAAAACCAAAGGAGATTGTGACCACTAAACCAGCCCAGCAAGACATGTTCAAGGGGACTCTTTGAGTGGAATGGAGAAACCAAAAGTTACAAAGACTAGAAAGGAACAGGAAAAAATCTCCAAAAACAGGACAAAAGAAGTAATAAAATGTCACTAAATACATAACTATAAATAATTTATCAGAATGTAAATGAAACAAACACTCCAGTCAAAGAAATATGGTGTCACAATAGATAAAAAAAAAGAGAAACCCACCTATGTACTGCCTACAAAAGATTCACTTTATACTTAAAGGTGCCTTCAGAATGAAAGTGAGGGAATGGAGAAATATTCATCATGCAAATGGACGTCAAAAGAAAGACAGAGGATGCACACCTGTATCAGACAAACTATATTTTAAACCAAAGACTATAACAAGAGATGAAGAAAGGCAAAATATCATAATAAGAGGAACAATCAAACAAGAAGATCTAACAATGGTAATTATTTATACCCCCAAACATGGAACACCCAAATATAAAAACAATAACAAACATAAAGGAACTCATTCACAATAATAAAATAATAGTAGGAGACTTTATCACCCCACTTACATCAACGGGCAGATTATCATAGCAGAAAATCTGTAACAAAACAATGGTTTGAGTGACACACTGAACCGGATGAACTTAACAGATATATTCAGAACATACCATCCTAAAACAATAGAATACACATTCTTTCCAAGGGCACATAGGACATTTTCCAGAAAAGATCACATACTGGATCACAAATCAAGCTTTAACAAGTACAAAATATCGAGGTCATACCATGCGTATTTCCTGACCACAACACTATGAAACTTGAAGTCAACCACAAGAAAAAGATATAGAAACACCACAATTACATGGAGGTTAAAGAACATGCTATTAAACAATGAATGGGTCAACCAGGAATTCAAAGAAGAAATTATAAATAATACATGGAAACAAATTAAAATGAAAAGATGATAGACTAAAACGTTTGGGATGCAGCAAAAGCAGTCATAAAAGATAAGTATATAGCAATGCAGCCCTATCTTAGGAAGCAAGAAAAATCTCAAAGAACCTAACTTGCACTTAAAGGAGCTAAGAAAAGAACAACAAAGGAAGCCCAAAGCCAGCAGAAAGGAAATGATACAGACGAGAGCAGAAATAAATGCTATGAAAACTAATATATAGCAATAGAAAAGATCAATGAAACTAGAAGTTGGTTCATTGAAAAATTTAATAAAATTGATAAACCCAGGGGAACCTGGGTGGCTCAATCAGTTAAGAGTCTGCCTTCAGCTCAGGTCATGATCCCAGGGCCCTGGGATCAAGTCCCACATCAGGCTCCCTGCTTAGTGGAGAACCTACTTCTCCTTCTCCCTCTCCCTCTGCTGCTCCCCCTGTTTTTGTTCTCTCTCTCAAATAAATAAAATCTTTTTTAAAAATTGATAAGCCTCTAGCCAGAATTATCAAAATGAAAATAGAAAGGACCCAAGTAAATAAAAATCACATTGAAAGAGGAGAAATAACCAACATCACAGAAACACAGATAATTATAAAAGAACATTATGAAAAATTATATGCCAACAAATTGGGCAATCTGGAAGATATTAATAAATTTCTAGAAAAGTATAAACTACCAAAACTGAACAAGAAGAAATAGAAGACTTGAACAGATAAACAATAACCATCAAAGAAATTGAATCAGTAATCAAAATTCTCCTAAGAAACAGAAGTTCAAGGCCAGATGGCTTCACACGTGAATTCTACCAAACTTTTGAATAAGAGTGAAGATCTATTCTTCTCAAACTATTTCAAAAAAAGGAAATGGAAGAAAAACTTCCAAAGTCATTCCATTAGGCCAGCATTACCCTGATACCAAAACCAGATGAAGACTCTACTAAAGGAGAGAATTACAGTGGCATCTGCCTGCCTAAGTCAGTGGAGTGCATGACTCTTGATCTCACGGTAGTGTATTTGAACCCCATGTTGAGTGTAGAGATTAAATAAAACTAAAATTGTTAAAAGAGAGAGAGAGAGAGAACTACAGGCCAATATCCCTGATGAACATGGATGCAAAACTTCTCAACAAAATACTAACAAATAGAATCCAATAGTATATTAAAAGAATCATTCACCATAATCAGGTGGGATATATCCCTGAGGTGTAAGGGTGCCTCAATATTCACAAATAAATCATTGTGATTCACCACATTAATAAAAGAAAGGATAAAAACCACATGGTCCTGAGACGGAAAAGATGGTGGAGGAGTAGGGGACTCTATTTCAACTGGTCCCCCAAATTTAGCTGGATATCTACCAAACCATTCTGAACACCCACAAAACCAGCCTGAAATGTAAGAATATATATTTGGATCTCTACAAACAGACAGTCTCAAGGTATGAAGCAGGGAGCCATGATTCTGCATGCAGATATTGGAAAATAAACAGAAGGGGGAGGGAGCCGCCATAAGCTGGCACAAAGAAAATGATATAACACCAGAGCACAAAAGAGTCCTGCGATGGGGACTAGGCACAGACTCACAGACCAGTAGCAATGGGGAAATGACTTTAGTGCAGCCCCCAGACAGGATCCAGGAGCTACAGGTGTGCATGCATGAACTGGGGTCAGCTTGTGGTTTTAGAAGCACAAAGGGCAAAGAAATATCCGGCCCTGTGTGTCCACCACTGGGAGCGTTGCTGTGGGGCACACAACTGGGGAGGCTGTGGTGTTTAGCAACACAGACAGAAACAGAGACAGTGTGGTCTGGAGAGCTCAGTGAAGAGCAGACTGTGATTTCTCTGTTCTGAGAAAGAGGTTTGGATGTGGTCACTTCAGCTCTGACTCTCAGAAGAGATGTGGAAAGCCACCAGGGAAAGCTGCCAGAGGAAAAAAGCCCCCAAAAAACAGTTTTCACTGAACCCACCCTCCCCTGACAGGGGGCAAGGCAACTCTGCCCAAGCAGGGTTGCTGAGTAGCAGCATGGTAGGTTCCTCCCCCAGAAGACAGGCTGGAAGAAAAAGAGGACAATAACCCTAGGGTCCCTATAAAACAGGTGCATCTTGCTTGGGTTGTGGTTAGTGCTTTGGACTTGTAAATTCCCTCAACAAACCCCCAACAGAATGACTAAGAGGAGGAATCCCCAATAAAGAAAAGAATCAGAGAATGTGGCCTCTGTCACAGACCTAATGGATATGGATATAACCAAGAGGTCAGAAATAGACTTCAGAGTAACAATTATGAAGTCGATATTTAGCTTCAGAAAAATATTAATGACAATATAGAATCTCTAAGGGCAGAAATGAGATCTAATCAGGCCAAACTTAAAAATGCTATGAATGAAATTCACTGATATGAGGAATTCTTAATCTCAGGAAACAAACTGCGGGTTGCTGAAGTGGTGGGGGGGTGGGAGGGATGGGATGGCTGGGTGATAGACACTGGAGAGGGTATGAGCTATGGTGAGTGCTGTGAACTGTGTAAGACTGTTGAATCACAGACCTGTACCTCTGAAACAAATAATACATCATATGTTAAAAAAAATACATTATATGTTAAAAAGAAGAAGAAGAAGAAGAGGAGGAAGAAGAAGAAGAAGATAGCAGGAAGGGAGAAATGAAGGGGGAAATCGGAGGGGGAGACGAACCATGAAAGACTATGGACTCTGAGAAACAAACTGAGGGTTCTAGAGGGGAGGAGGGTTGGGGGATGGGTTAGCCTGGTGATGGGTATTAAAGAGGGTACATACTGCATGGAGCACTGGGTGTTATATGCAAACAATGAATCATGGAACACTACATCAAAAACTAATGATGTAATGTATGGTGATTAACATAACATAATAAAAAATAAAAAAAAGAAAATATCAAAAAAATGCAGTATAAACTGGATACTCTGACTGTCAGGGTAAATGGGACAGAAGAACGAACTAGTGAGCTAAAAGATAAGATGATAGAAAAGAAGGAAACTGAGGAGGACTGGGAAAAACAGATTAAAGCCTGAGAGATCAGACTAAGAGAATTTAATGAAGCCATGAAACATTCCATTGTCAGAATTATTGGAATTCCTGAGAGGGTGGAGAAAAAGAGAGGTCTAGAGGATATATTTGAGCAAATCATAGCTGAGAAGTTCCTTAATCTGGGGAAGGAAACAAGCATTTGTGTCCAAGACGCAGAGAGGACCCCTCTCAAGATCAATTAGAACAGACCAAAGCCCCAACATATTATAGTACAATTCACAAATCTTAGATCCAAGGAAACAATCTTGAAAGCAGCTAGGTGGAAGAGATTTCTTACATACAGAGGGAGAAACATCAGAATAACATCAGACCTGTCTGCAGAGACCTGGCAAGACAGAATAGGCTGGCAAGACATTGTCAGGGTACTGAATGAGAAGAACATGTATCCGAGGATACTTTATCCAGCAAGGCTATCATTCAGAATGGATGGAGAGACAAGGAGCTTCCAAGACCAGCAGAAACTGAAAGAATATGTGACCACCAAGCCGGTCGTGCAATAAATATTAGGGGGGATTCTATAAAAGAAGATAGACCCCAAGAGTAATATAGACCATGAATTTACAGAGACAATCTGTAGAAAGAAGGACTTCACAGGCAACATGATGGCACTAAAATCATATCTTTCAATAATCACTCTCAACGTGAATGGCCTAAATGTTCCCATGAAACGTCACAGGGTTGTAGATTGGATAAAAAAACATGACTCATCCATATGCTGTCTACAAGAGAATAATTTTGAACCTAAAGATACATCCAGACTGAAAGTGAGGGGATGGAGAACAATTTTTCATGCCAATGGAACTCAAAAGATAGCTGGGGTAGCAATTCCCATATCAGACAAATTAAATTTTAAGCTAAAGATTGTAGTAATAGATATAGAAAGACACTATATCACTCTGAAAGTGTCTATCCAACAAAAAGCTCTAACAATTGTAAATATCTATGGCCCCAACATGGGAGCAGCCAACTACATAAGCCAGCTGTTAACCAAAATAAACATGTTGATAATACTATGTTAATAGTAGATTTCAACACTCCACTCTCAGCAATAGACAAATCATCTAAGCAGAGGATCAACAAGGAAACAAGTGCTTTAAATGACACACTGGACCAGATGGACTTCCTAGATATATACAGAACATTCCACCGTAAAACAACAGAATACTCATTCTTCTCAAGCACACATGGAACTTTCTCAAGAATAGACCACATACTGGGTCACAAATCAGGTCTCAACTGATACCAAAAGATTGAGACTATTTCCTGCATATTCTCAGACCAAAACGTTTTGAAACTGGAACTCAATCATAAGAAAAAAATTTAGAAGGAATTCAAACACTTGGAAGCTAAAGACCATCCTGCTTAAGAATGTTTGGGTCAACCAGGAAACTAAAGAAGAAATTAAACAATTCATGGAAACCAATGACAATGAAAATATCAAAACCTATGGGATACTGCAAAGGTGATCCTAAGGGAGAAATACATAGCCATCCAAGCCTCACTCAAAAAAATAGAAAAATTCTGAATACACAAACTAAATATACACCTTAAAGAGCTGGAGAAAGAACAACAAATAAAGCCTAAGGCAAGCAGGAGAAGAGAAACAAGATTAGAGAAGAGATCAATGAATTAGAATCCAGAAATACATTAAAGCAGATCAATAAAACTAGAAGCTGGTTCTTTGAAAGAATTAATAAGATCAATAAACCTCTGGCCAGACTTATCTAAAAGATAAGACAAAGGACCCAAATTAATAAAATTATGAATGAAAAGGGAGAGATCAGGACTAACACCAAGGAAAAATAAACAATTTTTAGAAATTATTATCGACAACTATATGCCAATAAATTAAGCAACCTGGAAGAATTCCTGAGACCAGACAAAATCCAGGTCTCCTACGCCTCCACCATCTTGCTCCACCCCCCCCCCCAGCAACCTGGAAGAAATGGATGCCTTCTGGAAACCTATAAACTACCAAGGCTGAAATAGGAAGAAATTGACAATCTGAGTAGACCAATAACCAGTAATGAAAATAAGCAGTGATCAAAAACCTCCACAAAAAAACAAGAGTCCAGGGCCTGATGGATTCCCATGTGAATTCTACCAAACATTTAAAGAAGAAATTATACCTATTTTCCCAAAATAGAAACAGAAGGAAAACTTCCAAACTCGTTCTATCAGGCCAGCATTATCTTGATCCCAAAACCAGGCAAAGACCCCATCAAAAAGGAGAATTACAGACCAATATCCCTGATGAATATATGGATGCCAAAATTCTCAACAAGATCCTAGCAAATAGGACCCAACAGTACATTATTCACCATGACCAGGTGGGAATTATTCTTAGGACACAAGGGTAGTTCAGCATTCGCAAAATAATCAGTGCGATAAAACACATTAATAAGAGAAGATACAAGAACCATATGATCCTCTGAACTGATGCAGAAAAAGCACTTGACAAATACAGAATCCTTTCCTGATTAAAGCTCTTCAGAGTGTAGGAATAGAGGGAACATTACTCAAATTCATAAAAACCAACTGCGAAAAGCCCACAGTGAATATCATTGTCAATGGGGAAAAGCTGAGAGCCTTTACCTTAAGATCAGGAACACAACAAGCATGCCCATACTTGCCACTGTTGTAAGACATAGTACTAGAAGACCTAGCATCAGCAACTAGACAACAAAAAGAAATAAAATGTATTCAAATTGGCAAAGAAGTCAAACTTTCTCTCTTCGCAGATGACATGATGTTTTATGTGGAAAACACAAAAGACTCCACCCCCAAATTACTAGACCTCATACAGCAATTCAATAATGTGTTATGGTAGAAAATCAATGCACAGAAATCAGTTGCTTTTCTATACACTAACAATATAACTGTAGAAAGAGAAATTAGGGAATTGATTCCATTTACAATAGCACCAAAAACCATAAGATACCTTGGAATAAACCTAACCAAAGAGGTAAAGGATCTATACTCTAGAAACTATGGAACACTTATGAAAGAAATTGAAAAGTCACAAAAAGATGGAAAAACATTCCATGCTCATGGATTAGAAGAACAAATATTGTTAAAATGTCTACGCTGCCCAGAGCAATCTATAATTTCAATGCCATCTCGATCAAAATACGAATGGCATTTTTCAAAGGGCTGGAACAAACAATCCTAAAATTTGTATGGAATTGGAAAAGACCCTGAATCACCAAGGAAATGTTAAAAAAGAAAAATAAATCTGGAGGCATCATATTGCCTGATTTCAAGCTATATTACAAAGCTGTGATCATTTAAGACAGGATGTTACTGGCACAAAAACAGACACATAGATCAATAGAACAGAATAGAGAGCTGGGATATTTACCCTCAACTCTATGGTCAACTAACTTCCAACAAAGCAGGAAAAAATATCCAATGGAAAAAAGACAGTCTCTTCAATAAATGGTGACTGCAAAATTGGACAGCTATATACAGATGAATGAAACTGGACCATTCTCTCACACCATACAGAAAGATAAACTAAATAGATGAAGGATGTCAATGTGAGACAGGAATCCATCAAAATCCTAGAGGAGGACATAGGCAGTAACCTCTCTGACATTGGCCATGGCAACTTATTTCAAGACACATCTGCAAGGGCAAGGGAAACAAAAGCAAAAATGAACTTTTGGGACTTCATCAAGATAAAAAGCTTCTGCACAGCAAAGGAAACAGTCAACAAAACTAAGAGGCAACCTATGGAATGGGAGAAGAGATTTGCAAATGACACTACAGATAAAGGGCTGGTGTCCAAGATCTATAAAGAAATTTTCAAACTCAACACCCAAAAAACAAATAATCCAGTCAAAAAATGGGCAGTAGACATGAACAGACACTTCTCCAAAGAAGACATACAAATGGCTAAGAGACACATGAAAAAATGTTCAACATCATTACTCATCATGGAAATTCAAATCAAAACCACAATGAAACACCATCTTACACCATTTAGAATGAATAAAATTACAGGACAGGAGGATGTGGAGAAAGGGGAACCCTCTTACACTGTTGGTGGGAACACAAGTTGGTACAGCCACTCTAGAAAACAGTATGGAGGCTCCTCAAGTCTTTAAAAATAAAGCCACCCTTTGACATAGCAATTGAACTACTGGGTATTTATCCCAAATATACAGATGTAGTGAAAAGAAGGGGCACATGCAGCCCAATGTTCATAGCAGCAATGGCCACAATAGCCAAACTGTGGAAGGAACTGAGATGCCCTTCAATAGATGAATGGATAAATAAGATGTGGTTAATATATATAATGGAATATTACTCAGCCATCAGAAAAGATGAATACCCAACTTTTACGTCGACATGGATGGGACTGGAGGAGATTATGCTAAGTGAAATAAGTCAAGCAGAGAAAGTCAATTATCATATGGTTTCACTTATTTGTGGAACAGAAGGAATAGCATGGAGGACATTAGGAGAAGGAAGGGAAAAATGAAGGGGGAGAAATCAGAGGGGAAGACAAACTACGAGAGACTATGGACTCCATGAAACAAACTGAGGGTTTCAGAGGGGAAGGGGTGGGGGGATGGGTTAGCCTGGTGATAGGTATCAATGAAGGCAGGTATTGCAATGAACACTGGGTGTTATACAGAAACAATGTATCATAGAACACTACAGCAAAAACTAATGAAGTACTGTATGGTGATTAACATAACATAATAAAAAAAATAAAGAATAACCACATGGTCCTTTCAGGAGATGCAGGAAAACATTTTACAAAGTATAACACCCATTCATGATAAAAACCCTCAACAGAATAGAGTTAGAGGGAACATACCTCAACATATTAAAGGCCATATAGGAAAAAGCCACAGCTTAAATCATCCTCAATGGGGAAAAACTGAGAGCTTTTCCTCTATTAGGAGCAAAACAGGGATTTCACTCTCACCACTGTTGTTTAACATAGTACTGAAGTCTTAAGCTTCAGCAATAAGACAACAAAAAGAAATAAAAGCAACCCAAATTAGCAGGGAAAAAAATAAACCTTTCCCTATTCACAGACGACATGATACTCTATATAGAAAACCTGAAAGACTCCACCAAAAAATTGCTAGAACTGATGAATGTATTCAGTATGGTCAAAAGATACCCAATCAATTTATGGAAATCTGTTCCCTTTCTATACAATAATAAGGAAGCAGGAGCTAGAGAAATCAAGGAATCAATTCCACTTACAATTGCATTGAAAACCGTAAGATATGTTTTTTTATTTTAAAACATTTTTTAAAAGATTTTATTTATTTATGTAAGACACAAAGAGAGAAAGAGAGAGAGGATGCACAAGCAGAGGGAGCAACAGGCAGAGTGAGAAGTAGGCTCCCCGCTGAGCGGGGAGCCCAATGTGGGGTTTGATCCCAGGACCCTGGGATCACAACTTGAACCGAAGGCAGCTGCTTAACCGACTGAGCCATTCAGGCACCTCCGAAACCATAAGATACGTGAGTAAACCTAACCAAAGAAGTAAAAGATCTGTACTCTGAAAACTCTAACACTTTGATGAAGAAATGTGGAGATGACACAAAGAAATGGAAAAATATTCTATGTTCATGGACCGGAAGAACAAATATTATTAAAATGTCTGTACTGGGGCGCCTGAGTGGCTCAGTCATTAAGCATTTGCCTTCGGCTCAGGTCATGATCCCAGGGTCCTGGGATCAAGCCCTGCATCAGGCTCCCTGCTCTGCGGGAAGCCTGCTTCTCCTTCTCCCACTCCCTCTGCTTGTGTTCCCTCTTTCTCTGTGTCTCTCTCTCTGTCAAATAAATAAATAAAATCTTTAAAAAAAATAAAATGTACTATCCAAAGCAATCTACACATTTAAATCAATCTTTATCAGAATACCAACAGCATTTTTTCACAGACCTGGAACAAACCATCCTAAAATTTGTATGGAACCATTAAAGACCCTGAATAGTCAAAGCAGTCTTGAAAAGCAAAAGCAAAGATGGAGGCATCACAATTCTGGACTTCAAATTATATTACAAAGCTGTAATGATCATGACAGTATGGTACTGGCATAAAAATAGATACATAGATCAATGGAACAGAATAGAAAACCCAAAAATTAACCCACAACTATATGGTCAATTAATCTTTGACAAGGCAGGAAAGAACATCCAATTGAAGAAAAGACATTCTCTTCAACAAATGATGTTGGGAAAACTGGACCACAACATGCAAATAATGAAACTATACCACTCTCTTATACCATACACAAAAATAAATTTAAAATGGATTAAAGATCTAAATGGGAGACATGAAACCATTAAAACCCTAGAGGAGAACACAGGCAGTAACCTCTTTGACTTTGGCCTTAGCCACTTCTTGCTATATATATCTCCTGAGGGAAGGGAAACAAAAACAAAAATAAACTATTGGAATATCATCAAAATTAAAAGCTTCTGCACAGCAAAGGAAATGATCAGCCAAATTAAAAAACAACCTATGGAATGGGAGAAGACATTTGCTAGTGACATATCTTATAAAGGGCTAGTATCCAAAAATATATAAAGAACTTATAAAATTCAACACCCCCCAAAAAATAATCCAGTTTTAAAATGGGTAGAAAATATGAATATTTTTCCAAACAAGACATCCAGATGGCCAACAGACTCATGAAAAAGATGCTCAACATCATTCATCATCAGGTAACTACAAATAAAAACTACAATGAGATATAACCTCACTCCAGTCAGAATGGCAAAAATTGACAAAAAGGAAACCACAGGTGTTGGTGAGGATGTAAACAGGAAACCCTCTTACACTTTTGGTGACAATGCAAACTGGTGCATCAACTCTGGAAAATAGTATGGAGCTTTCTCAAAAATTTAAGAAGAGATTTGTGTTTCCCTGATGATAAATGATGTTGAGCATCTTTTCATGTGTCTGTTAGCCATTTGGATGAGATACCACCTCACACTAAAATTAACAAAAGAAGAAACAACATGTGTTGGTGAGGATGAAGAGAAAGGGGAACCATATTGCACTATTGGTGGAAATGAAAACTGATACAGCCACTCTGGAGAATAGTATGGAGATTTCTCAAATAGCTAAAAATAGAACTACCCTATGATCCAGCAATTTCACTATTAGGTATTTACCCAAAGATACAAAAATGCATATTTGAAGGGATATATGCACCCCGATGTTTATGGCAACATTATCAACAATAGCCAAACTATGGAGAGAGCCCAAATGTCCACTGACTGATGAATGAATAATATATATATATATATATATATATATATATATATATATATATATAATGAAATATTACTCAGACATAAAAAATAGTGAAATCTTGCCATTTGCAATGATATGGATGGAGCTAGAGGGTATTATGCTAAGTGATATAAGTTGGTCAGAGAAAGACAAATACCATATGATCTCACTCATACGTCAAATTTAAGAAAGAAAACAGATGAACATATAGGAAGGTAGAAAAGAAAAAGAGGAGAGGGAAACAAGCCCTAAGAGACTCTTAGTGATAGAGAACAAACTGAGGGATGATGGAGGGAGGTGGGTGGGGGGTGTGCTAGATGGATGATGGGTATTAAGGAGAGCACTTGTTATGGTGAGCACTGAGCGTTGTATGTAAGTGATGAATCACTGAATTCTACTCCAGAAACCAATATTGCACTGTATGTTATCTAACTAAAATTTAAATTGAAAAATATTTTTAAAAATAAATTAATTTTAAAAATTTAAAAAATAGAACTACCCTATGATCCAGAAATTGCACTACTAGGTATTTACCTAAAGGATACAGAAATCTGGGGCACCTGGATGGCTCAGTTGATTGGGCATCTGCTTTCGGCTTAGGTCATGATCCTGGGGTACTGGGATTGAGCCCCGTGTTGGGCTCCCTGCTCAGCAGTGAGTCTGCTTCTCCATCTGCCTCTCCTCCTCCTCTCTCTCTCTAATAAATAAATAAAATCATTTAAAAAAAGAAAGAAAAATGATAGAAAAATCTGAATCAGAAGGGATGCATGCAGCCCAATGTTTATAGTAGCATTATCTACAGCAGCCAAATTATGGAAAGAATCCAAATGTCCATTGAGTGATGAATGGATAAAGAAGATGTGGCATATATATACAGTGGAATTTTACTCAGCCATCAAAAAGAATGAAATTTTGCCATTTGCAAGGAAGTGGATGGAGCTAGAGAGTATTATGCTAAGTGAAATAAAGAAAGACAGATACCATATGATTTTACTCATATGTGCAATTTAAGCCACAAAACAAATGGATGTGAGGGAGGCAGGGAGAAGAAAACCAAGAAACGGATTTTTTTTTCTCTAAGATTTATTTATTTGACATAGAGAGAGACAGCGAGAGAGGGAACACAAGCAGGGGGAGTGGGAGAGGGAGAAGCAGGCTTCCCGCTGAGCAGGGAGCCCAACGTGGGGCTTGATCCCAGGACCCTGGGATCATGATCTGAGCCAAAGGCAGACGCTCAACGACTGAGCCACCCAGGCTCCCCCAAGAAATGGATTCTTAACTAGAGGACAAATTGATGGCTACCAGAGAGGAGGTGAATCAGGGGATAGTTTAAATAGGTGAGGGGGATTAAGGAGGGCACCTGTTGTGATGAGCACAGAGCACACATTAGTGTGCTGAATCACTAAATTGTACACCTGAAACTAAATTTATATACTGTATGTTAACTAGCTGGAATTTAAATAAAAACTTAGAAGAAAGAAAAAAATTAAAAATAAATAAAATTAGATTTTTATTTACATTTCCAAAATAAACTAAGATTTATAATAATAAAAAAATATATTGTAATAACATTGGATGGTAACAGAAGGTAACCACGACTTTCTGTGGTGAGCACTGCATAATGTATAGAATTGTGTTGTACATCATTATGCTGTTCATCTGAAAATAATATATGTCAACTATACTTCAATAATAAAAGTTTTAAAAAACTTTCTGAGTCTCTCAGTCATGGTTTACCCCCAAATATCTATCTATATTTATATGTATTTATCTCTATCTGTATTTCCAGAGTATCCATTGTATGTATAATTTTTTTCAGATACTCTTTTGGAATATAGATGAATGTACCTAACAGAAATCTTATGCAAACAGACCAAGATAGAAACCTGATCTAGAAAATTTGTCTTCTCTCTTTTAAGTGTAGAAATATCAGATCCCTTTCTGTTTTTTCCTCATCTCCTTAGAATGAAACATAGAAAGCTAAAACAATTTTCTGTCATGAGGCTTCAGAGGGATTACCAGTGAACCTCAGAAAACAAAATGAGAAGCAGGCAATTTTATCATCGATTTGGCATCCATTTTAAGAATTATTTTACACATATTGCTCTGTTAATGGAAAACAAACCTAAGGAGTTTATTTCTTGTTTTCTATTGCCTTAAGTGGTGATTTCTGAACTTATAACTGTTTGATAAAATGTTTTCTATATATATTCTTAGAAAAACTCTTTAAGTGTTCACAAAATCCTCTGAGGATTTTTACTGCTGCTGGGTATACCTTTGTGCTTGAAATCCAGTAAGACAATTCCAAAAATTATACAATAAAGTAAGAAAAATACACCTCCACTCTGGGATCACTGAATCTCCATCTCAGAACATTGTATCTGACTGACATTAAAGTAGTTAAAGAGCATTAACAGTCCTCAGAGTAACAAAATAGCATAATTATCTTGTATTACTTATATTATTAGGCTTTTCCAGCACTTATTGTATAGTTCCAAATTCATCTTTCACCTGAGAATTTAACTAAAAACTTAGTTGTTCAGTTTGTCAAAAATTGATCTTGTACAGTTCTATTATAGGTACTGCATACTTTTCTGTATCTATACTATACTTCAAAATTTATTAAAAAGAATTTAGCTAAGGTACTCATACCATATATAGGGATAATTATTTCAAAGCTTCACAGTCTTTGAATATCAACACAGGATTTCCATTGTATTTTTCCAGTTGCACAAGGAAATATTCCAGAATTTGAATGTTGCATTTCTATAAACAACATATATTTGCCACTACTATATAAATCTAACTTGAAATATTTTGAGATGTTTTCCAGGATAGCCTAGGAGTTTTCAGGAATTCCATGCATCTGGAACCAAATTGTGTGTGTGTGTGTGTGTGTATTTATATATGAAATCTTTCAAATAGATTATGAAAATGTAGTCAAAGTTATGCTAAAATCAAAGATTATCTTTGTATTTTATTAACATTTTGTTGATATTAAAATCTTCCATTAATATTTCTAAGGTTAAAAACACAAAAGCATGAAGAAAAATCTGGAGGAAACTGAAACAATATATGTATACACAAAAGTAGAAATAAAATTCAACATACTAGAATAAGGATAGCTAATTGCAGAATTTCAGAAATTCATTTTAATTTTAAGTTTAGATTCTCCAATGTTTGGTTAATTTTTCTATGATTATTATATCATACTTCAATATCTATTTTGTAACCATTAAATATAATCATCTATTTAATTCTCATGTATGCAAGGTGCCTGGCATGTTTTATAACTGACTTTTTTGTTTGTTTTTTAACAGGTTTATTGAAATGTAATTTATATACCATGAAACCATTTTATGTGTATAAGTTTATGTTTTTAGTAAGTTTGGAGAGTTACAAAGCTATCATATTCTCAGTCTGATTTTAGAACATTTCAATCATCCTCCCAAAATTACTCATGCCCATTTGTAGCCACTCCCTGTTCCACCCCCAACCCAAGCAACCACTATTATATTTTCCGTCTCTATAGATTTCCTTTTTGTGGACATTTCACATGAATAAAATCATATAATATTTGATCTTTTACATCTGACATCTTGTATTTAATAATGTTTTTGAAACTCAGCAATGTAGACAGTATCATCACTTTGTTCTTTTTTTTATATTTTTTAAGGGGGAGGGGCAGAGGGAGAGAGAGAGAATATTAAGCAGGCTCCATGCCCAGTGAAGAGCCTGAGGTGGGGCTCAATGTCACAACCCTGAGATCATGACCTGAGTTGAATCAAGAGTCAGATGCTTAACCAACTGAGCCACCCAGGCGCCCCTACTTTGTTCTTTTATATTTCATTACATGGATATACCACATTTATTATACTTTTACAAGTTTATAGACATTTTATTTTTCATTTTTGAGCCATTCTGAACAATGTGACTATAAACACGTATGTGCAAGGCATAGGTTTTCATTTCTATTGGGCAGACCACAGGGGTAGGTTTGTTAGGTCATATTGTAAATATGTTTATCTATTTAGGAAACATGTTAACTCTTTTATAAAGCAGATTGCCATTTTAAATTCCAATTATTAATGTATGAAATTTATCATTTTTCCACATCTTCACCAACACTTATGATTGTCTGTGTATTTTTTAATTCAAAGATAATTAACATAAAGTGTTATCTTAGTTTCAGCTATACTATATTATGATTTAACAATTCTGTATATTTTTCAGTGCTCATCAAGATAAGTGTACTCTTATTCCCTTGTATCTATTTAACTCAGCCCCCACCTACCTCCCCTTGGCAACTATTAATTTGTTCTCTGAATTTAAGAATGTGTCTTGTTTCTCTTTTTTTCTTTGTTCATTTTGTTCTTTAAATTCCACATGTGAGTGAAATCATATGGCATTTGTCTTTCTCTGACTGACTTGATTCATGCAACATTATACCCTCTAGATCTATCCATGTTGTTGCAAATGGCAAGATTTCATTCTTTTTTGTGGCTGAGTAATATTTTCTTGTATACATACACTAAATCTGTAGATGGATACTTGGGTTGCTTCCATATCTTGGCTATTGGGAATAATGCTGTAATAAAGAGATGTGCATGTATCTTTTCAAATTAGTGTTTTTTGTTTTCTTTAAGCTAAATATGCAGTAGTGGAAATATTGGATAATATGGTAATTTTATTTACTATTTCTTTGGAAGACCTCTATACTGTTACTGTAGTGGCTGAACCAACTTTCATTCCCACCAATAATACAAAATGGTTCCTTTTCTCCCACTCCTCACCAACACTTGTTATTTCTTGTTTTTGATTTTACCCATTCTAACAGGTATAAAGTGATATATCACTGTGATTTTAATTTTCATTTCCCTGATGATTAGTGGTGTTGAGCATCTTTTTATATGTCTGTTGGCCATCTGGATGTATTCTTTGGAAAAATGCTTATTCAAGTCCTCTGTCCATCTTTTAATTGGATTATTTGCTGGTTTTGATTTTGGTTTTGGTGTTCTAATATTGATTTGTGTAAGTTCTTTATATATTATGGATATTAACCCCTTATCAGATATATTATTTGAAAATATCTTCTCCCATTCCATAGGTTGCTTTTTTATTTTTGATGGTTTTCTTCACTGTGCAAAAGCTTTTTATTTTGGTGTAGTCCCAACACTTTATTTTTGCTTTTTTTCCCTTGTCAGAGGAGACATATCTAGAAAAATATTTCTACATCCAATGACAGATAAGTTATTGCCTGTGTATTTTGCTTGAAATTTTATAGTTTCAGATCTCACATTTAGGTCTTTAATCCATTTTGAATTTATTTTTGTGTATGGTGTAAGGGGTCCAATTTCATTATTTTACATTTTCCCAGCACCATTTGTTGAAGATACTGTCTTTTCCCAATTATATATCCTTGCCTCCTTTGTCATAGATTAACTGACCATATAAGTGTGGATTTACTTAGGGGTTTTCTATTCTGTTTCATTTATCTATGTGTCTACTTTTGTTCTCATACCATACTGGTTTGATTTCTACAGAATTGTATATATCTTGAAATCTGAGGTTATAATATCTGTCACTTTGTTCTTCTTTCTCAGATTGCTTTGGCTATTTGGTGTATTTTGTGGTTCCATACTAATTTTAGGATTATTTGTTCTAGTTCTGTAAAAAAATGTTGTTGGTATTTTGATAAGGACTGCATTAAGTCTGTAGAATGTTTTAGGTACTATGGACACTTTAACAATATTTATTCCTCCAATCCATGAGCATGGAATATCTATCCATTTGGTTGTCTCATCTTCAATTTCTTTCATCAATAGTTTATAGGTTTTGTAGTACAGGTCATTGACCTTATTAATTAAGTTGATTTCTAGGTATTTTATTCTTTCTGATGTAATTGTCAGTTGAATTGTTTCTTAATTTATTTTTTCTCTACTTCATTATTAGTGTATAGAAATGCAACAGATTTCTGTTTATTAATTTTGCATGCTGCAACATTATTGAATTTATTTATCAGTTCTAGAAAATTTTGGTGGAGTCTTTAGGATTTTCTGTATACATTACCATGTAGTCTCCAAATACTGACAGTAATACTTCTTCCTTACCATTTTGGAGGCCTTTTATTTTTATTTTTTCTTGTCTAATTGATGTGGCTAGGACTTCAAGGTCCCTATTGAATAAAAATGGTGAGAGTGGACATTTTTGTCCCTGTTCTTAAGTGAAAAGTTCTCAGTTTTTCACCATTGAATTTGATGTTAGCTGTGGGTTTTTCATATGTGGTCTTTGTTATGTGGAACTATGTTCTAACTCTTCTTTGTTAAGAGTTTATATCATAAATGGATGTTATACTTTGTGAAATGCTTTTTTCTGTATTTATTGAAATGATATGTTTTTTTATCCTCTTCTTGTCAATGTGAGGTATCATGTTGATTGATTCATGAATATTAATTAAACCACCCTTGCATCACTGGAATAAATCCTACTTGATCGTGGTGAACAGTTTTGTAAAATATATTGTTGGGTTCGATTTGCTAGGATTTGAAGATCTTTGCATCTATGTTCATCAAGGATATTGGGCTGTGATTCTCTTTTAATGTGGTATCTTTATTTGGTTTTGGTATCAGGGTAATGCTGGCCTCATAGAATGAACTTGGGAGTGTTTCTTCCTCTTCTATTTTTTGCAGTAGTTTGAGAAAAATAGGTATTAACTATTCTTTAAATCTTTGGTAGAATTTCCCTGTGAAACCATCTGACCCTGGACATTTATTTGTTGGGAGTTTTTGATTATGGATTCAATTTCATAGGTCCTAATTAGTTTGTTCAAAATTTATATTTCTTTCTGATTCAGTTTTAGAAGGTATGTTTATAGGAATTTATCCATTTTTTCTAGGTTTTCTAATTTTTTGCTCATAATTTTTATAATATTCTCTTATAATCCTTTGTATTTCTGTGTTCTCATTTCTCTGCCTTCATTTCTGATTTTATTTATTGGAATCTCCCCACCTCTAATAAATCAGTCTAAAGGTCAATCAATTTTCTTGATCTTTTCAAAGAACTACCTCCTGGTTTCATTGATCTCTTTGATTTTTTTAAATCTCTGTTTCATTTATTTCTGATCTGATCTTTATTATTTCTTTCTTTCTTTTTTTTAACCACTGGCTTTGGGTTTTGTTTGTTTTTCTTGTTCTAGCTCCTTTAGGTGTAAGGTTAGGTTGTTTCAGGTTTTCTTGAAGTAGGCCTTTATTGCTATAATCTTCCCTCTTATAACAGCTTTTTCTGTGTCCCAAAGATTTGGGGCTATTCTGTTTTCATTTTCATTTGTCTCCACATATTTTTTATTTCCTTTTTGATTTCTTAGTTGACCCATTCTTTGTTTAGTAACATGTTCTTTAGCCTTCATGTATTTGTGTTCTTTTCATATTTTTCTTCATTATTTTCTAGTATCATATCATTTTGGTTGGAAATGGTGAGTATGACTTCAATGTTTTTGAATTTATTGAGACTTGTTCTGTGGCCTAATATGTGATCTTTTCTGGGAAATGTTCCATGTGCACTTGAAAAGAAATTGTATTCCACTGCTTTTGATAATATCTTTTAAATATATCTGTTAGGCCCCCTGGTCCAATGTTTCATTTCAAGCCATGGTTTCCTTATTGATTTTCTGTCTGGATTATCTATTAATTGAAGTAAGTGGGATGTTAAAGTCCCTGACTGTTTTTATATTATTGGAAATTTCATTATGTCTGTTAATAGTTGCTTAATGTATTTAGGTATTCCAATGTTGGATATATCATTATTTACAATTGTTTTATCTTCCTATTGGAATGTTTTCTTTATCATTATGTAGTATCTTTCTTTGCCTCTTGTTACAGTTTTTGTTTTAAAGTCTATTTTGTTTGATATAAGTATTGTACCTAAGCTATCTTTTCACTTTCATTTGAACGGTAAATGATCTTCCATCCTTCACATTCAATCTGCATGTATCTTTAGGTCTGAAGTGAATCTCTTGTAGGCAGCATATAGATGGATTTTGCTTTTTTTCTCAACTTAGTCACCTATGTCTTTTGATTGGAATATTTAGTCAATTTACCTTCAGAGTAATTACTGATAGGTATGTATTATTGCTATTTTGTTACTTGTTTTATGGTTGTTTTATAGTTCTCTGTTCCTTTCTTCTCTTGCTCTCTTCTCTGGGGTTTGATGGCTTTAATTAGTGATATGCTTGGAATCCTTTTTCTTTGTATTTTGTGTATCTACTCATAGGCTTTGATTTGTGGTTATCATTAGGTTCATTATAATATCTTATGCATATATCAGTCTCTATTAAGTAGAAAATTACTTACATTTGAACCCATTCTAAAAGCACTAGGTTTTATACACCCCCACATTCTATGTCTATGATTTAATACTTTATGTCCTAATATTTTGTGAATCCCTTGACTGACTTTTATAGATATAATTAATTTTACTGCTTTTGTGTTTTAACTTCCATACTGGCTTTATATGTAATTAATCTACTACTTTTGTTTGCATTTACCTGTGAGATAGTTTCCTTTCATAATTTTCTTACTCCTGATTATGACATCTTTGTTCCACTCGAAGAATTCTCCTTAACGTTATTTTAAAGGCTAGTTTATTGGTGATGTACTCATTTAACTTTTGTTTGTTTGTTTGTTTGGGAACTCTTTCTCTTTCCTTCTATTCTGAATGATAGCCTTGCTGCACAGAATATTCTTGTTGTCTTTCAGCATTTTGAATATATCATACGACTTTCTTCTGGCGTACTATTTCCCTGCTGAAAAATCAGCTGATAGCTTTATGGGGTTTCCCTTTCATGTAATTGTTTTCTTTTCTCTTGTTGCTTTTCAAATTCTCTCATTATCACTACCTTTTTGCCATTTTAATTATTATGTGTCCTGATGTGGACCTACTGTGTTTGATTTTGCTGGGGGTTCTTCTGTGGATTCTTAAATCTGGATTTCTGTTTCCTTCCCCCAGATTCAGGAACTTTTCAGCTATTATTTCTTCAAATAAATGTTCTGCCCTCTTTTCAATCTCTTCTCCTTCTGAAATTTCTATGATGTAAATATCATTATGCTTAATAATGCCACTCAGCTACTTTAAGATATTCTCATTTTTTTCTTTTTGTTACTCAACTTGGTTGTTTCCATTAGCTTGTCTTCTAGTTCACTGATTAGTTCTGCCCTACTCTAACCTGCTATTGACTTTCTCTAGTGTATTTTTTTTTTTTAATTTCAGTTATTGGGTTCTTGACCTCTGATTGGTTCTTTTTTATGTTTTCTATCTCTCTGTTGATGATCTCACTGAGATCTTCCTTTCTTTTCTCAAGTCCAATGAGTATATTTATGTCCATTATTTGCATTGTCAGGCATGTTGCTTATCTCTGTTTCATTTAGACTTTTTGCTGTGGTTTTATCTTGTTCTTTCATTTGGGACATATTCCTCTGTCTCCTCATCTTATCTAAATCTCTGTGTTTGTTTCTATGTATTAGGAAATTCTTTTGAAATTTCAACTGGAAAGTAATGGCCTTATGAAGAAGAGGTCCTCAGTACCCTATAGCGCAATGTCCCCTGTTTACCAGAACCAGACACTTCAGGGGTGTCAACTATATGGCTTGTGTGTGCCTTACTGTTGTGGCTGAGTCATATTTGCCTTCAGTTCAGCCAGCTGCAATCGTCCACTTTGCCTGTGCTGTTAAAGAGCCAGTCTAGGGCCACCATGAGCTTATAGTAGGGTAGTGTCAGCATTGAGAACAGATGCCTGCTCACAGCCTGTATGCTTAGGGATATGGTTCCACTAGAATGGAGGGCATTCTCCCTGACTTGTGCCCTGAGAAGGTTTTGTTGGTGGAGGAGACAAGCAGTCAGACCAGATGCTTGTCCCAAGTCTATCTGCTGTGGCTGCAGCCAAACTGGTGTGTGGTTATCTTTCCCTCTCCCAAGGGAGTCACTTTAGAGTGGCACTTGTCCCTCTAGAGCTGCTTGCAAGATGTGACATAGCAGGAGTCACTTTGAAGGGAGTCTTGCTGAATGGGACAGATTGGATAGGGCAGATCCACAGAAAAATATGGGGGTGGGGCACTCACTGCTAACAAGATAGGTGGAGGGTGTTTGCACTGGTTCCCACAAATGTCTATCTATCTAGGCTGGTGGAAAGAGAAATTGTGTTCACTAGCTCTTGTGTTCTTGGAGAAGTCTCCTAAAGATCCCTGACCCTCCAACACATATTTTGAGACTACTAAATAAATCTTCTTCATATATATCCCCAATGGTTTACAAACTGCTGCTTCTATGCTGTATCTCGGTGGGGTTGTTCATTATGCTGGCTCTTTAAAAGCATGATTCAGTTTCCTATTGTTCCAGCTTTCCCAGAGCCAAGTCCACTGATTTTAAGGTACCTGGAGTTAAACCCCACTGATTATAATTACAAAGGTAAGCCCCACTGGTTTTCAAAGCCAAATGTTATGGAGACTTGTCTTCCCAGTGTAGGTCTCCTGTGTTTGGGGTGCCTGGTGTGGGGTCTGCTCCTCTCACTTCTCTGTGCTTGTGGTGTCCTTTCCACTTGTGGTTAGTCTTGCTAGGAATTTGGTTTGTGACTGCATCTCCATACCTCCTACTCTTTTCCATGTGCCCCCCTCACTATAATTAACTGTGGAAAGTCTATTCTGCTAGTCTTCAGGTCATTTTCTGGTCATTTTCTGGGTTGGTTGCACTGAAGTGGCTGTTATCTAGGTGTGTATATGGGACGAGGTGAACTTAGGATCTTCTACTCTACCATCTTCTCAGAAGTATGTGTGTGTGTTTTTATTATAGTCACTCAAGTGGGTTTAAAAAAATTATGAGTGTGATTTTAATTTACATTTCCCTAGTGTGAATCTTTCCATATGTCTATTGACTATTTCTATAACTTCTGTAGTAAAATTTCTATTCATATTTCCTCCATTTTTAATTGGTTTGTTTTCCTATAAGTGAAATATAAATATTCCTAATATATTCTGAATGCAAGTCATATATGCTTTGTAAGTATTTTCTACCAGTCTGTGGCTTTTCTTTTTTACTTTCTTAATGGTGTCTTTTGAGATGTAAAAGTTTTACTTTTGATGAAGTCTAACATTTCAACATTTTTTTTCTTTTATTCTGCTTTTGCGGTCCTATATTTAAATAAATAGCTGTTAATCCAAATCCCCCCCATATTTTTGGCTCATTCATACGCAGTCACAAAGATACACAAAAGTTCTTATGCAAATACATCATACCCTATAGGGGAAGTCAACTAAATATGGTAGCTTTGTAGTTTGATCATTTCCTGAATCTCCAAAGAGGAAGCACTTTCTAAAGAGTTCTAAAAATCAAATAATAAGTTTCAACTTTCAATTGCCATAAACTCTATAGACGGTGAAAAACTCCCTGCTCCCTTAAATACTGGAGCATCTCGGGGCTTAGTACTGACCTCCCTTGGCTTCTCTATTCTCTTTCATAGAAACACTTTAGACATTTCTGTTTCCAAGCTATGATTGGTGCCCCATCCTCCACTCCTAGGACAACCTGTGTTTACCTCTATCACTGTATTTAAATTATAGTAGAGCTTGTGTTTACAAGTATATCACCATCCTATATTAGGTCATAAAAACATTCTATTAATCCTGTATCCACAAATTCTAGTATGGTACCTGACACATAAGAGGGTTCAAAGTGTTTGTGGAATAACCAAAAAGGGCCCAAATTGCCAACTTCATCTCCTTTCCTATGTTTATATGTAAATGATACTCCAGCTACCCCACTGTTGCTCTTAAAACAGATCTGTTTTTGGCATATTATTTTCTCTGTCTGAAATACCATTATCCCCCTTCTCTGTCTGATGCTAATTACATGTTGGTTGAATGACCAAAAACACTGAATTCATACAAGTGCCATACACTTCCTTAAGTTTAGCCTCTGAAAAGTCTAGGAATGGATATTGAGACTGTAATAGATAATCTACTAGGAAACAATATTAACAGAGAGAAGGCACAGACAATTTGGATATTAAATCATCAGAAAATAAAATGAAGCCCTGATTATCAGAGATTAAAAAAAAACAAAAACAGTTATTGATTGCAAGTTGAGTCCACACTGGTTAAAGAATGAATTGGATATTGACAGACAGAAAATAAATAAACTACCATGTAAGAATTATTGCTCCTAATATTCATAAAACTACTAGGAACCATACTGTTTAGAATTCTAAAACCTGCCATTTGCATAAATAAGTCAACAGAAATAGAAAAAAGCAACCAGAAGGGCATAAATCATTGGTATTTTGATTGTTTACTTTGTATCATTTAATGTAGATAATACTTCCAGAAAGAAGCAGGTCATTGCCAGAGAAAAACAGTGAAAAGCCTAAAATTACAACTGACTACTGATTCACCATATTATGTTTCTCATCAACAGACATAAGTATCTTCATCTTTTTGTTTTGGTCTAAAAGACATCCTTTTAAATTTGTATTTACTTTCTTATCTCCGATTCTTCTAGTTCTAGATGTACCTAAAATCTCTCTTGTCTTAGTATCTTACCCAAGTGTTTCACTGAAGCAACATTAGTCTTCCTTTGTCCATCCAAGTCAGACTATTCTCAATACCACTTCAGTTTGTATGAATTATATTCTTGAATACTTTCTGTATGTCCTATGCACTCTGCACAAACCTCTAATTCTCTAAAACTATTATTTCTGTGATCAGTAATGATATTATGTGTGGGTTGTAATTAAGAGGGGGTTAGACATATGAGATACAAGTATTGTGTATTTTGATTTTTAAGCATCTTCTCTATAAAATCAGGAATTATAGCCATAAAATAATTACAACTGGAAATTATCAGTTAGTGTGTTTTCCCTAGAGGAGATAGGTGAAAAATTATTTATGAGCCCAAAAAAATCCAAAAAACCAAAATGAACAAACAAAAGACACTACAAAAATAAAACTTATACTCAGTGTGTTTATTTCCTAAGCTGAAGGTTCAGAGTATATGAATATGTAATATAAATGTTTCATTCAGCAAAAATAACTGGAAAGAATTTTACATTAAATAGTATAAGAATAAAGTAATCAGACTTCTTTAGAGGTCTTCAGTGAACATTATATGCACAGACTTCTCTATAGTGTATAAATTGATTTTGATGTTATTCATATCTATATTTGCATATCAATAATATCCTAATTCCACATTTGTGTGATTCATATGCAAGCAGTTACCTTTATGACTTTTACAAGTTTATTTATAAGCATAAATATACATATCCCATTAATTCAAGGAAAAAAAATCTAACCAGAGCCTCTCCACACCAAATGACTATTAAAAAAATGAGTTGCCAGGTACTGTTTTATTCCCTCTGCCAAAAGAGTTAATCACAAAAAGAGGAGCTGAAGAGAGCTCTGGCTATTCTGCAGTTATTTCAGTTGTTTTACAAATGACCCAGAAATAAGAAAATTTGAAACTTGCAGCCTCTTTTATAGGAAAATAGGTCAGATTTCCAAAACTGTGGCAGATGAACATTCAGGAAGTAATTTGCAAGTGGCTCATCCTCCTCTCAGAGGCCAGTTAGACCAAGGATTTTTGAAAATGTGGCCCTTAGAACTCCACGGATTAGTTTATTTCAACAAGCATTTAGTGGGTTCCCCCTCTTTTCTTTTTTTAATGTGCCAGATATTCTGTATATTGTGCTATGTGCTAAGGCCTTTAAGTATGGCACCATGTCCGTCCATGAGAAGCTCACTGATAGACACATATATAAGCACCTTGATAAAGATGTATAACAAGGGTGTAATAGATTTATAGAAGGGAGGCTCTTAGAGGAGGCTATAAGGACTAGGCAGATAGAACAGGAATGGGGTTGTTGGTTGAGGGAAAAACAAAGGCATTCGGGGAAGAATGTTCAGAATGAACAAAGACACAGGGACTTGGAATAGCATCTAAAATGTAGGAGCAGATAGGGTTTCAAATAGTTTATAATTAAAGTGTGAGCTAGGGATTTTTTCCCAAAGATTTTAGTCTTACCTTTGTTGTGAAAGAATTCATTTTCCCTGTGGTTTAATTTCATTGAAAATGTTTTTAAAAGAGAGTTCCCTTTCCCTTATCTCCAAATGATTGAATACACATGTTTGTAGAAAGAACTAAACAGGCATTACTATTAACAGTAAGATTTTTTTAAATATAAGTAATTGCAGAAATTCATTGAGTGCAAATACATACAGAGCCTGAGGGGAGGTTGCTGTGGAGGAATTTAAAAACCCTTTCTTCAGTAAAGTTAATATTTGAAAGAGGGAGACAAACACAAATTACTTGATTATATTGGACAGATAATGACTAAAAATGGAAGTAGTCAAACTAAGCGTTCAAAATTTGACCTTTGGTCTTCAGATGCAAGGAGAGATTAAGCTAATATTAAATAGTAGTAAGCTAAAATTATAAGCTATTATTATCTCAATAATCTGTACAACTGTGATGATTACTATCTATACTAACTGCCATAAATCACAAATGCAAATGACTGTTGGAAAAATCCTTTACACTTATTTTCATTGTGACACAGATACAAAATAATATAACATTAATGTTTTCAAATGTTATTGTAGAGAAATGGATAAACAAAATATGTTGTATCCATACAATGTAGCATTTTTTTAAAGATTTTATTTATTTATTTGACAGAGAGATAGAGAGTATAAGTAGGCAGAGTGGCAGGCAGAGGGAGAGGGAGAAGCAGGCTCTCCACTGAGCAGGGAGCCGGACATGGGGCTTGATCCCAGGACCCTGGGATCATGACCTGAGCCGAAGGCAGCCGCTTAACCGACTGAGCCACCCAGGCACCCCCATACAATGTAACATTATTCAGACATTAAAAAAAGGATGAGGGATGCCTGAGTGGCTCAGTCAGTTAAGCATCTGACTCTTGATTTTGGCTCAGGTCATGATCTTAGCATTGTGAGATTGAGCCCCACATCAGGCTCTGTGCTGGATATGGAGCTTGCTTAAGATTCTCTCTTTCCCTCTTCTTCTGCCCCTCTCCTCCCTTCTCTCTCTCTCTCTCTCTCTCTTTCAAAGAAAAAAAAAAGGATGAAATACTGAAATGTGCCACAACATATATGATTTTTAAAAACATTAAACTAAGTAAAAAAAGCCTGCAAGAATGGCCACAAACTGTATGATTTGGGAGGGTTGAGGGGAAAATGAGAAGTGACTGCTTAATGAGGTCATGATCTCAAGGTCATGAAATTGAGCCCCCTGTTGGGCTTAGCACTCAGTGGGGAGTCTGCTTGAGATTCTCCTTTCCCTCTCTGCCCCTTCCCCTGCTCACATACTTGTGTACTTTCTCTCTCTCTCAAAATAAAATAAATCTTTTATAAAAAATAAAACTAGATTGTGGTAATAATTGCACAAGTCTGCAAATATACTAAAAATGTAAGAAGGGTGAATTGTTTGGTATGTAAATTATACCTTCACAAAGCTGTTATTTTCTTTAAAAAAAAAATGTTTTTTAGACTCCATGAGCAAAATCTACAAACTCAGAGGCATGCACTTTCCCTGTAGCTTACTTTCTAGTTTATCTCCTTTACCTCCTTTCCCATCTGTGTCCCCCAAATATGTCAATAGAGTAACAAAAATTACCTAAAGGATGCAATAAACAAGTGGGCATTTAGACACATAGGCTCCATCTTGAAAGAACAAACGGGTTTAACAAAACTTGAAAGAGATGCAATCTGAAGAAAACAAGACTAGGAGTTTCTGTTGCTCATGGCAAATTATTGCCTTAAGGGGAAAAAGCAAAATGGGCTTGGAGCCAAGTCAACTTCTGTGGGACACATATAGTTATTTTAAAACCAGGAACTCTTCTAACCACCCATTTCAAAATTTAAACCACTTATTCCCATGGTCCACATCACTACCTCCCTGTTTTATCACCTCCCATCACAATTCTCATATTTGACTTCACTGCCAGTTGAACCTCAGCCACTGTTCTCAATGTCATGTAAAACCACCAACCTTAATTCTATAAATTCCATCAGCTTTGTTATGAGCAAATTCAAGGAAATAAAGCAATTCCCTGAGGGGTTTAGAATTGAGGCTGGCAAGACTCAGCACAATGTCAGTAAAAATGTTCATCAGGGGAATATCCCAGGATATCAGTAAGCAAGCTCTTTTTGAATACCTGATCCAATCTGGTTAAAATTGAACATTTTATTATTAAAACTCACCCAGACACTGGAATATCCAGGGGATTTGAATTTGTGCTTTTTAAAGATAGTTTCATTGAAGGAGGAGGAGTTAAGATGGTGGAGTAGTAGGAAAACCTTATGTTTGCCTCCTCCCTTGAACACAGCTAGATAATTATCAAATCATTCTGAACACCAAGGAAATCGATCTGAAAACTGACAGAACAAACTGCACAACTAGAGGGAGAAAAGAGGCCATATTGTGGAAGTTAGGATGTGCAGAGATGTGATTTGGAGGAGAAAAGAATTGCAGGTGCTGTGGAAGGGAGGGAGCCCTGATAATGGAGAGAGGAGAGAGAGACAGCGAAAGACAGAGAGAGAGAGAGAGGGACAGAGACAGAGATAAAGCAACACACAGGGGATTGCACAAGAAAAACATTTCCCCAAAACCATTGACTGGGAAAGTAAGAGCAGTTGATTATTGCAAGCTTTTACAAGAAGCAGAGTTGAAAGTCTGAAGTTTTAGAAGTCTGTGCCATTGCCAGGGTAGAGCCTGGTGGGTATAGTGGTGCTCCTGTGAAGAAAGATGGCAGAGGCCCAGGAGTGGATAACATGATCTGAAGATTTCCAGGGTCATACTGAGAGAGATGTTTTCCCTTCTTGGAGTCAATTTGGGAGAGGTGGCACTGCCTCTCAGGGGACAAAAGAGCTGGTGGGCAGCATTGAGCTGCCCCATTGATTAGCATATGAGCAGAAGCATTTGCTGAGGGCAGCTAACCTGGATGCCAGCTTTTTGTTGTGCTTTACCATAGAAGCCAAGCTCCTGTGTGGTCATGTGACTGCTTTTCTGGGACAAACCAGTACCAGCCACAGCCTGGAAAGACCCTCCCCCAGAGGATTAGCATGCGTCTGTCCTGCACCAGGTCCCTAAAATTTGGAGTTTTGAAACCCAGACACATGCCTAAGATAAAACAGGAACACTGTGCTGCAGGGCAGATATACAGCACAGACATAGACAGGATGAAGAAAAGGATCTTGGCAGAAGCCTGGGACAAAAGAGGGGAGATTGTTTCCTCTTCTGTGAGGGCTCCCTGCACAGTGGCAGGCACAAACTCCCCTCTCTGGGAAGAGAGTAGGCCAAAGCCATTTTTCACCCCTTCCATCAGCACAGACAAATTTCAGTGAGAGGCAGAACACACACAGTGGTGGCTTGAGCTGCTTCCACCAATCCCCACCCTGTTGTGCTCTGCAAGTGCCTTTTTAAAAGGGGCAAGTGGGATTGAGAGCCAGAGCAGCAGCAGGCCCCTTGCCCAGAAGACCAGCACAAATCCCCCAAGCTCACCAGGTCTACTGATCATAGAATGCTGTAAAGCTTCAACCATAGTGGAAATAGGACCAGGATCAGGCTTTCCTAACACACAAAAGTTACAGACCTAGACACAATGCCAAGATGGAAAAATTCATCCAAAAGAAAATACAAGAAGAGGTCAAGGCCAAGGAGCTAATCAAAATAGATATAAGTAATATGCTTGAACAAGAATTTTAAAACAACAATGACCATACTAGCTGGGCTTCAGAAAAGAAGAAACTAGAGAGACACTTACTGCAGAGATGAACAATAAAGAAATATAGTAAACATAGTAAAAAAAAAAAATGCTACAACCAAGATGCAAAACTGACTAAATGTAATGATTACAAGAATGGAAGAATCAGAAGAATGAATAAGTAACATAGCAGATAAAATTATAGAAAATAATGAAGATTTTAAAAAGAGGGAAAGAAAAACATTGGGTCAAGAATGTAGACATGGGGAACTCAGTGGCTCCATAAAACATAATAACATTTGCATCATAGGAGTCCCAACAGAAGAGAGAGAAAAGGGGGAACAGGCTTATTTGAGGAAATTATAGCAGAAAATTTTCCTAATCTGGGGAAGAAAACAGACATCCAAATCCAAGCAGCACAGAGAATGCCCATTAAAAAAAAAAAAGAAACAATGACCAATACCAAGACATATCATAGTAAAATTTGCAAAATACAGAGATAAGGAAAAAATCCTGAAAGCACCAAGGGAAAATAAATCCCTAACCTACAAAGAAAGACAAATCAAGTTGGCATAATATATTCGACATACTGAAGAGAAAAAATATGCAGCCAAGAATACTTTATACAGCCAGGCTGTCATTCAGACTAGAAGGAAAGATAGTTTCCTGACAAACAAACACTAAAGGAGTTCCTGTCCACTAAAGCAGCCCTGCAAGAAGTATTAAAGGGGACTATTTGAGTAGGAAAGAAACATCAAAGCCAACAAAGACTAGAAAATCTAGCCTTTGTTTTTTTTAATCTAGAGAAAATCTCCAGAAACAATGACTTTACAGGTAATACAATGGCACTAAAGTCATACCTACCAGTAATCACTCTGAATGTAAATGAACTAAATGCTCTAATCAGAAGATATAGGGTATCAGAATGGAAAACAAAAACAAAAACAAAAAAAACAAGACCCAT
The DNA here is from genome assembly GCF_003265705.2 of Callorhinus ursinus. Lineage (NCBI taxonomy): Eukaryota > Metazoa > Chordata > Mammalia > Carnivora > Otariidae > Callorhinus > Callorhinus ursinus. Next base: position 924,071 of record NW_027397129.1, read on the forward strand.
CCATATGCTGCCTATAAGAGACCCATTTAATTTTTTTATTTAAATTCAATTAGCCAACATATGGTACATCATTTTGTCTTAGATGTAGTGTTCAACAATTTATCAGTTGCATATAACACCCATTTTGATCTAAAGACAGCTCCAGTTTGAAAGTGAGTGGATGGAGAACCATCCATTAAATTAATGGACATCAAAAGAAAGCCAGATTTATAACAGACAAACTAGATTTTAAGCCAAAGACTGTAACAGGAGATGAAGAAGTCACTATATAATAACAAAGAAGTATATCCAACAAGAAAATCTAACAATTGTAAATAATTATGCTCCCAAATTGCCAGCACCCAAATATATAACTCAATTATAACAAAAATAAAGAAACATTAATAACAGTGCATTAATAGTAGGGGACTTTAATACCACACTTACAGCAATTGGCAGATCATCTAAGCAGAAAATCAACAAAGAAACAATGGCTTTGAATGACACACTGGAGTGGATGGACTTCACAGATATATTAGGAACACTTATCCTAAAGCAGCAGAATACACATTCTTTTTGAGTTCACATGGAACATTCCCCAGAATAGATCACATACTGGGTCACAAATCAGCCCTCAACAAATCCAAAAAGATTGAGATCATACCATGCATATTTTCAGACCACAACCGTATGAAACTTGAAGTCAACCATAGGCAAAAATTCGGAAAGACCACAAATACATAAACCTTACTAAAGAATGAATGGATTAACCAGGAAATTAAAGAAGAAATAAAAAAAATACATTCAATCAAATAAAAATGAAAAGACCATAGTCTGGAATCTTTGGGTTGCAGCAAAGGCATTCCTAAGAGGGAAGGATATAGCAATACAGGCTTCCCTCAAGAAGCAAAAATCTCTCAAACACACAACCTAACCTTACACCTAAAGGACCTAGAAAAGGAATAGCAAATAAAGCTTAAAACTGGCAGAAGAAGGGAAATAATAAAGATCAGAACAGAACTTAAAATGATACAGGAACAAAAAAAAAACAAACAGTAAAACAGATCAATGAAACTAAGAGCTGGTTCTACTTTTGTATCCTTCATGTGCCCCTTCCAATCACTACTTTTGTATACTTTTACAGCACATCTCATTTCAGACTAGTTACATTTCAAGTGCTTAATACATGAGGCAGTGATCATTCTATAGGACAGTACAGACCTAAAGCACAAAGGGCCTAGATTACATGCTGAGGGGTTTAATTCTGTCTTTAAGGCAAAAGGAGAAATTAAAGGATTTAAAACAGGGAGTCACACGAAACAGCAAACATCTAATATATGCCCAACACTGAACTCCATGCTAAGATTTGAAAATCAGTGAAACTCAATCTCTGCTTTAGGTAATTAACAGTCAAGAAGGATAGACAGACATGAAACGAAGATTTTGACGGAACTAAATTTAAAATGTGAGGAAGAAGGGGCACCTGGGTGGCTCAGTTGGTTTAGTGTCTGCCTTAGGCTTAGGTCATGATCCCAGGGTCCTGGGCTTCCTGCTCAGAGAGGAGTCTGATTCTCCTTTTGCCCTTCCGCCCTGCTCCTGATCTCTCCCTCTCTCTCACTTTCTCTCTCTCAAATAAATAAATAAAAGCTTGAAATAATAAAAAGTAAAATGTGAAGAGGAAGTCAATTTCACTTAGAAAGGATAGTAAGTATTTACTTTCCTTATTAGAATGCAAATATCCTCAAGCCAAATAATATTTCACTTTTTTTGTATTCTCTTTAGCATGTAACAAAGTCTGCTGCATATGGTAGGGACTTAAAAACAAATACTAAATGATAAGACAGGAACAAAACTGATAAATATATATATGATTATGAACAAAAGAAAATAGAAGACAATATAAAGAACACGAGATAATTCTTTTCATTTTTTTAAGGAAATGCTTGTTATTTCAATATCTGAGTAAGTTGTATTGCTTTGTTGACAGGGAATTTTAAATATATAATAAGTAAATATAATTTGTCAAAAATATGGAGATTAAATGGAATACTAGACATGAAACTACTTTGAAAAGTTAAAATGACTATTACACACACATACACACACACACACACACACACGTGTGCACATGCACCAGAATAGGCTTGCAATGGGGCTTTTGATGCTTATTGCCCTTTGGGTTTAAAGTATATATATTTTTCTATTTTTTTTAATGTTCATTTAGCCAACATAGGTTTAAAGTATATTATATCAAACCTGTTTGAAAATATCATGGGATCAACTGAATTAATTTAAATATTGTTCCACATGATGATGTTGCTTACTAGAAAACTCTACAAAACAGGTATGCTGTGTTTCCACAAAGTAAAAGAGGATTCCCCAGGTAAACTTAACAACAAAACAACAAAAATTCATAAAACTAAATGATATTATACACTAGTCAATGCAATTGAAATCATGAGTATGTCTGTCTGTATGTGTTCAAGCCAAAGGACAAACATCCAGATTCATCCAACAGAAGTAATTTAGGATTTACCAGAATTTAATTTACCAGAATTAATGAGATGAAGCTAGGTGATTTTTGATTAGGAGTTTCTGTTCCTGTTCTCCCTGAGAATTAACTTGTCTACTGAGCCAGACAAAATACAGCTATATCGACATTTGGCTGTTTAGACTAAGTAATTAAGCTAAATAAAATTTCATCCAATTTAGAATGAATGTAGCAGATGTTTTGATATTTCAATTTTGCTCTGTATAGATATTTCAGAAACTATAGAAACCATGTAAGTTTATTTTTCTAGTTCCAGCTGGTCCATTCATCCATTTAGTTTTAAAAATATCAGTAGAAAAAAAGTAATGATTCAGATTTCAGCATATTAGGTAATTTCAAAAAATTAGCTTAAATTTATTATTTTTCTTTCTATTAAAATTATTATTTTCTTTGTGGGTAGCTCATGATTAGTTCTTATTTTGATCTTATATTAGGTGTTAGAAGTTAGGTTATATAATATTGTCAGAGTTATGTCAAATCAACCACTTATGATTACAGTAGTCCAATTAACCCTCAGACAGCTATGCATGTGTTTATGCATATGTATGTGCTTAGATGCTATAAAAAAATAAATGGGAAAGTCCAGGTTCAAAAGAATTTTTTACTAGGGATGGCTGGCTGGCTTAGTCAGTAGAACATATGACTCTTGATCTCAGGGTTGTGAGTTCAAGCCCCACATTGGGTATAGAGATTACTTTAAAAAAAAAAAAAGGTTTGTTGCTGTTCTTATAAAAGATAATGACTGGGTTATATTTTCCTAAGGTCTGGATTGACTATAGAAATGCTAATGTAGTAGTAATTATATGACTTAATGACTGACCAAAATTGAAACAGCCAAGTTTAATTTCCTGATATTAGAAATGGATATTCTACTAAAGAAGTTGTTAGTCAACTTTATATTTCTAGGAGTTTGCATGCTATTGGTATCTACATTTCCATATTTGGAGAAACTGGATTCCTGAGAAGAACAAAAGCCATCAAAGAGTTAAAGAAATAGAACCTATAAGACAAAAACATTAAGGGGAAGTGAGTAATTGTAAAGAAAAAGTGCCTGAAAGAAAATTAAATAAAACCCTCTAACATTTTGGATAGCTGATTAAAAAAAAAAAGAGCAAGGCTGGATGGCAGTTTCTAAGGTGAGTCAAGCTGGAGCTTATGGATTTGTTTTCAGTAAAAAGACACTTAAAATGACCTCTTGACAATGTAATTAATTCCAAATATACAGTATTTATGGACCTATTGGAATCCCCATTTCTGAATATGCTTAGAGACAAAATACCAAATTTGATTGAGTTTGGCAAATTCCATGGTTCTCAAGCCTGACTTTTCATAAGAATCCCTTAGGAGGCACTAGAAAAAATTCCTGCTCTCTGCTACTCCTGGAAAATTTGATTCAGTAGGTCTGGTTTGGAATCTGTGGAAACGACAATGCCTGGCTAGCTAAGATATGATAAACATAATCTTCTTTGGGAGAGGCTAGTTGAAAAGCAAAGAAGGAGTGACCAGAAAACTGGGCCTCCTTTTAGGTTTCTGGGTTGAAAACAGCCAGATCCTATTTGTGGGTCAACACTATCTCCCGGGGGAAAGATGCCTAAGTTAGACATAAACCCTTAATAGTCATCTACTCTCTGCCTGCAAGCCACGAACATAGATAGTTCTAATCATACAATGCCTGTAAATGTCACTACCCTTGTTATTGAAATGTACATTCCTTTCTAATCTTGATTTTTTGATAACATGCATGATAAAAATGGAGGTAGAGCTTGGTTCAGGGCCTTTTGCCACTAGAGCATCTGGTCCCCAGGACCTCTTCTTTCTCCTAGTTAGGGGTCTAGAATAATCTTTTCATTTGCTTTCTCAGGGTTTGATGGTGAAACCCAAGAGGAATCCGTTTTGTAAAGCTCCTCAGGTGGATTCTAATGATGAGCCAGATATGAGAACCATGGAGATATCTAGATGGAAGTCCAACATTAATGTGCCAACAGATTTGGTGTCTGGCACCAGCTTTCTGGTTCATAGACGGTTCTTTAGCTCTCTTCACATGGCAGAAGGAGGAAGGGAGCTCTCTGAGGTCTTTTTTATGAGGGCCTAATCCCACTCCTAAGGGCTCTGCCCTGGTGACATAATCACCTCCCAAAGACCCTGCCTTCAAATTCCATCCCATTAGGGATTAAGTTTCAGCAAGTGAATTGGTGTGAGAGGGCACATTTAGTCTATGGCAGGAACCTTTTAACCCTCAGATTCTTAATTCTTTCATAAGAGTTATATGAAAAGTTAATTTAACTCTTGTGTTTTATGATTATTTCTAAAGGGTTAATATGCACATATGAACCAGTCAGTTTTTACCTCATATATACCCCAAAGACCCTCAGCTGTGTAAGATAACATTGGTTAAAATTTCTTACAGTAGTCCTTGAAACATATTTATATTGTATATAAGTTACATGAAAGAAGATCAAACATCTCTTTTCAAAGAAAGCAGAGGAGAGCAGCAGGATTCCTACTAGTTAATACACTGATACATTAGTATTGTAAGGCATGAAATATTTTTTTTAAAAGATAGACCTTGAGATGGAATTTAATTTAGAAAATACTAAAACTCCTAATTTTTGGAATAAATTGCATTTTCTATAGATTGTCTCTTTTGTTTTCTTGCCCCCAATGTATTAGATTTCTCATTGGCTAATTCCACAATCCATATTCTTACAAATACATGGTAAATCTTCCCAATTTTCTGCTGTGAAACTAGCCCTGAAGTGCAGATAAGATTCAATAATTTATGTTAATGATTACTAGAATCCTTTTTAGTGATACATGGCTTTCAAATATTCCTTTTATAGCCAAGAGTCCAGGTACAAGTTATGAATAAATGTTTGCCACCTCTAGAGATAGATTCTGGCCAAAAGCCCATGGTCATACTATAGAAGAAAGCTCTGTTGTGATGATACTTGGGATAAATGGAGTTCGTTGCCTGAGTTGATAAAAATCCTTTAATATCTATTTACTCAGTACAATATATTTTATGATCATTATTGATATTGAAAGACAATAACTGATAGGTGTTAATTAATTCCTCTCCATTTACACTTTTTTTATAATCTGCAACATTCCTTCTCACATACAGAAATGTGTAAAAGGGGGATTTCCATAAATAATAGCTCTTAATTTTGCTAGCTATAGTCACTGCTATAAAACTATATAATTCATTGGTCTGTAAAGGGACTACGATATAAAATATATTAAAGGATCAATATAAATGCAAATACAACAAAAATACAATTGATTTTTATGGATTTTAAGTCTTAAATACAAGTAAAAACTCTGTAGACTACTAGACACAGTCTGATAAAATTCAAAATGTTTCCCTAAGGGAAATTAGAATGGTGTTCAGAATACTATTTTTAACAGCCCCCACCCTTCTTACTCCCTGATTTGCTTAGGGGAAGGATTGTCACAGAAGTGGTAAAATGTTCCTAAAACTTGAAAATATAAGAAGATATCACTTAAAGGGGAAAAAAAAAAACACATGGTAGCTGTCTCCATTTTTTTTATTTATTTTTTTTGCTGAAATTCACTTTTGTAATTCTGGTTATATAGTCCATGAATACACAGGACTTCTAACTGATCCATTAAAACCCTAATAAAGGTTTCATTTGGAAAAATATATAACCACTACCTAGTATTTATAGATTACTATAAGTTCAACATCTTTGGAGAAAAATAATCAGTTAATAGCCATCACTACTATTCCCTAGGTAGATGATTTATTTATGCTATACAGAGAGAAAGAAAGATTTGAGTAATTTTCCTAGCCCTTGGAGGTAATCAGTGACAGTATTGAAGTCTGTTTGCAATTACTTTTATCAAACAGTAGATGAAGCTGATTAGTTCTCCTTGGTCTCACAATCTAAAACAAATATATATAAACATACAAAAAAATGGTAATAATAAAAATAATAGTAGCTACCATATTTCAAGTACTGCTTATTTGCCAGACCTGAACTAGATGTTTACACGTGTTATCTTATTTAGTTTAACCCTCACAATGACTGAAGAAATTGGCAATTGCTTATATTACATAAATAAGGAAGCCATAGTTAAGTTATTTGTGTATAAAAGCACAGCTAGTCAGGGGTTCCTGAGTAGCTCAGTTGGTTAAGTATTAGACTCTTGAATTTGGCTTGGGTCATAATCTCAGTGTTGTGAGATCTAGCCCTGCTTTGGGATCCATTCTTGGTGTGGAGTCTGGTTAAGGTTCTCTCTCTTCCCTTGCCCCTCCCTCCACTCTCTCCTTCCCTCTCTAAAATATAATAAAAATGCAGCTAGTCAGTGGCAGGCTAAGGCTGTGAATGCAGCCCTAATTCTCTGGGGACTGCATGCTTTTTACTTAATGACCCTGTCACTCTTGGCATAACATAATGTGCAAACTAAGTCAGACTAACATTTTCATAATCTTCTGAAAGAAATATTCAAGTAAAGATAAGAATAAAATTTATAAACATACAGATTGAACACAAAGTGCTTAGGACATGAGGTGAGATAGTAGTAGTAACAACAGGAAAAATAAATTATAGAACAAAAGACTCTACTTTGAAATTTAGATAAATGATACATTTTCATATTGTGGAACTACCATGACAGGTTTTTTTTAATGAAAAAAATTAAGTTCCAAGAAAAAAGATGATACAATACTTCTGACGTTTGGTTCTGAAAGCTCAACTGATCAAAAATATACTATAGAAAAATGTGTTGGTACCAAAAAAAGGATGTAATATCAAAATTATGCTTAAAAGGACTAAAATAATTATTTTGTTTTGTGATAGGAATCTTCATCTTTAAGCTTTGTCAAATATAATTTTCTAATATTCCCCAAATATAAATAAATAACAGAGGAGTAAGTTGTGAAAAGCTGGAGAGAGAAAGCAAATTGAACTCATTCCCTGATATGTCATTCAGGAAACATTTCTAATTCTAATATGTTAGTCTCTTTGTTGACTTATCTTTATTTTTGGGATTTACCTTAAATAATGCTGTTAAAAACTGTCTAGTACAATGGTATCAACAACTATACCAGCTTATATGTTACTTCTAACAGATATCCTCAATTATTTATAAAGAGGTGACCCTTATGCCACACCAGTCTGTGTTAATATTAAGATGGACTCAAAGCTAAGATTATTAATTATTTTTGGTCAGTGATTTCCGTTAAAATAATCCTTAATTTGCACCTGTGTGCATGGGCATATATGTGTGTACGTGTGTATAAAAACTCTATTCCAATCCTCAAGGTTGCAGCAGAAATTGGATTAGATGAAGTCTATTTAGTGAAGTACAGAACACATAAAAACTGTCAGGAGATGTTAGTTTTAGAAGCTTGAGACAGAGTACTTTGAAATCCCTGAACAGGGACTTAGAAGTCTCTTAAAACAACAACTACCAACATCTAATGTCTTTAGAGAATACCTTCCCCCACAAACTGTGCTAAGATAGAAGAGGGCAAACGCTATAACAAAAAAGGGATTTGTTGAAGTTGAAATACTCCTGCCACTGCATCACCTTGGAAATAGTGAATAAAGCAGATAGAGGAAAAATAACATATTTGTGTGTATCCTATGTGAACTGATATATAGTGGGGCATAGAAAGTTGTATGTTTGTATATACATACCCACAAACACAAATTTCTTAAAGAACTTCTGAAGTTTCAAGAGCCTGTGCAAGTAATTTCTATGATATAGGAAAAACTCAGATTCTTGAAAATTAACTGTAAAGGATGATTTATTTTTAATCCACCAAGAATGTGCTATCTCCAAAGTCAGTGTCCTATATAGATTTGGGGGTTATCAGGAAAAGTATTATCTCTTTCTGTTGCCTTAGTATTGTGGGAGAAACAAACCAGGGAGATTCAGATGGGAAATGAGAATCAGAGCAAGTTTTACATTAAAAAACAATATTGAAATAGAAGGAGCATCAGACTCTAGAGTGTAATAAAAGAAATTGAAACCAAACTTAGCTATGTGACTTTTTATACACAATATAAACAAAATTAGTGTTTGAGATTTTAGTGAAATGTGCATAATTAATTACATGCTACAGTTTGGTGTCTAATGAAGATAGCCTTTAAAGTATACTTAATATAAAAATGTTAATTCTCTATTAAATTTCCAATATTTTATTTGGTGATTACAATGATCCACAGAAGGCAACTACATGATATCTATGGCTTGAAGCCACAAATGAGATTGCCAGCATCCTCAAAACATTTGGTCATTCATTCAGTCTTTAGTAAGTGACTTTAGTAGGTGATTAACAGAGCTCTGGATTAGGAGAGAGAGCAGGAAAAAAGAAATTTAATAGGAATAAAACAGAAGCACAGTATAGTTCCCACTGTTGGGAAGATTACAATTTACCTGGAGAGAAAACACAGCCACACAGTCATCGCAACAATATATCCAAAATGAATTCATTGATGGTTTACAAACCATTGAAGAAACAAGTATCCGTTATACTACTAATTAATACATAAGTAAATACATAAAAATAGTTGAAGATTAGGATAACTTCCAATAAAGTTGTAGGGATTGATGCAGTTAGAAAAATCATTATTTGCAGCCATTAGAGTTAAGATTAAAGAGGGAGACAAACCATAAAGAGACTTAATCTTAGGAAACAAACTGAGGGTTGCTGGAGGGGAGGGAGATGGGGGATGAGGTAATGGGGTGATGGACATTGGGGAGGGTATGTGTTGTAATGAGCACTGAGTATTATATAAGACTGATGAATCACAGATCTGTACCCCTGAAACAATATATTATATGTTAATTAAAAAATATTAATGGACACTAAATCTGGAAAGTCCAGTTTGATAAGGCAGGAGTAGGATATTTTCATGGTCTTAAAATGAATGTTTTTTTCATAGCCTTCCCACTAATTACTTAATGAGTTCAAGAGAAAAATAGTAACTATGCCATTGAGAAATTAGCAACACCATGAATAAATGATAAAATTAACATCACCACATGGTAATGTGTGTCTCCATCATTTATGTAGCATTCCAGCCCAGGTTGTAAAACTCAAATCTAATAATCAGAAAACAAGAGACAAACCCAAATGAAGAACATTATTATTTTTAAAGCCCTGCATTCTTAAAGCTATAAACATCTTATGTGGTATATATATATACCATGGAATATTACTCAGCCATCAAAAAAATGAAATCTTGTCATTTGCAAGATTTCCATCCATGATGTGGATGGAACTAGAGGGTATTATGCTAAGCGAAGTAAGTCAGTCAAAGAAAGTGCCATATGATTTCACTCATTTAAAGAAAAATACAGATGAACATAGAGGAAGAGAAGAAAAAATAAAATAAGATAAAAATAGAAAGGGAGACAAACCATAAAAGATGCTGAACTTTAGAAAACAAACTGAGGGTGGCTGGATAGGAGGTAGGTCAGGGGAAGGGATAATTGGGTGATGGGCATTAAGGAGGGCACTTGATGTGATGAGCACTGGATGTTATATGCAACTAATGAATCACTAAATTCTACCCTTGAAACTAATAATAATGTTAGCTAGATTTAATTTAAATAAAGAATTTAAAGAAAAGCTGTAAGCATCTTTAAAGAAAAGCTGAGGAACTCTTTCCAACTAAAAATATGTGATTGGGTAAACTGAAAAAAATCACAATAAGTATGGTGGATTAGGAAAGGAATTGTCCTTATTCTTAACAAATACAGACTGGGGCGCCAGGGTGGCTCAGTCGTTAAGCGTCTGCCTTCGGCTCAGGTCATGATCCCAGGGTCCTGGGATCGAGTCCCACATTGGGCTCCCTCCTCAGCGGGAAGCCTGCTCTCCCTCTCCCACTCCCACTCCTCGTGTTCCTGCTCTCGCTATCTCTGTCTCTGTCAAAGAAATACATAAAATCTTTAAACAAAAAACAAAAAACAAATACAGACTGAAGTATTTAGAAATGAAAGGGTAAAGAGGTATGATGTTTCTAACTTACATAACAGTGGTTCAGAAGTGTGTGTGTGTGTGTGTGTGTGTGTGTGTGTGTGTGTGTGTGTGTAGGGGGAAAGCAAATGAGGCAACTTGTTAATATGTGAATCTGGCAAAGGGTATTCAAGTGTTTTTTGTACTATTCTTGCAACTTTTCTCAATGTTTGAAATTATTTCCAAATAAAAGTAAAAACATGAGTGAATTTATTCTTTTCTTCCCCTATACAACACACACAAACACACACACATTCACACACAAACTGTTGATTTGGATTGCTTTTATATTCTTTATTTTTAAGATTTATTTATTTATTTGAGAGAGTGAGAATGAGAGACAGAAAGAGTACATGAGTCGGGGGAGGGTTAGAGGGAGAAGCAGGCTCCTCGCTGAGCAGGGAGCCCGATGCGAGACTTGATCCAGGGACTCCAGGATCATGACCTGAGCCAAAGGCAGTCACTTAACCAACTGAGCCACCCAGGCGCCCCTGGATTGTTTTTATATTCTATAACTTCTTTGGTTGCAAATTTACATCTACCCAGAAACTTAAGCCAGAAACTTCAAAACTATTTCACTTGTCCCTTAGCACTATCAACAAATCTTTCATCAAGAGATTTTGCTATGCTTCTGTAGACAATGCAAATATCATCAAGATATCTGTGTTCCCTAAAACAATTTATAAATATGTAATTGATTTAAGATACCAACAATTTATTTTATTTTATTTTATTATGTTATGTTAGTCATCATAAAATACATCATTAGTTTTTGATGTAGTGATCCACGCTTTACTGTTTTCATATAACACCCAGTGCTCCGTGCAGTACATGCCCTCCTTAATACCCAAAACTGGGCTACCTCATACCCCCACCCCCTCCCCTCTAAAACCCTGTTTCTCAGAGCCCATAGTCTCTCATGGTTCATCTCTCCCTCTGATTCCCCCTCTTCATTTTTCCCTTCCTTCTCCTAATGTCCTCCATGCTATTCCTTATTTTCCACAAATAAGTGAAACCATATGATAAGTTACATTCTCTGCTTGACTTATTTCACTTAGCATAATCTCCTCAAGACCCATTTATGTTGATGCAAAAGTTGGGTATTCATCCTTTTTGATGGCTGAGTAATCCATTGAATATATGGACCACATATTTATCCATTTGTCTGTTGAAGGGCATCTTGGCTCTTTCCACAGTTTGGCTATTGCGGACATTGCTGCTATGAACATTGGGGTGCATATGGCCCTTCTTTTCACTACATCTATGTCTTTGGGGTAAATACCCAGGAGTGCAATTGCTAGGTCAGAGGGGACCTTTATTTTTAATTTTTTGAGGCACCTCCACACTGTTTCCTAAGTGGCTGTACCAACTTGCATTCCCACCAACAGTGTAAGAGGGTTCCCCTTTCTCCACAACCTCTCCAACATTTGTTGTTTCTTGCCTTGTCAATTTTTGCCATTCTAACTGGTGTAAGGTGGTATCTCAATGTGGTTTTGATTTTAATTTCCCTGATGGCTAATGATGATGAACATTTGTTCATGTGTCTGTTAGCCATTTGTATGTCTTCTTCAGAGAAGTGTCTATTTATGCCTTCTGCCCATTTTTTGACTTGATTATTTGTTTTTCAGGTGTTGAGTTTGAGAAGTTCTTTATAGATCTTGGCTATGAGCTCTTTATCTGTAGTGTCATTTGCAAATATCTTTTCCCATTCTGTGGGTGGCCTCTTTGTTTTGTTGACTGTTTCCTTTGCTGTGTAGAAATTTTTATCTTGATGAAGTCTCAAAAGTTCATTTTCCCTTTTGTTTCACTAGCCTTTGGAGATGAATCTTGAAAGAAGTTGCTGTGGCTGATGTCAAAGAGGTTACTGCCTATGTTCTCTGGGATTTTGATGGATTCCTGTCTCACATTGAGGTCTTTCATCCATTTTGAGTTTATTTTTCTGTATGGTTGTAGACAATGGTTGAGTTTCATCCTTCTGTAGATAGCTGTCCAATTTTCCCAGCACCATTTATTGAAGAGACTGTCTTTTTTTCCATTGCATGTTTTTTCCTGCTTTGTTGAAGATTATTAGACCATAAAGTTTTTTTTTTATTCATGAGAGTCAGAGAGAGAGAGAGAGAGAGAGAGAGAGAGGCAGAGGGAGAAGTAGGCTTCCTATGGAGCAGGGAGCCCGATGCGGGACTCGATCCCAGGACCCTGGGATCACGACCTGAGCCGAAGGCAGACGCTTAACCATCTGAGCCACCCAGGCGTCCCTAGACCATAAAGTTGAGGGTCCGTAACTGGACTCTCTGTTCTGTTCCCTTGGTCTTATATGTCTGTTTTTGTGCCAGTACCATGCTGTTTTGGTGGTCACAGCTTTGTAATATAGCTTGAAATCGGGCAACGTGAGGCCCCTAGCATTGTTTTCCTTTTTCATCATTTCCTTGGCAATTCAAGGTCTTTTCCGATTCCATACAAATTTTAGGATTGTTTGTTCTAGCACTGTGAAAAATGTCATTGGAATTTTAATCGGGATGGCACTGAAGGTATAGATTGCTCTGGGTAGCATAGACATTTTAACAATGTTAATTCTTCCGATCCATGAGCATGAAATGTTTTTCCATTTTTTGTGTCTTTTTCAATTTCTTTCATGACTGTTCTGTAGTTCCTAGAGTATAGATTCTTTACCTCTTTGGTTAGGTTTATTCTGAGGTATCTTATGGTTTTTGGTGCTATTGTAAATGGAATAGTTTTTCTAATTTCCCTTTCTAGAGTTGCATTGATAGTGTATAAGAAAGCACCTGATTTCTGTGCATTGATTTTGTATCCTGCCACGTTACTGTATTGCTGTATGAGTTCTAATAATTTGGGGGTGGAGTCTTTTGGATTTTCCACATAAAGTATCATGTCATCTGTGAAGAGAGAGAGTTTGACTTCTTTGCCAATTTGAATACATTTTATTTCTTTTTGTTGTCTGATTGCTGTTGCTAGGACTTCTAGTACTATGTTGAACAATAGTGGTGAGAGTCGGCATCCTTGTTGTGTTCCTGATCTTAAGGTAAAGGCTCTCAGCTTTTCCCCATTGAGGATGATATTCACTATGGGTTTTTCAGAGATGGGTTTTATGAACTTGAGGAATGTTCCCTTTATCCCTCTACTCTGAAGAGTTTTAATTGGGAAAGGATGCTGTATTTTGACAAATGCTTTTCTGCATCAATTGAGAGGACCATATGGTTCTTCTCTCTCCTCTTATTAATGTGTTCTATCACATTGATTAATTTGTGAATGTAGAGTGACTCTTGTATCCTGGGGATATATGCCACTTGGTCATGGTGGATGATCCTTTTAATGTATTGTTGGATCCTATTAGCTAGGATTTTGTTGAGGATTTTGGAATCCATATTCATCAGATATATAGGTCTGAAATTCTCCTTTTTCATGGAGTCTTTGCCTGGTTTGGGGATTAAGGTAATGCTGGCCTCATAGAATGAGTCTGGAAGCTTTCCTTCTGTTTCTAATTTTTGAAACAGCTTCAGGAGAATAGGTATTATTTCTTCTGTGAATGTTTGGTAGAATTCCCCAGGGAATCCATTAAGCCCTGGACTCTTGTTTTTTGGGAGGTTTTTGATCACTGCTTCAATCTCGTTACTGATTATTGGCCTATTCAGGTTGTCAATTTCTTCCTGTTTCAGTCTTGGTAGTTTATAGGTTTCCAGGAAGGCATCCATTTCATCCTGGTCGCTCAATTTATTGGCATATAGTTGTTGATAATAATTTCTAGGGCGCCTGGGTGGCTCAGTCGTTAAGCGTCTGCCTTCGGCTCAGGTCATGATCCCAGGGTCCTGGGATCAAGTCCCACATCGGGCTCCCTGCTCAGCAGGAAGGCTGCTTCTCCCTCTCCCACTCCCCCTGCTTGTGTTCCTGCCCTCGCTGTCTCTCTCTGTCCAATAAATAAATAAAATCTTTAAAAAAAAATAATTTCTAGTAATTGTTTCTATTTCCTTGGTGTTAGTCGTGATCTCTCCCCTCTCATTCATAATTTTATTAATTTGGGTCCTTTCTCTTTTCTTTTGGATAAGTCTGGCCAGTGGTTTATCAATCTTATTAATTCTTTTAAAGAACAGGCTTCTAGTTTCGTTGATCTGATCTACTGTATTTCTGGTTTCTAATTCATTGATCTCTGCTCTAATCTTAATAATTTCTCTTCTAATGCATGGCTTAGGCATCCTTTGTTGCTTTTTCTCTAGTTCTTTAAGGTGTAGAGTTAGTTGGTGAATTCGGGATTTTCCTCTTATTTTGAGTGAGCCTTGGATGGCTATGTATTTCATCCCTAGGACCGCCTTTGCAGTATCCCATAGGTTTGGATCGATGTGTTTTCATTCTCATTGGTTTCCATGAATTGTTTAAGTTCTTCTTTGATTTCCTGGTTGACCCAAACATTCTTGAGCAGAGTGGTCTTTAGCTTCCAAGTGTTTGAATTTCTGCCAAACTTTTTGTTGTGATTGAGTTCCAGTTTTAAAGCACTGTGGTCTGAGAAGATGCAGGGAATAATCTTAGTCTTTTGGTATTGGTTGAGACCTGATTTGTGACCCAGTATGTGGTCTATTCTGGAGAAATTTCCATGTGTGCTTAATAAGAATGAGTATTCTGTTGTTTTAGGGTGGAATGTTTTGTATATATCTATGAGGTCCATCTGGTTCAGTGTGTCATTCAAAGCTCTTATTTCTTTGTTGATTTTCTGCTTAGATGATCTGTCTGCTGCTGAGAGTGGAGTATTGAGGTCTCTTACAATTAATGTATTGTTATCAATATGACTATTTTGGTTAACAGTTGGCTTATGTAGATGGCTGCTCCCATGTTGGGGGCATAGATATTTACAATTGTTAGGTCTCCTTGTTGGATAGACCCTTTAAGAATGATATAGTATCCTTCTGTGTCTCTAACTACAGTCTTTATTTTAAAATCTAATTTGTCTGATATAAGAATTGTTTCCCCAGCTTTCTTTTGAGGTCCTTTGACATGGAAGATGGATCTCTATCCCTTCACTTTCAGTCTGGATGTGTCTTTAGGTTTGGAATGAGTCTCTTGTAGACAGCATATGAATGGGCTCTGTTTTTTTATCCAATCTGCAATCCTGTGTAGTTTTATGGGAGCATTTAGGCTGTTTATGTTGAGAGTGATTATTGAAAAATATGAATTTATTGTCATCATGTTGCCTGTGAAGACCTTGTTTCTATCAATTGTCCCTGTAAATTTGTTTTATATCACTTTTGGGGTCTTTCTCCTTTTATAGACCCCCCCTTAATTTTTCTTGCAGGACCAGCTTAATGGTCACATATTCTTTCAGTTTCTGCCGGTCTTGGAAGCTCTGCATCTCTCCATCCATTCTAAATGACATCCTTGCCCAATAAAGTATTCTTGGCTGCATGTTCTTCTCGTTTAATACTCTGAATATGTCTTGTCAGGCCTTTCTCACTTTCCAGGTCTCTGTGGATAGGTCTGACGTTATTCTGATGTTCCTCCCTCTGTATGTAAGGAATCTCTTCCCCCTAACTGCCCTTGAGATGGTTTCCTTGGTTTTAAGATTTACGACCTTTACTATTACATGCCAATGTGTTGGCCTGTTTTCCTTGATCTTGGGAGCCGTCCTTTCTGCCTCTAAGACACGAATGTTTGTTTCATTCCCCAGATTAGGGAAGTTCTCAGTTATGATTTGCTCAAATATACCTTCTAGTCCCCTCTTTCTTTCCACCCCCTCAGGGATCCCAACAATTCTGACATTGGAACGTTTCATGGTGTCACTTATTTCTCTGATTCTATTTTCATGGATTCTGAGTTGTTTTTCCCTGGCCTCTTCTTTTCCCTTCTTGTCTATTAATTGGTCTTCTAAATCACTCATTTGTTCTTTTGCCTCACTTACCCTAGCTGTTAGATTATCTAGATTAAATTGGATCTCACTGATAGCATTTTTGTTATGCCAGTTCAGCTTTCATTTCTGCTCTTAGAGACTCTTTGTTGCCATTAATCGATTTTTCCATTCTAGCTAACATCTTCACAATTGTTACCCTAAATTCCATCTCTGACATCTAGGTTATATCTGAATCCATTTGTAAATCTGTGGTGTAAGTCATTGTCTCTGAGTCTTTCCTATTTTGGGGGTTCCCCCCCTCCTCCTATTCATTCTGTTGAGGGGTGGTTGAGGGAATGTATAGAGTCCAAATTATTCACCACAACCCAAGCAAGATGCACCTGTTTTATATGGACCTTAGGATTGCTGGCCTCTTGTTTTCCCGAACTGTCTTCTGAGGGAGGGGCCTGCCACGCTGTTACTCAGGCAACCCTGTTTGGGCAGAGTTGCCCTGCTCCTTGTGGTGGGGGATGGGCTCAGTGAAAATTTGTTTTGGGGGGCTTTTGTTTCCTGGTGGCTTTCCCTGGTGGCTTTCCACATCTCTTCAAGAGTCAGAGCAGAAGACATCATTTCCAATCCTCTGCCTCAGAGCAGAGAGATCACAGTCTGTACTTCAGTGAGCTCTCCAGGCACACTATCTCCATTTCTGTCTGTGCTGCTATAAACTGCAGCTTCCTGGGTTGTGGGCCCCTCAGCAGAGCTCCCAGTCCTCACTTCCATGTAGGGGCACACCTCTGCCCTTTGTGCTTCTATAACCGCCAGCCACCGCAATTTGCACATGCAACTCCGCTGCTGCAGATTCCCTTCTGGGGCTGTCCTAAGGTCCTTTCCCCATCGCTACCGGTTGTGAGTCTGTGCCCTCTGTCCAGTGTGGAAGGGTATCACTCACTGGCCGTGCAGGATCCTGACGGCTCCCTCACCCTTCCATTTATCTTCCGATATCTGCCTGCGGAATCATGGCTCCCTGCTTCGAACCTTGAAACCAAACGCCTGTCATATTCTGTCTGTAGAGATCCAGATCTATCTTCTTACATCTCAGGCTGATTTTGTAGGTGTTTCAGAGTGGTCTGGTAGATATCCAGCTCAATTCTGGGGACCAGTTGGAATAGGGTCCCCTACTCCTCCACCATATTTTCCCTCTACCAAGATACCTACAAATTTTAACTAGACAAGCTGATTCTACATTTCATATAGAAAAATAAGTGAATGATAATCATAAAAAATGAAAAAAGAAAAGCAAGCAGGAGAAACCAGCCCTACTAGGTATTAGAATTTAATATAAAGCCCCAAAATAAAAATCATGTTGTTGCATCAATGGACAGATCAATGCAACAGAATAGAAATGCAAAATTTAAGCCAATACATAGTGATATGAAAAGATACTGAATAAACAAAGTAATGGTGGTTAAATGTGAAATGTGAGGTAGGAAATAGGTATGGGGTGGAAGGTAGACTTTTCACCATGTACTTGTTTATACTTATTCATTTTTGAGCCATATGAATATATTCACAAAATAAATTAAATGTAAAAATAAAACAAAAATAAAATATCCATTTTGTTAAAGTTACTGAATCTATGCCATAGCATGACAATAATTGTACCAGAGCATGACAACAGTCAATTTGTAATTGTGCCAGAGCATGACAGTAGTTAATTTTCCATGTGCTTAGGTGAGAACTCTGTTCTAAATTCATCCCAGATTGGACAAGAAGAAAATAGTTGTTGCACATTCAGGGTCATATTGTAAAGAGCATCATTTGATAGTTGGTTCAAATATATTCAATTCACAAAGCCATCTAGAGGAATCTAACTTTGATTTTACCTTCCTTAAGGCAGAACACAAGGACCAAATATACATGTCTTATTATAAATCGCATCACACCTTTTTTTTCCTCCAGAAATGAACACAGCCTGGCAACATCTACAGTGCAGCCTTGTGAGATTCTGAGATCTCTGATCTTTTGACTAAGATCAGAGATTTTCTGACCCAGTTAGGGCCATTTCAAGATTCCTGAATCATGAAAACTGAAAAAAATAAATATACATTGTTTTTAAGCCACTAAATTTGTGGTAATTTGTTAACAGTGATAGAAAACTAATTGAACATAATAAAAAAAACTAATATAATCACTGAATTCTCACTTCTAAGAAACTTTCATTTTTTTCAGTTAATGAAATCTCCTGTTAAGAACCTTATATTAAATAATGGGAAGATGTGTAGAAAATTCCCAAAGTTTCTAAATGCTCTTAAAAAATATCTCCAAATGGAGTCATTTGCCCCCCAAAAACAGCAAACCAAAATTTAATTACAGTTTCAACTTATCCCAGAAATGTGACCTTTTAACAGTCAATCTGAAATTTCCTAATCTGCCCTAGTGAAGTAATTCTCATGATGAAAACCCTGACATTCCCTTTCCCCCCAAAAGAAGATGTCATGGTCTGAAACAGTCCTTTCTTTTCTTTTGCTAATTACTTCTTTGCCTTTCCCTCCTGGCTATAAAAACCTTCCATTTAGTACAACTCCTCAGAGCATCTACTCGCTAGAGGGATGCTACTTGATTCATGAATTGCTTAATAAAGCCAATTAGATCTTCAAATTTACTTGGTTGAATTTTGATTTTTACAATGGTCACCATCCAAGACAATTACAAAATCCATTTACTTAGACATGGCAATGAGAGAGGATTTTTTTTCAGTGAGGCTTATGAGTTACATTTATTTTACAGTCACATTTCAAATATCATGTAGTGAAAACTAAAGTTTTTGGAGCATGTAAAACAGAAAAGCCTTAATTCAGGATTTCTCCAAATGTTTTTTCGGACTATCTACATCTATACCACTTAAGTACTAAAAATGTGACATCCAAGGCCCCTTCTCAGGCTTACTAGATGTGAAATTCTGGGGCTCAGAAATCTACATTTTTAAGAAGTTCCCCAGAGAATGATTTTGCACATAAAATTTTAGAACAAATGAGTTAACACTGGTTTATAACCCTGGCTGCCCAATAGATATAACTAGAGAGCTTTTAAAAAAAATAACAATCTCTAGGGGCACCTGGGTGGCTCAGTTGGTTAAGTGGTCAGTTCTTGGGTTTGGCTCAGGTCATGATCTCAGAGTTGTAAGATCGAACCCCTCATCAGGCTCCTTGCTTGGGGGGTGGCATATGCTTCAGGTCTCTCTCTCTCTCCCTCCCCTCTAAATAAATAAATAAATAAATCTTTTAAAAAATACCAATCTCGAGGCCCCACTCAACTAATGGAAACTCTCTTGTATTGGGACAAGGCATAGGCAGATGTAAAGTCTTCCCATGTGCTTCTTTCAGGAGCCATGGTTGAAAATCACTGCTACATTGAGTGTTGGAGCCTGTTGTTCTGGATTAAGTTAGGTAATGGTGACATAAATATTGGATAGGTTGAGTTCTCCTTTACCTAAGAGTTTGTGATAAAGGCAAAATGGGAGACTGAAACCTCAAGATACAGATTGATGTAGAGAAGGTACCCATAGGAAAATAGAATAGCAAAGATAAGCTAGAATTACTCTTAATTCCTTTGACTCTAACCTTATTGTTTATCTTTCAGACATCTTTTCTGTCTTCTCTCCTTAAATCTCCCTTCTACACCCCATTTATACACCATAGTGACATTTATTCTCTTTATATATAATGGTTATTCCTCTCAGTTTGTTCATGTTATTGTCCATTTCATGTTATAAAGTCATCTAATTTAATAAAGGTTTAACTACATGCACTGTTTGTCCAAGGTGGTTTTATTTATTTACTTTATGTGTCAGGGAGTAGTCATACTGGTAAGGGACAAGTTGGGTGATCTAACCAAAGTAATCTATCAGGAATGAGACAAAGTGAAATAAGAATGAGAAATAAAATGCACTTCTACTGTGGGCAGTCAAAAAGTTAAATACCCATGTACATGCAATTTATGTTCATTTGTTTCTATGCCTTTGATGTCATCTTCTTACCCTCGAAGCTGCTTGAAATCAGTCTCCTTAATCATGAATAAGAGCCTAAGTCTTAAGTAAGATCCATGTGAATATATATTTTTACATAACATTTGATGATTATTTTCTTTTTTAAAAGATTTTATTTATTTGAGAGAGAAAGAGAGAGATTGAGAGAACATGAGTAGGGTGAGGGGCAGAGGGAGAAGCAGACACCCCACTGAGCAGGGAGCCTGACATGGGGTGGGGCTTGATCTCAGGACTTGGGGATTATGACTTGAGCCGAAGGTAGATGCTTAACCAACTGAGCCACCCAGGTGCCCCTATTTTCTTTTAAATTAAACTTTACCTAGTGTATTTTACCTTTCTTTGTCCTAAATATTATATGTGTAAATAATAGAATTCATTTTATTCTTTTTTTTCATTTTTTTTTACTTATTTCTCAAGATCTGCAACAATTAATTGCACTAGACCAAAAAGAAACTGGCATTTAAGTAAGTGGTTAGGTATGTACTCCACATATCTGCATAGACTGTCCTCAAATTCCCAATCATTTCATTACAGCTTGCTGTTGCTAAAGTCTCAATCATGCCTGTCACTGTTTTCAAATGATTTGTTCCTAATCTTTGCCTGAAAAACAATTCACCTAAGCAAACTCCTTGTTCCAATTGAGGCATGGCTTTGTAAGATAGAAAAATGTCCTTAGCTTTTTATTCTAGTCCAGTCTCCTGAACTTGGATTGCTGTGTTTGCTTTATAGCAACGTTCTAATTCCACAATTGACATGACTACTCCTTTGAGGTCAAACACTCTCCCTGACCTAGTCTGGATCCAACATTCTTTGTTCTTTCCTGGAAATGAATCCCTGACAATTACCACTGAGGAAAGGGGATAATACATTAAGTAAGATCTAAGGTTAGTGAAGTATAAGTATCACACAAATTCTCCATGAGTAAACATGGAATAACCCATGAGAAATACATATTCTACCTTTTTTCTTATGTTTAATGGAAGTCTTGTCATACTTCCAATTACCAGTGCATTTTCTTTACCTTAGTTTATTTGGGCTGAAAATTAGTCTCTGTTCGTGCAGAACTGTTCTGTTGTTTTTCCCCAAAACTTAATTTGTAGTCCTAGTTTGCCCATATGTAATACTTTGATGCCTTTTATGTACAAATGTTAAAATGTGCATGTTTCATTTTCACTGTTTTTTCTGAAAACATCTATGAAATTTGATGTGATGGTGTTGAAACAAAAACTCTATGCCTTACTTCAGCTACATTCCCTTATGTGATTTAACATTACTTTTTGTTTTTTGTTTTGCACAATGGAATTAATGTGACAAGGCAAATCTTCTGATGTTAGCCAATATTTACCTTCCTTCCATCTTATAAGATAGATTTGAGGGTCCTCTAGTACTCTGATGGGGTTAGAACTGCATCTCATTTCCAAATGAATACTTATTTTGACATGAGCTAGTCATGTAACTATTATATCAAAAAGGGTATCCTCATCTGGGATCTTCCCTTAAAGGGATAAATCTCTACCTTATCTTCAATAACAGGGATACGAGTTGTTATATGTAAGTGTTCAGATAACTTGGTGCCCTCATATAATTAGGGAAAAAAGATGAACAGGTTCTATACTTCCAATAAGCACATTTATACACACATGATCTACATATACCAAGACTGAATAGTATTGCCAGGGGTTAAATGGAATTAACTACAAAAAGAAATATATCCTATATTTAGTCTAGGGCAAAACTGGCATTCTTAGTGAGTTGTGTTTGTCTGTCCTGAAAGCTGTGCTACCTAGGTTTGGGTTAAGGGCACCTTCCCTTTAATTAAGGCAGAATAAAGGATCAAGCCCAGTATATATAAAATGAGCAAATGATGTTGCATTTTAATTGTCACTATTAAGATTTTATGTGTAGAATTTAGAACACTAGGATTCACTGGAGGTAATTTTAAATCAAGGTGACAATCATGTATCAGAGAAATAATAGATGAAGATCACTGTGATAACAGGATAATTGCTTAGATAATATTTTAGAGTTCTACTTGACAGTGATTAAGTGATATCTGGGCCTTCTTTAGGAGGCACGTGGCACATTTCATGTCCATAAAATAAGTTCATATACCACTTAATCATTGTGCACTTATAGCAAAGAAGTCCTAGTCAAAGAGGAGGTAAAAAGAAATGAAGCATACAGAAATGGGAGCACATTTTAGAGAATTTATTTTGATCCATGGAAAAATAGGTAATAAGTAAATTGCTTGCTACTTCAATACTATAGCTGATGTTAGGTGCTTTTAATCTCACACACAGAATGCAAACATACATACCTTTAGTTTTACTTTTTCATGAGTTATTTATTTTTTAATTCTCCTGAAACAAGGTGAGAACAGTTTTATAGAGAACCTATTCTCTCCTATCTGATATTTATCATTTATAAAACCAACTACATTCAGCAGAATGAATTGGTATCTCATATTTAAAAATGTATTGTGACTGATAAAACAAGATCAGTGAAATGTGGTTTACTGCCACTCCTAAAAACCATAAAGTGCCACTTCAATATGGTATAAATAGTAAAACATTTTACGATAACGTAAACCCTTTCTTCTTTAAGAGCAAAAAGTAATCTGGCAAGGTATCAGAGAAAAGTTTAAAAATCTGAGTGTCAGAGTTCAAATTTATATTTCTGCCTTAGTCACAGAAAGACATTTTCATTTTGATAGTTATTGCACACTCTAATTTTTCATATCCATAGTCAATGAAACCCCACAGAAAATAGAATGCTGCTAAAAACAAATACCTTAACATTTAGTGGAATGATGTCATTTGGAGGAAAGCAAAAACCAAAAACAGAAAGAGAAAAGTCATGTATTTAAACCATACTGATGGACTATATTTAAATGACTTTATTTGTGGCATAGTTGATTGGTCCTTTCAATGTCCTCAACAAATGAAGGTACATCAATTGATTCTATCAACTCTGAAGGAATTTAGTAAATGAGAGGATTGAAGATACCAGAGTCACAAGACATAGTCCAATTTAATCTCGGATAATATAACCCATTTCCACTAAAAAAAGAAAAGAAAAAAAAACACCTCCTTTTTCTTGCCTGTTTCTCTTAACTTTTATAATTCAAAAGTAATTTCATTAATTCCTATTAATTTATAGAGCTGAGGAGACTGATGCATTATGTCCAGTCCATTTTGGAAGACATATATAAATTTGCCATTTGATTTCTCGCTGAAGTCTCTGGGGGATTCTGGTTCTGTTTTAAAGATGGTTACCCCATCCTTGATTGATGTTTGCTAAGCCAATCAGTCCACTGTTGCTTCTCTGATGTCTGTAAATGTCTCTAATAGTTTGAACTTATAAGTAAGAAGTTTTCGGGGCACTTCGGTGGCTCAGTTAGTTGAGTGTCAGACTCTTGTTTCCACTCAGGTTGTGATCTCATGGGTTGTGAGCTTGAGCCCCACATTGAGCCCCATGCTTAGCACAGAGTCTGCTTGGGATTCTTTTCCTCTTCCTCTCCCTTTCCCTCTGCCCACCCCCCTGCTTATGCTGTCTCTCTCTCTCCCTCTCTAAAATAAATAAATAAATCTTTTTAAAAAAGTTGTTGTAATACTCATTGCAGTGACCTAAAATCACTATATCAAAGCTGCTTTGTGATCTTTGCTGCCATCTACAGGTCACATAATTTTTTGCCTAATGGAACTATGTCGTCATAAGCAAATGATATTATTATTTTGTATTGCACATATCTCTATTGTTATACAAGGCTGGAAGAATAACCATTTATTCTACCTTTTCCCATCAGTGATTACTAAGCACTGTAAGATTCTATAGGAAAAATTAGTGCCACTCTTTCCACAGCAATTGAAATGCATGTCTCAAGAAAGCATCTATATCAGATACTCTGTGGTTTTGAGGCAGGTTCACCTTGTCCTCTGGACCAGTTCAAGGCAAAATAAGGAAGTAGAAGTGGAAAGTTTTTATGTGCTTTCACCTATGCACCTTCCAACATGCTTCCCCTACCCTTCATTCCCTCTCCCTAACAACCACTCTGTGTCCTTTTATTGGTCTCTATCCTTCACCACCATCCTCACATGAGAACCAACTCATATCCCACAAATTTTCATATTTCCTATTCCCTTCAAAACATAGCAATATGTTTTCTTAGTAGGGACCTTACTTTTTAGAAAGTTGAGATTATCTGGGTAGGCCTATTCTAATCACAGGAGTTTTTAAAAGCTGAGAAATTCCTCCAGCTGATATCAGGAAAGTAAGAGAAGAGCAAATGAGAGATTCAGACCACAAGAAGGACTTGGCCATTGTTGGCTTCAAAGTATAGGGGACTATGGAGAAGGAATGCAGGACACATTCAAGAACTAAAAGAAGATCCCAACAGACAACCACAAAGAGAATGGTAGCTCAGTCTTAAAACATCAAGGAAATTAATGTGACCAGCAACCTGAATGAAGCAGTTTTCCCAGAACTTCCAGATAAGAACTCAATCCAGAAGACACCTGGATATCAGTCTTGTGAGGCCCTCAGAAGAGAACCAGTTGAGATTTGCCAGACCTCTGACCTACAGAACTGTGAGCTAATAAATTTGTGCTGCTTTAACCTACCATATTTGTGATAATTTTTATGCAGCCATATAAAACTGATACAATGGGTGAATTAGATAAACTAATCCCCACTAATATGTTACCTGGTTAATGTGTGATCTCTCTCAGAAACAAAGTGCCTAAATACACTGAAAATTATATGTTGCAAAATAGATTAATCAAACTCAAAAGTAAGCATCAAGGATGGCATTATGAATGTAATCAAAGTAAAATTTAGAACAAAATGTATTAAAGGAGATAAGGCAGGTCATTTTCTAGTGATATAAGCTATAATCATTAGCGATGATATGACATTATGAAAATGTATATGCCTTTAGTAGGCCCCTAAAGAATAAGTTGAGGCATATGAATTAGAAAATTTAGACAGGAATTGGGCTTCAAATCACACCACATAGGCATCTATCTCTTCTACCTTTGAATAAGGTCAATCTTGCCTAGATGCAAACAGGGGTGGGGGGAGACAGCCCATGATTAGAAAATGAATCAACACTGAAAAGAAAATGACTATCTGTAAATCAACATACCTAAGATTGTGGTAACAGACATGCCATAGTTAATTTACAATGCATTTTAAATGAGCACAGCTCACCTATAATTACTGAGACTAGCCAGATTTCCATGAAAGAATCTTCCTGCAAGATTGGAGACTGCAGAATATCAAGCGCTATCAATTTCATTGGCAGAAACTTATATAGCTCTTTAGAAGTGATATGTGACTTTGACTTCCTTCAAGAATTTTGAAATCAGAAAAAATGAAAGCAAAATATAACAGCCGTGGAAAAAGAAATTGGACTGAATCCTGATGAGATAGGTAGATAGTTTGGTTGTAGAAAAAATATTCTAGTTCTTGTAACTGTGTAACCTTAAACAAGCTATATAAATTCCCTAGATCCCAGTTTTCCCATTGGTGAAATCAGAAGGTTGAAGTAAATAATATAAAAACATTCTCTTCATCTATGACATTCTTTTATTTAATGTCCCTGTGGAAAGACAGTAGACCTTAGAATCCACTGTCCATCAGATGTGCCAGAAATATTTTCCCCCAAAGAAACTTTCTCAAAGGGCAGTAAAGAATCCATGTTAGAAATCCCAGCAACTACATATTGTATTTGACACAGCCAACTTCATAACATGGCACTCAATATCCTTTACAATGCCCCAACCTATATCCTCAGCCTCATTTATCACCATTTGTTACATCAGATTTTTTGCTGTTTCCTGAACATATTCCTTGCCTCTGTGTCTTTACTCACGTGCTTATCCAAAACCAAATATATTATTAGCAACATTTTATGCATCTCTCAACTTCTAGGTCAAATGTCACCTCCTTTATGAACATTTCTCCAACTAATAGAAAACCACTAAAAACTTTTCCAAATTTAAAGCTTAGGGTCACTTTCTAGGCCCAAGTAGGGTTTTGAAGCTCCCTTTTATAAATTAAACATATGTATATTCCTTCATTTTTTTGCCAAGACCTAGGGCAGGGTTAAACTAGCACCTTTTGGAGGGCAATAGCCCACAGGTTTACTTGTTTGGCCAATACATTGTTTTCTTAAGAGTCTGAATTTGACTGCCTTCAGGCAGGCATTCCATGTTCTAAGTGGCCATAGGCTCCACCACTCAATAATGGTCTTTTACTATGCCTTGCTTGTACATGCTATTTTCTTGTGCTCTAAAGGCATTCCTCAGCCCATTTCCTTTTATTTTTTTTTAAGGCTGCCACCAACCATGATATTTTTTGGATTCTTCTACCCCTGAGTCTGGTTGTGAAGTAGAATGCAGTTTCCATAATTCTGAATGCATGTTTAGAGCCCCCTCTTACATTTATTTTACTATTGTTTATAGTAGGGGAACAGAGAGAGGGTAAAAAATTAAGGAATATGGAGATTAACCAGTTCCTCCCCCAAACCACATCCTCCTCTCAAACCTCTGAAGGTTTACTATTATTGCCTTCCTAGAGGGAGGAGGGGTGCTATTTAATTATGTCTATTTCCGATCCAAGCATTATTTTAAATGACAATGTTTTTATAAGAGAGACAACCTACCATCTTCTAATTTATTATCTCTATACATGAACAAGAAAATTATATAACAAAGGTAACTGCTAAATGACTATAAAATTGTTTCCTTTTGAACTAAAACTAAACAAAAGAAACTATAGCATGACACTCAGCCTTTATTCCATTAAAACTTTGACCCACAACCCTTTCCTTCTATTTTCTTTTTGAGACTGTCATTCTGTCAGTGTTTCAGGATTTGCACAGCCAGTCATAATGATCTAAGGGTGTTTTCATTCAATTCTCTGCTGTCTCCCAAACAACATAATACATTGCATTAAATAAATTTCACTAACAGAATAACATCCTTTTCTGCTCAAAGGATTTTAGCATAGTGCAGTTTAAGAAATGGAGTATTGAATTCCAGCAAGAAATGCGCATACCACATTTTTTTAAGGGATGGTCATTTTGTTTTGTATGCTGCTTTTTATTGGTGACCTGCAAGCATTTTTTTTCTTTCAAGATTTTATTTAAATTCAAGTTAGTTAAAATATAGTGTAGTATTCGTTTCAGGGGTAGAACTTAGTGATCCATCACTTGCATATAACTCTCAGTGCTCATTACAACAAGTGCCTTCTTTAATGCCCACACCCAATTACCCCATCCCCCTACCCACTTCCCCTATAGCAACCCTCAGGTTGTTCCCTACAGTTAAGAGTCTCTTATGGTTTGTTTCCCTCTCAGTTTTTATCTTATTTTCCTTCCCTTCCCTAATGTTCATCTGTTTTGTTTTTTAAATTCCACATATGAGTGAAATTATATGGTATTTCTCTTTCTATGCTAGTATTTTTTAAGAAGCAAAAATTTGTGTTTGCTGTGCTCTCTCTAGTCCCTAGGCAATCAGCATCTCTCCCACCACCAAATGCAAAAAATAGATAAATAAATAAATAAATAAATGCTTGTCTTTTCCTGAGCAGAGCTGTATGTAATTAAAGTTTGGCAAAGGCAGTGTAGGTGTCACAAGGATCTTCTAAACTTAACACTTCTGTGAATTGAAGCTATTTGTATACAAATTTTGACAGAAGGATACTTTTGTTTTTAATTCCAATATTGTAAGCGAGTGACATGGAGATGATAGATCCTCAGGGAGATTCCCCATACCTAAGGAGGCCACAAAGCACTCCATCATAGATGCAATCAATAATTGAGGCACATGTTTAGTTAACACTAAGAAAACCTGAAAGAGCCAGCTTGGCCCCCTCTTACTTCCCCATTACCAGTATTTGCTTTTCCTTCTCTCTTTTTCCTTATCCAAGTTCTTATGTTATTTGATGTTCTTATCAATTTAGCTAAAAAGTTAATGGTAGCAAATCAAGGCATGACCCCTCCAATAAAATAATTGCTTTTAAATAGCTAATGCCTTAAGAGTGGTAGGCTCTAGGGATAGCCTAAGCGTGGATTATTATTTGAGGTCAGCACCCTCTCAAAGACAATTCCTATTATATATATTCCCAAGTCCAGTTTCTTTTTTTCTAAGGAAATGTATTATGGAAAACAAAAATGTAAAAAAAAAGTATTATGGAAAAAATACTTTCTGGTTTTCTTGATTTCAGGCATGTTCTAATGTTTCATAATTCCTGCTTAGAACCTAAGATAACACGTTCCTTACAAAAACAAACAAACAAACAAAAAACTTTTGGGTTATTTCTGAAAGAGGCTTAACATAGCTTTAGTGAATATCCAAAAATTTCTATTAGAGTTCTTCTAGCATAAGAAGATTTATTTACTAAAAAATTGAAACTGGTGGGGGAGAAGTTAAGATGGCAGAGGAGTAGGAAGACCCTAAATTTCTTTGGTCCCTCAAATACAACTAGATAGTATTCAATTAATTCTGAACACCTGAGAAATTAATCACAAATCAGAGAAAAAAAATGCTGCAAGTCTACAAGTAGAAGAGCAAACATTGTTTGGAAAGTAGGAGGTGCAGAGGCTTAAATCCAGTGAGATATAACTAAGCATACAACAGAGGGGAGGGCAGGTGCTTTAGGAGGCTACTGCAAAGTATTATAAGAAGAGGAGTGCAAAATTGGAATTTTTAGAAGTCTGCTACAATGGGGGGATGTGCCTGGCTTAAAGGAGCTCAGGTGGTGAAGATAGAGAGGATCCCAGATGTGAAAGCATGGTCTCAGGATCCCTGGGGTCACAAGAAGAATGGGTGGTGCCTGAGGGTGACAGATTCCCCAAGCACAAGAGTGGGGAAGCCAGTTAAAAATAACAAGTTTAGGTGCTGGCTTTCCACTCTATGTTGCCATAAACTTCCAACCACTGCATGGTCATGCAACCACTTTCCTGGGAGGGGTCCAGCAAAAGGCTGAGAACACTCTGAATCTGGGGAAGGAAACAGGCATTCAAGTCCAGGAGGCACAGAGAACTCCCCTCAAAATCAACAAAAATAGGTCAACTTGACATATTATAGTGGAGCTTGAAAATTACAAAGATAAAGAGAAAATCCTGAAAGCAGTTTGGGAGAAAATGTCCTTAAACTACAAGGGTAGACACATGAGGCTGGCAGCAGAACTGTCTACAGAAATCTGGCAGGCCAGAAAGGACTGGCATGATATATTCAATGTGCTAAATGGGAAAAACATGCAGCCAAGAATATTTTATCCAGCAAGGTTGTCATTTAGAATAGTAGGAGAAATAAAGACTAACCATGACAAACAAAAACTAAAGGAATTTGTGAACACTAAACGAGCCCTGCAAGAAATATTAAAGGGGATCTTTTGAGCGGAGAGAGGCCAAAAGTAATAAAGACAAGAAAGGAAGAAAAAACATCTACAGGAACAGTGAATTTGCAGGTCATAAATGGCACTAAGTTCATATCTTTCAATAATTACTCTGAATGTAAATGGACTAAATGATTCAATCAAAAGACATAGGGTTACAGAATGGATAAAAAAAAAAAGACCCATCAATATGCTGTCTGCAACAGACTCATTTTAGACCCAAAGACATCTCCAGATTGAAAGTGAGGGGGTGGAGAATCATTCATCAGGCTAATGGACATCAAAAGAAACCTAGAGGGGGGCAGAGCAAGATGGCTGAGGAGTAGGAGACCTGGATTTCGTCTGGTCTCAGGAATTCAGCTGAATAGGGATCAAACCATTCTGAACACCTACGAACTCAACAGATCGAAGAAGAGAGTAGCAACAACTCTCTGAACAGAGAAGCGACCACTTACTGGAAGGTAGGACGTGCGGAGAAGTGAATCCGAGGCGATAGTCGGGAGGAGAGACGGCGGGGGAGGGGGCCTCCGCCGCTTCTGGCAAGTGATAGAGCCGCAGAGCACAAAATCGGAACATTTAGAAATTGGCTCCGCTGAGAGACGTCGCTCCAGTGGCTAAGCTGGGGGTGGAACCCTCCCGGGACAGTGTGGTCTAAGGACCCTTGGGGTCACAGAAAGACCGGGAGTGCCTGAGTGTGGCAGAGCTCCCAGGTATCAGAGCGGGGAAGCCGGCTGCAGAGACGGAGCCGAGGCGCGGGCTCTCAGCTCGGGGTGGCCATAAACTGTGATCCACAGCCCAGTTGGGCCACTGCTCCTCCAGCAGGGACCCAACAAACGGCAGATCCGGGGAGACTCCCCTTCCTCCCTGAGGAGGAGCAGCACCGGAGCACACCGCAGGGATCTGCTGGGTTTGGAGACTCCACACAGGGTCGGGTGCTAGAGATAAAAATGCTCAGTCACAGGCTGGGTGAGCACGGAGTGCGGCTGGAGACCAGGGAGACGGGAGTGACTGCTTTTCTCTGGGGGCACACTGAGGAGCGGGGCCCCGAGTTCTTGACTCCTCCGGGTGGAGATTGGGAGGCCACCATTTTCACCCTGGTCCTCCAAAGCTGTACTGAGAGCTTGCAGGGAAGAAAAGCTCCTGAGAGCAAAGCCGAGCAGCTTGCTTAACCGAACCAACAAGGGCGGGGCAATTCCACCTTTGGCAAAGACATTTGGGAACCACGGCAACAGGCCCCTCCCCCAGAAGATCAGCACGAACAGTCAGCAAGCCAAGACCAAGTTTACTGATCAAGGAGAATGGGAGAACTCCAGTGCTAGGGGAATACTGCACATAGAATTCATGGCTTTTTTACCATGATTCATTAGTTTTTCAGTTAATTTTTTTTAACTTTTTTTAAAGTTTTCTTTTTCCCTTTTTCAACCAACATCTTATCAATCCCTTTTTTAAAAAAAACATTTTTTATTTTTCATTTTTAGAGTCATATTTTATCCCTTCATAGTAGTTACCCT
>NW_027397129.1:955481-989372 GCF_003265705.2 Callorhinus ursinus
ACATTTTTATTTTTCATTTTTAGAGTCATATTCTATCCCTTCATAGTTGTCATATATATATATATATATATATATATAAGTTATTCTCTCTTTAAAATTTTCAGATACAGTTTCTTCTAGCAGATCAAAATATACCCTAAATCACTAGTGTATGCCTTTGTTCTAGTCTCCTGCTTGATCACATTCTCTCCTTTTTTTTTCTTTTTTTAAATCTTCTTTCTTTTTTCAAACAACTTCTTATCATCAATTCCTTTTATAAAATCTTTTATCATTTTCATCTTTACAGTCATCTTCCATCCCTTCATTGTATCAACCCTTATTTTGTACATATATAAGTCTTTCTTCCTTTAAAATTTTAGGAGGCACTTTTTTCTAACAGACCAAAATACGCCCAAACTCTAGTGTGTGGCACTGATCTATGCACTAGCCTGATCATATTTGATCATATTCTGTTTTTTTTTCTGTATTGTTCTGTTTTAGTTTTAATCTTTCTCTTTTGTCTTTTTTTCTTTCATTTTTCTTTCTTTCCCTTTCTTTTCCCCTAGTTTCAGGTCTTCTCTGATTTGTATAGAGTATATTTGATGGGGACATTGTTAACCTGTTAGCATTTGATCTCTCATTCATCTATTCTCCTCTGGACAAAATGACAAGATGAAAAAAATCACCTCAGCAAAAAGAACAAGAGGTAGTACCGTCAGCCAGGGTCCTACTCAATACGGACATTAGTACGATGTCGGAGCTAGAGTTCAGAATCATGACTTTAAAGATACTAGCTGGGCTTGAAAAAAGCGTGGAAGTTATTAAAGAAGCCCTTTTTGGAGAAATAAAAGAACTAAAATCTAACCAAGTCGAAATCAAAAAGGCTATTAATGAGGTGCAATAAAAACTGGGGGCACTAACTGCTAGGATAAATGAGGCAGAAGAGAGAATTAGCGATATAGAAGACCAAATGATGGAAAATAAAGAGGCTGAGAAAAAGAGAGATAAACAACTACAGGATCATGAGGGCAGAATTCGAGAGAAAAGCAATATGAAAAGATGAAACAACATTAGAATAATTGGGACACCAGAAGAAGAAGAAAGAGAGAGGGGGGCAGAAGGTATATTGGAGCAAATAATAGCAGAGAACTTCCCTAATGTGGGGAAGGAAACAGGCATCAATATCCAGGAGGCACAGAGAACCCCTCTCAAAATCAATAAAAATAGGTCAACACCTCGACATCTAA
Organism: Callorhinus ursinus; assembly: GCF_003265705.2. Classification (NCBI taxonomy): domain Eukaryota; kingdom Metazoa; phylum Chordata; class Mammalia; order Carnivora; family Otariidae; genus Callorhinus; species Callorhinus ursinus. Next base: position 956,708 of record NW_027397129.1, read on the forward strand.
TAGTAAAACTTACGAGTCTCAGAGACAAAGAGAAAATCCTGAAAGCAGCTCAGGAGAAGAGATATGTTACCTACAAGGGTAGAAGTATTAGATTGGCAACAGACCTATCCACAGAGACTTGGTAGGCCAGAATGTCTTCAGAGCATTAAACGAGAAAAATATGCAGCCAAGAATACGATATCCAGCTAGGCTGTCATTGAAAATAGAAGGACAGATAAAAAGATTCCAGGACAAACAAAAACTAAAGGAATTTGCAAACACGAAACCAGCCCTCCAAGAAATATTGAAAGAGGTCCTCTAAGCAAAGAGAGAGCCTAAAAGCAGCATAGATCAGAAAGGAACACAGACAATATACAGTAACAGTCAACTTACAGGCAATACAATGGCACTAAATTCAAACATTTCCATAGTTACCTTGAATGTAAATGGGCTAAATGCCCCAATCAAAAGACACAGGCTATCAGATTGGATTAAAAAACAAGACCCATCAATATGCTGTCTGCAAGAGACTCATTTTAGACCCAAAGACAACCCCAGATTGAAAGTGAGGGGGTGGAAAACCATTTACCATGCTAATGGACACCAAAAGAAAGCTGGGGTGGCAATCCTTCTATCAGACAAATTAGATTTTAAACCAAAGACTGTAATAAGAGATGAAGAAGGACACTATATTCTACTTAAAGGGTCTATCCAACAAGAAGATCTACCAATTGTAAATATCTATGCCCCTAACATGGGAGCAGCCAATTATATAAGGCAATTAATAACAAAAGCGAAGAAACACATTGACAACAATACAATAATAGTGGGGGAATTTAACACCCCCCTGACTGAAATGGACAGATCATCTAAGCAAAAGATCAACAAGGAAATAAAGACTTCAAATGACACACTGGACAAATAGACTTCACAGACATATTCAGAACATTCCATTCCAAAGCAACGGAATACACATTCTTCTCTAGTGCCCATGGAATATTCTCCAGAACTGATCACATCCTAGGTCACAAATCAGGTCTCAACCAGTACCAAAAGATTGGGATCATTCCCTGCGTATTTTCAGACAACAGTGCTTTGATACTAGAACTCAATCACAAGAGGAAAGTTGGAAAAAACTCAAATAAATGGAGACTAAAGAGCATCCTACTAAAGAATGAATGGGTCAACCAGGATAATAAAGAGTTAAAGAAATTCATGGAAACCAATGGAAATGAAAACACAACTGTCCGAAATCTTTGGGATACAGCAAAGGCAGTCATGAGAGGAAAGTATATAGCAATACAAGCCTTTCTCAAGAAACAAGAAAGGTCTCAAATACACAACCTAACCCTACACCTAAAGGAGCTGGAGAAAGAACAGCAAATAAAGCCTAAACCCAGCAGGAGAAGAGAAATCATAAAGATCAGAGCAGAAATCAATGAACTAGAAACCAAAAGAACAGTAGAACAGATCAACGAAACTAGGAGCTGGTTCTTGGAAAGAATTAACAAGATTGATAAACCCCTGGCCAGACATATCAAAAAGAAAAGAGAAATGACCCAAATCAACAAAATCATGAATGAAAGAGCAGAGATCACAACCAACACCAAAGAAATACAAACAATTATAAGAACATATTATGAGCAACTCTATGCCAGCAAATTAGATAACCTGGAAGAAATGGGTGCATTCCTAAAGGTGTATCAACTACCCAAATTGAACCAGGAAGAAATAGAAAACCTGAACAGACTTATAACCACTAAGGAAATTGAAGTAGTCATCAAAAATCTCCCAAGAAACAAAAGCCCAGGGCCGGATGGCTTCCCAGGGGAATTCTATCAGGCATTTAAAGAAGAATTAATACCTATTCTCCTGAAACTGTTCCAAAAAATAGAAATGGAAGGAAAACTTCCAAACTCATTTTATGAGGCCACCATTACCTTGATCCCAAAACCAGACAAAGACCCCATCAAAAAAGAGAATTACAGACCAATATCCTTGATGAACATGGATGCAAAAATTCTCACCAAATTACTAGCCAATAGGATCCAACAGTACATTAAAAGGACTATTCACCACGACCAAGTGGGATTTATCCCTGGGCTGCAAGGTTGGTTCAACATCCGCAAATCAATCAACGTGATACAATACATTTACAAAAGAAAGAACAAGAATCATGTGATCGTCTCAATAGATGCAGAAAAAGCATTTGACAAAGTACAGCATCCTTTCTTGATCAAAACTCTTCAGAGTATAGGGATAGAGGGTACATACCTCAATATCATAAAAGCCATCTATGAAAAACCTTCAGCGAATATCATTCTCAATGGGGAAAAGCTGAGAGCATTTCCCCTAAGGTCAGGAACGCGGCAGGGATGTCCACTATCACCACTGCTATTCAACATAGTATTAGAAGTCCTAGCCACAGCAATCAGACAACAAAAATAAATCAAAGGCATCCAAATCGGCAAGGAGGAAGTCAAACTCTCACTCTTTGCAGATGATATGATACTGTACGTGGAAAACCCAAAAGACTCCACCCCAAAATGGCTAGAACTCATACAGGAATTCAGTAAAGTAGCAGGATATAAAATCAATGCACAGAAATCAGTGGTATTCCTATACACCAACAAGACAGAAGAGAGACAAATCAAGGAGTTGATCCCATTTACAATTGCACCCAAAACCATAAGATACCTAGGAATAAATTTAACCAAAGAGGCAAAGGATTTGTACTCAGAAAACTATAAAATACTCATGAAAGAAATTGAAGAAGACACAAAGAGATGGAAAAACGTTCCATGCTCATGGATTGGAAGAACAAACATTGTGAAGATGTCAATGCTACCTAAAGCAATCTGCACATTCAATGCAATCCCCATCAAAGTAGCATCCACTTTTTTCAAAGAAATGGAACAAATAATCCTAAAACTTGTATGGAACCAGAAGAGACCCGAATAGCCAGAGGAATCTTGAAAAAGAAGAGCTAAGCTGGTGGCATCACAATTCCGGACTTCCAGCTCTATTACAAAGCTGTCATCATCAAGACAGTATTGTACTGGCACAAAAACAGACACATAGATCAATGGAACAGAATCGAGAGCCCAGAAATGGACCCTCAACTCTATGGTCAACTCATCTTTGACAAAGCAGGAAAGAATGTCCAATGGCAAAATGACAGTCTCTTCAACAAATGGTGTTGGGAAAATTGGACAGCCACATGCAGAAGAATGAAACTGGACTATTTCTTTACACCACACACAAAAATACACTCCAAATGGTTGAAAGACCTCAACGTGGGACAGGAGTCCATCAGAATCCTAAAGGAGAACACAGGTAGCAACCTCTTTGACCTCAGCCGCAGCAACTTCTTCGTAGAAACATCGCCAAAGGCACGGGAAGCCAGGGCAAAAATGAACTATTGGGATTTTATCAAGATAAAAAGCTTTTGCACAGCAAAAGAAACAGTCCACAAAACCAAAAGACAACCGACAGAATGGGAGAAAATATTTGCAAATGACATATCAGATAAAGGGCTAGTATCCAAAATCTATAAAGAACTTATCAAACTCAACACCCAAAGAACAAATAATCCAATCAAGAAATGGGCAGAAGACATGAACAGACATTTTTTCAAAGAAGACATCCAAATGGCCAACAGACACATGAAAAAGTGCTCAACATCGCTCGGCATCAGGGAAATCCAAACCAAAACCTCCATGAGATACCACCTCACACCAGTCAGAATGGCTAAAATTAACAAGTCAGGAAACGACAGATGTTGGCGGGGATGCGGAGAAAGGGGAACCCTCCTGCACTGTTGGTGGGAATGCAAGCTGGTGCAACCCCTGTGGAAAACAGTATGGAGGTTCCTCAAACAGTTGAAATTAGAGCTACCATACGATCAGCAATTGCACTCCTGTGTATTTGCCACAAAGATACAAATGTAGGGATCCAAAGGGGTACATGCACCCCGATGTTTATAGCAGCAATGTCCACAATAGCCAAACTGTGGAAAGAGCCAAGATGTCCATCGATAGATGAATGGATAAAGAAGATGTGGTATATATACACAATGGAATATTTTGCAGCCATAAAAAGGAATGAGATCTTGCCATTTGCAACGACATGGATGGAACTGGATGGTGTTATGCTGAGTGAAATAAGTCAATCAGAGAAAGACATGTATTATATGACCTCACTGATATGAGGAATTCTTAATCTCAGGAAACAAACTGAGGGTTGCTGGAGTGGTGGGGAGTGGGAGGGATGGGGTGGCTGGGTGATAGACTTTGGGGAGGGTATGTGCTGGGGTGAGCACTGTGAATTGTGCAAGACTGTTGAATCACAGATCTGTACTTCTGAAACAAATAATGCAACATATGTTAAGAAAAAAGAAAAAAGAAGAAGATAGCAGGAGGGGGAGAATGAAGGGGAGTAAGTCAGAGGGGGAGATGAACCATGAGAGATGATGGACTCTGAAAACAAACTGAGCGTTCTAGAGGGGAGGAGCGTGGGGGGATGGGTTAGCCTGGTGATGGGTATTAAAGAAGGCAGATTCTGCGTGGAGCACTGGGTGTTATGCACAAACAATGAATCATGGAACACTACATCAAAAACTAATGATGTAATGTATGGTGATTAACATAACAATAAAAAAATTTTTTAAAAAGTAACCTGGAGTAGCCATCCTCATATCAAACAAATAAGATTTTAAACCAAAGACTGTAATAAGAGATGAAGAATGGCATTATATCATAATAAACAAAAGGATCTAAGAATTATAAATATTTATGCCCCCAACATGGGACAGCGAAATATATAAATCAATTCATAACAAACATAAAGAAACTCATAGATAATAATAAAAATTAGTAGGAGACTTTAACACCCCATTCACAACAATGGACAGAATATCGAAACACAAGATCAACAAGGAAACAATGGCTTTGAATGACACACTGGACCAGAAGGACTTCATAGATATATTCAGAGCATTTCATCCTAAAGCAGCAAAATATACATTCTTTTCAAGTGTACCTAGAACATTCTCCAGAATAGATCACATACTGGGTCACAAATCATCCTTCAACAAGTACAAAAAGATTGAGATCATACCTTGTACATTTTCAGACCATAACACTATGAAAGTTGAGTCAACCACAAGAAAAAAAATTGGAAGGTCCACAAATACATGGAGGTTACAGAACATCCTACTAAAGAATTAATATATCAACCAGGAAATTAAAGAAGAATTAAAAAATACATGGAAGCAAATCAAAATGAAAACATGACAGTTCAAAACCTTTGGGATGAAGCAAAAGTGGTCCTAAGAGGGAAGTGTATAGCAATACATGCCTTTCTCAAGAAACAAGAAAAGTCTCAAATGTACAACCTAACCTTACATCTAAAAAAGCTGGAAAAAGAGCAGTAAATAAAGCCTAAATCCAGCAGAAGAAGAGAAATAATAAAGATTAGAGCAGAAATCAATGATACAGGAATCAGAAAAGCAGTAGAACAAATCAACGAAACTAGGAGCTGGTTCTTTGAATGAATTAATAAGCTCAATAAACCCTTAGCCAGACTTAACAAAAAGAAAAGAGAAAGGCCCCAAACAAATGAAATCATGAATGAAAGAGGAGCGATCACAACCAACACATCAGAAATACAAACAATTAGAAGAGAATATTATGAGCAATTTTATGCCAACAAATTAAGCAATCTGGAAGAAATGGATAAATTCCTAGAAACATATAAACTACCAAAACTGAAACTGGAAGAAATAGAAAACATGACCAACCCAGAACCATCAAAGAAATTGAATCAGTAATCAAAAAGCTCCCAACGAACAAGAATCCAGGGTTGGATGGCTTCTCAGTGGAATTCTACCAAACATTTAAAGAAGAATTAGTACCTATTTTTCTGAAAATGTTCCAAAAATAGAAATGGAAGAAAAACTTCCAAACTCCTTCTATTAGGCCAGCATCACCTTGATCTCAAAACCAAACACCCCACTGAAAAGGAGAATTACACCCCAAAATCCCTGATGAATATGGAAGCAAAAATTCTCTCCAAAGTACTAGCTAATAGGATACAATAGTACATTAAAATGATTATTCACCACGACCAAGTAGGATTTATTCCTGGGCTGCAAGGGTGGTTCAACATCCACAAATCAATCAGTGTGATATACCATATTAATAAAAGAAAGGTTAAGAACCATATGGTCCACTCAATAGGTGCAGAAAAAAGCAGTTGACAAAATACAGCATCCTTTCTTTTTTTTAAGATTTTATTTATTTATTCGACAGATAGAGAGACAGCACAAGCAGGCAGAGTGGCAGGCAGAGGGAGAGGGAGAAGCAGGCTTTCCACTGAGCAGGGAGCTGGACATGGGGCTCGATCACAGGACCCCGGGATCATGACCTAAGCTGAAGGCAGCCGCTTAACCAACTGAGCCACCCAGGCACCCCTACAGCATCCTTTCTTGATAAAAACCCTCTACTGTGTAGGGATAGAGAGAACATGCTTCAATATGATAAAAGTCATATACAAAAGTCCCACAGCAAATATCATCCTTAATGGGGAAAAATAGAGCTTTTCCCCTAAGGTCTGGAACTCCACAGGGATGTCCACACTTACCACTGTTGTTCCACATAATGCTAGAAGTCCTAGCCTCAGCAAATAAACAACAAAAAGAGATAAAAAGCATCCAAATTGGCAAAGAATACAAACTTTCACTCTTCACAGATGACATGATATTCTATGTAGAAAACTCAAAAGACTCCACCAACTAATTGCCAGAAGTGATACAGATATTCAGCAGAGTCACAGGATATAAAATCAATGCACAGAAGTCAGTTGAATTTCTATACACTAACAATGAAGCAGAAGAAAGCGAAATCAAGGAATTGATCCCATTTACAATTGCACTAAAAAAATTAGATACCTAGGAATAAACCTAACCAAAGAGGTAAAGGATCTGTACTCTGAAAACTATAGAACACTTATGAAAGAAGTTGAGGAAGACACAAAAAGATGGAAAAACATTCCATGTTCATGTATTGGAATAGCAGAATAGAAAACCCAGAAATGGACCCACAACTATAAGGTTAACTAATCTTCCACAAAACAAGAAAGAATATCCAGTGGAAAAAAAGACACTCTCTTCAACAAATGGTGTTGGAAAAATTAGACAGCCACATGAAGAAGAATGAAATTGGACCACTTTCTTACATCATACACACACAAAAAACTCAAAATGGAGGAAAGACCTAAATGTGAGACAGTAATCCATCAAAATCTTAGAGGAGAACACAAGCAACAACTTCTTTGACCTCAGCTGCAGTAATTTCTTGCTAGACACATCTCAAAAGACAAGGGAAACAAAAGCAAAAATGAGTTATTGGAACTTCTTCAGGATAAAAACTTCTTCACAGCAAAGGAAGTGGTCAACAAAATGAAAAAGCAACCTACAGAATGGAAGAAGATATTTGCAAATGTCTTTTCTGATAAAAGTCTAGTATCCAAAACCTGTAATGAACTTATTAACCTCAACACCCAAAAACAACAACAAAAAAATGCAGTCAAGAAATGGGCAGAAGACATGAACAGACATTTCTCAAAAAAAGACATAGAAATGGCTAATAGACACATGAAAAAATTGCCCATCACTCAGCATCAAGGAAATACAAATCAAAACCATGATGAGATACCACCTCACACTGGTCAGAAAGGCTAAAATGAACAACTCAGGACATGACAACTTTCGAGAGGATGCAGAGAAAGGGGAACCCTCTTACACTGTTGATGGGAATGCAAACTGGAGCAGCAAGTCTGGAAAACAGTATGGAGGTTACTCAAAAAGTTAAAAATAGAACTTCCCTACAACCCAGCAATTATACTACTAGGTATTTATCCAAAGGGTACAAAAGTAGTGATTCAAACAGACACATGCACCCAAAATATTTATAGCAGCAATGTCCACAATAGCCAAACTATGAAAAGAGCCTAGATGTCCATCCACAGATGGATAAAGAAGATGTGGTATATATATATATACAATGGAATATTATTCAGCCATAAAAAGAATGAAATCTTGCCATTTGCAATGATGTGGATGGAACTAGAGGGTATTACACTGAGTGAAATAAATCAGTAAGAGAAAGAAAAATACCATATGATTTCATTCATATGTGGAATTTAAGAAACAAAACAGATGAACAGATGAAGGAAAAATAAAATAAGATAAAAACAGAGGGAAGCAAACCATAAGAGACTCTTAACTATAGGGAACAAACTGAGTGTTGCTGGAGGAGATGTAGGTCAGGGAATGGTTTGAGAGATGGGCATTAAGGAGGACACTCAATGTAATGATCACTGTGTGTTATATGCAGCTGATGAACCACTAACTTCTATCCATGAAACTAATAATACAGCATATGCTAACTAAATTGAATTTAAATAAAAAATTTTAAAAGCTTAAAATTTGAAATTGGTCATGTATTCATATACAATTGACTATTGATTCAAATCTATGTTAGTCAAATTTTGCATAATTTATGTACATTTTTGCAAATTCTTTGTTTTGTTGTTTTTTTTAATTTTTGGTTAACAAAGCCTTAAGTAAAAAAATCACATGAATTATTCCATACTAATAAATTGTAAAATCAAAAAATGGGACTATGTAAAAGTCGAAAGCTTCTGCACAACAAAAGAAACAATTAAAAATAAAACAATAAGACACCCTACAGAATGGGATAAACTTTTGCAAACCATATAAAGAACTCATACAACCTAACAAAAAACAAGCAATCCAATTAAAAAATGGGCAGAAGAACTAAGTAGACATTTTTCCAAGGAGGACATAAAAATGACCAACAGGTACATGAAAAGATGTTCAATATCACTAATCATCAGGGAAATGCAAATCAAAACTACAGTGAGACCTTACAGTCACCCACCACCCTGGAACTGTCTGCACTACCCAGCCATGGACAATGCCACCTTGTTGCTTGACACTCCCCTGGGTGGTAAGCCTTTGGGCTGCATCTCCTTTGAGCTGTTTGCAGACAAAGTTCCAAAGACAGCAGAAAACATTCATGCTCTGACCACTGGGGAGAAAGGATTTGGTTATAAACATTCCTGCTTTCACAGAGTTATTTAAGGATTTATGTGCCAGGGTGTGACTTCACCACACCCTAATGGCACTGGCAGTAAGTCCATATGTGGGGAAAAATTTTATGAGAATTTGATCCTGAAGCAAATGAGTCCTGGCATCTTGTCCATGGCAAATGCTGGACCCAATACAAATGGTTTCCAGTTTTTCATCTGCACTGCCAAGACTGAGTGGTTGGATGACAAGCATGTGATCTTGGCAAGGTGAAAGAAGGCATGAATATTGTGGAAGCCATGGAGTGCATTGAGACCATGAATGGCAAGACTAGAAGATCACCATTGCTCACTGAGGACAAATATAATAAATTTGACTTGGTGTTTTATCTTAACTACCAGACCATTCCTTCTGTAGCTCAGGTGAGCCCTCCTTCACCTCCATCTGCTTGAAATATCCTATAATCTTTGTGCTTTCACTGCAGTTCTTTGGATTCTATATTTTATTTATTCTTGTCCAAGTCTAGCTGGATTGCAGAGTTAAATTTATGATTATGAAATTAAAACTAAAAAACAAAACAATCAACAACAAAAAAATCAAAACCACAATGAGATATCACCTCATACCTGTTAGAATGTCTATTATCAAGAATAGAAGAGGCAACAGGTACAAGCGAGGATGTGGTTAATAAAAGAACATTAATACATTGTTGGTGGGAATGTAAATGTGTTCAATCACTATGGAAAGCAATATGGAGTCTCCTCAAAAAATTAAAAATAGATCTACTATATGATCCAACAATTCCACTTCTGGATATATACCCAAAGAAATGAAAACAGGATTTTGACATGATATATGCATTCCTATGTTTACTGCAGCACTATTCACAATAGCCAAGTTATGGAAATAACCCAAATGCCCATCAGTGAATGAATGAATAAAAAAGATGTGGTACGCATACATAGAGGGATATTATTCAGCCATGAGAAAGAAATGTATCCTACCATTTGCAACAACATGGATGGACCCTGAGCACATTATGTCAAGCATGATAAATCAAAGAAAGACAAGTACTGTATAATATGACTTATACGTGAAATCTAAAAAAGCCAAACCAAAAAAAAAAAAAAAAAAACAACCAACCAACCAAACAAACAAAAAACCAGAGAGTAAAATGGTGGTTACCAAAAGATGGGAAGGGGGGATTGATATTATCTAAGGGTACAAACTTGTAATAAGTAGTAAATAAGCCATAGAGATCTTTGGACAGAATAATGAATATAGACAATAATACTGTACTATGATTATGCAATGTGATAAATGTCACTATAATGACAATCATATATAACTAATATATAATAAATATAAAATATATATTTTATGTACTACAATATATAAATGTATCAAAGTAACATGTTATATACCTTAAACTTACACAATGTTACATGTCAAAGTTATTCAACAACAACAAAAGAAATGGTAATCTACTAAATGTTATAATGCTATATAACTTGCAGTCATTGTTAACTATTAATTAATAGGGAAACTGAGTCATTAGAGTGACCCCCTTGTGAACTTCTCTTGATATAAGGTTTAAGTTAAAACACAAGTTTGTCCAATAAGAAGATATTTTTCTTTGCCTCTAGACAAGAATAACCCTGTCTTCTTGGCCTGAAATCTCACCTGAAAAACCCCTAAGGAGTGTGCCCCAGGAACATTACCTAATGCCCATGGGTTCTAAAGATATACCAATTCCTCACCAACAAAATAGGTCCTTTTATGAAAGTAGAGTTCAAAATTAAATCAAAACAACCCTAACATATCTTCACATAGTCATGTGGTTTGTGACTCAATAATATACACAGACTTCCATATCAATTCTCTGGAAACTGAAATATTTATCCATGTAATTATACAACTTTAAAAAGAAACATAACAAAGGCAACTGACTTAGTGCTAGAAATTCTTAAATATTTAAGGAGTTACCAATTTCAACATTCACTGAATAAGGCACCCTGAAGCAGGTAGCAAAATTATCCCTTAATTTTCCTTTCACTCCTTAATAGCAAAATCAATGGGTATCCTTATACACAAAGCTATGTTGAGTCAATAAAAGTTAATTGTAAAATATCACATGAGTATATATCATAAAATCAGTCATCTATTCAATAGTCATTTCTGTCCTGTTTTTATAAAAATAAGTCACTATTTTTATATTTTAATTCATAAGAATCCTAGGAACATATTTCATTAAGAATAAAAGGCAAGCTGGGAGGCAAGATGGTGGAAGAGTAAAGGACCTCATTTCATCTGGTCCCTTGAATTTAGCTAGATAACTATTGAATCATTCTGAACACCCATGATTTCAACCTGAGATGTAAGAAAAGAATATCCACAAGTAGAAAAGCAACCACTTTCTGCAAGGTAGGAAGTGAGGAGAAGAGAATCCAAGGGGATATATCAGAAGATAAGTGGTGGGGAGAAATATCCTCAGTAAGCTGGCTAATGGAAAGTGATATAGCCCAGGAGGGCAAAATCAGAACCCTTAGAAATCTGCTCCAGTGAGAGACATCCCTGCCTGAAAGGTGCTCAGGTGGTGAAAAAGGGCAGAATTCTAGGTGGGACAGTGTGGTCTCAGGATTCTCTGAGTCACAGAAAAATGGGGGTGCCTGAGCCAGTAGAATTCCCAAGCATTGGAAGAGGGAAACTGGTTCAGTCAGTGAGCCCAGGAGGGGGATCTCAGCTTGGTTCACCATAAACCGTGAGCCATGGCTTGATAGGGTGACGGCTCTCTGATTATAAAAGAGAGGAACGTGAGGCCCCTCTGCCTTCCTCTGGAAGGGGTGGAGCCAGTGTGCTGCACTACCTGGGGACAGCAATCAGTGTCAGAGCCCTGAAAAAAACAAGAATGCATCAACCCTCCACCTTCCCCCTGGGAGGGGCGGAGCACGTGCACACAGGATCCAGTAACCACCCTCTGAGCCAGAGCCCTACCGAGTTCAGTAGGTGGGACCATCTGCCTTCCCCCAGGGGGATCAGTGAGGGCACGCACCACAGGAGGCTGCAGAGCTTAGCACACACAAAAGTGAAAATCGTTTATCCCTGAGGGTTTACTGAAAAGAGGGGACCATGATCTTTCAGTTCTGGGGCTGGAGATTGGGGCCTGGCCATTTTTATTTTGATCCTCTAAAGAGGTGCAGAAAGCCTTCAAGGAACAAAAGCCACACAGAGGACCGGCTTACAATGAGCCTGGCCTCCTGGCAAGCGGTGATGCAACTCCACCCAGGAAAAGACACCCGAGAAATAGCTTAGCAGGCCCCTCCTCCAGAAGACCAACTGGAAGAACGGGGGCACAGCAAGTTTATGGACCACACAAAACTGTAAAACTGCAGCACTAGGGTAAAATATTATATAGAATTTGAGGTTTATTCTCACAGATCCTTTATCTTTCAGCTTAAAATTTTCCATTTCTTTAATTTTTTTTCACTTTTCAACTAGTTTCTTATTTTATCAACTTTGTTTTTAAGTTTTTTCTTTCACTTTTTTACATTTACATTCTACAGATATATCTTCATTTTTGGCTTCCTTCCACGCTGTTCAATTTTATTTTTGTGTGTATATATATATATATATATATATATATATATAGTTTTGCTTTCCTTACAATTTTGGGATTTAGTGTCTTCTAATACACAGACCAAAATACACTGATGACCAAGTGGATCACCCTGTTTTGACCACCCTGTGAGATTATGTTCTCTCTCACCCCCCCTTTTTTTTCTTTTTCTTTCTTTTTTCTTTTCCTTTTCTTTTTTTGGTTTCTGACCTTTTCAGATTCCTCTAGTGTGTATTTTGCTTGGGTCATGGTTGAAATTCTTCTCTAGGCAAAATGAATAGAAGGAGGAATTTACAAGAAAATAAAGAACCAGAGGTGATACTCTCTGACACAGATCTAATCGATATGAATATAAGTAAAATGTCAGAAATGGAATTCACAATAACAATTATAAAGTTATTAGCTGGGCATGAGAAAAGCATAAAAGACACTAGAGAATCTTTTAGTGCAGAAATGAGACCTAATCAGGCCAAAATTAAAAAATGCTCTAACTGAGATGCAGTCTACATTGCAGCTCTAACAACTAGGGTAAATGAGGCAGAAGAGAGTGACATAGAACACAAGTTGATGGAAAGGAGAGAAGCTGAGGAAAAGAGAAAAAAACAACTAACAGACCATGAGGAGAGGCGTCAAGAAATCAATGATACCATAAAATGTACCAACATCAGAATTATTGGGGTGCCTAAGGGTGAAGAAAGAGAGAGGGCCATAAGGTATATTTGAGCAAATCATAGCTGACAGCTTCCATAATCTGGGAAGGAAACAGGTATTCATGTCCAATAGGTAGAAAAGACCCCTCCCAAAATCAATAAAAATAGATCAACACCCTGACATACAATAGTGAAGCTTGAAAATTTCAGAGATAAAGAGAATATCCTTAAAGGAGCTCGAGACAAGAGGTCCCTTACATACAGGGGTAGGAACATTAAATTGGCAGCAGACCTATCCCCAGAGACCTGTCAGGCCAGAAAGGGCTGGCAGGATATATTCAGGGTACTAAATGAGAAGAACATGCAGCCAAGAATACTTTATCCAGCAAGATTGTCATTCAGAATGGAAGGAGAAATAAAGAGCTTCCAGGACAGACAGAAACTGAAAGAATATTTGACCACAAAGTCAGCTCTGCAAGAAATATTAAGGGGGATCCCGTAAGTGAAGAGAGAGCCCAATAGTAACATAGACCAGAAAGAAACAGAGACAAGGACTTTACAGGTAATAAAATGGCACTAAATTCATATCTTTCGATAGTTACTGTGAATGTAAAAGGGCTAAATGCTCCAATCAAAAGACACAAGGTATCAGACTGGATAAAAAAAGCAACACCTATCTATATGCTGTCTACAAGAGACTCATTTTATACCTAAAGGCAACTTCAGACTGAAAGTGAGGGGACAGAGAAATATTTACCAGGCTAATGGACCTCAAAGAAAAGCTGGAGTAGCAATCCTCATCAGACAAATTAGATTTTCAATCAAAGACTGTATTAAGGGATGAAGAGGGACACTATATCATACTTAACGGACCTACTTAACAAGAAGATGTAATAATTATAAATATTTATGCTCTTAATTTGGGAGCAACTAATTACATAAACCAATCAATAACCAAAGTAAAGAAACACATTGATAATAATACATTAGTATTAAGGGACTTCAACATCCCACTCACAACAATGGACAGATCATCCAAGCAGAAGATCAACAAGGAAACAAGGGCTTTGAATGACACACTGGACCAGATGCCCTCACAGATATATGCAGAACATTCCATCCTAAAGCAACAGAATACACATTCTTTTCCAGTGCACATAGAATATTTTCCAGAACAGATCACATACTGGGCCACAAATCAGGTCTCAACTGATACCAAAAGATTGGGATTATTTCCTGCCTCTTTTCAGACCACAGTGCTTTGAAACTTGAACCCAATTGCAAGAGGAAATTTGGAAGGAACTCAAACACTTGGAGGTTAAACAGCCTCCTACTAAAGAATGAATGGGTCAATTAGGAAATTAAAGAAGAATTTAAAAAATTCATGGAAACTAAGCAAAATGAAAACACACTTGTTCAGACCTTTGGGATACAGCAAAGGCGGTCCTAAGAAGGAAGTACATTGCAAGACAAGCCTCTCTCAAAAAATTAGAAAAACCTCCAAATACACAAGGTAATCTTACACCTAAAGGAGCTGGAGAAAGAATAGCAAATAAAGCATAAACAAAGCAGGAGAAGAGAAGTAATAAAGGTTAGAGCAGAAATCAATGAAATAAAAACCAGAAGAATAGAACAGATCAACAAACTAGAAGCTGGTTCTTTGAGAGAATTAATCAGATTGATAAACATCTTAGCCTGACTTAACAAAAAGAAAAGAGTTAGGACCCAAATTAATAAAATCATAAATGAAAGAGGAGAGATCACGACCAACACCAAGGAATACAAACAATTTTAAGAATATGATATGAGTAACTATATGCCAACAAATTTGGCAATGTGGAAGAAATGGATGCATTCCTAGAAACTTATAAACTACCAAAACTGAAAGAAGGAGAAATAGCAAATCTGAACAGACTCATAACCAGCAAGGAAATTGAAACAGTAATCAACATCTAGTGAAGCTGTTTCAAAAATAGAAGTGGAAGAATCACACAAACCCATACCCCTTAAACAAAACAAAACAAATATAAATGGATAAAGAAAAAAATAATAAAAATCCCCCCAAAAAAGTACAAGTGGAAGGAAAACTTCTAAACTCATTCTATGAGGCCAGCATTACCTTGATCTCAAAACCAGAGAAAGACCCCATCAAAAAGGAGAATTACAGACTAATATTCCTGATGAATATGGATGCCAAAATTCTTACCAAGATACTAGCCAATAGGATGCAACAGTGCATTAAAAGGATTATTCATCATGACCAGGGGGATTTATTACTGGGATGTAAGGGTGGCTCAACATTTGCAAATCAATCAACATGATAGATCACATTAATAAAAGAAAAGACAAGAACCGTAAGATCCTCTCAATTGATGCAGAAAAAGCATTTGACAAAATACAGCATCTTTTCTCAATTAAAACTCTCCACAGTGTAGGGATAGAGGGAACATACCTCAATATCATAAAAGCCATCTACAAAAAGCCCACAGCAAATATCATTCTTAATGGTGAAAAACTAAAAGCTTTTCCCCTAAGGACAGAACCTGGACAAGGATGCCCACTCTCACAACTGTTGTTCAACAGTGTATTAGAAGTCCTAACCTCAGCAATCAGACAACAAAAAGACATAAAAGACATTCAATTTGGTGAAGAAGTCAAACTCTCACTCTTCACAGATGACATGATACTTTATGTGGAAAACCCAAAAGACTCCACCCTAAAATTACTAGAATCATACAGCAATTCAGCAACATGGCAGGATACAAAATCAATGCACAGAAATCAGTTGCCTTTCTATATGCTAATGAGACTGAAGAAAGAGAAAATAAGGAATCGATCCCACTTACAATTGCACCAAAAATCATAAGATACCTAATAATAAACCTAACCAAAGAAGTAAAGGATCTGTACTCTAAAAACTACAGAACACTAATGAAAAAACTGAGGAAGACACAAAGAGATGGAAAAACACTCCATGCTCATGGATTGGAAGAAAAAACATTGTTAAAATGTCTATGCTACCCAAAGTAATCTACACGTTCAATGCAATCCCTACCAAAATACCACTGACATTTTTCACAGAACTGGAACAAATAATCCTAAAATTTGTATGGAATGAGAAAAGACCCTGAATAGCCAGAAGAATGTTGAAAAAGAAAGCCAAAGCTGGGGGCATCACAGTGCCTGACTTCAAGCTCTATTAAAAAGCTGTGACTATCAAGACAGCATGATACTGGCACAAAAACGGACACATAGATCAATGGAACAGAATAAAGAACCCAGAAATGGACCCTCAACTCTATGTTCAAAGAATATTTGACAAAGCAGGAAAAAATATCCAGTGGAAAAAGGATAGTCTCTGCAAAAAATGGTGCTGGGAAAATTGGACAGCCACATGCAGAAGAATGAAACTGGGCCATTCTCTTGCACCATACACAAAGATAAACTCAAAATGGATGAAAGACCTCAATGGAATCAATCAAAATCCTAGAGAAGAACATAGGCAGTAAACTCTTCGCCCTTGGCCACAGCAACTTCTTGCTAGACACGTCTCTAAAGGCAAGGAACCACATCTTCTTTATCCATTCATCTGTTGAAGAGTATCTCGGCTCTTTCCACAGTTTGGCTGTTGCAGACATTGCTGCTATGAACACTGGGGTGCATATGGCCCTTCTTTTCACTACATCTGTGTCTTTGGGGTAAATACCCAGGAGGGCAATTGCTGGGTCATAGGGTAGCTCTATTTTTAAATTTTTCAGGCACCTCCACACTATTTTCCAAAGAGGCTGTACCAACTTGACTATGGACTCTGAGAAACAAACAGGGTTTTAGAGGGGAGGGGGAGGGGGGATTGGTTAGCCCGGTGATGGGTATTAAGGAGGGCACATACTGCATGGAGCACTGGGTGTTATATGAAAACAATGGATCGTGGATCACTGCATCAAAAATCAATGATGTATGGTATGGTGACTAAAATAACATAATAAAAATAAATAAATAAAAATAAAAAAATAAAGGCAAAGGAAACAAAAGCAAAAATGAACTATTGGAACTTCATCAAGATAAAAATTTCTGCACAGCAAAGAGTCAACAAAACTAAAAGGTAAGCTATGAAATGGGAGAAGATATTTCCTAATGACATATCACATAAGGGGCTAGTATCCAAGATCTATAAAGAATTTAGCAATCTCAACACCCTAAAAACAAATAATCCAGTCAAGAAATGGGCAGAAGGCACAGACATTTCTCCAAAAAAGGCATACAAATGGCCAACACACATGAAAAATTCTCAACATCACTTTCATCAGGGAAATACAAATCAAAACCACAATGAGATAGCACTTTACACCAGTTAGAATGGCCAAAATTAACAAGACAGGGAACAACAAGTGTTGGTGAGGATGTGGAGCAAGGGGAACCCTCTCACACTGTTGGTGGGAATGCAAGTTGGTACAACCACTCTGAAAAACAGTATAGAGGTTCCTCAAGAAGTAAAAAAAAAAAAAAAAAAAAAAAAAAAGCGCTATCCTACAACCCAGCAATTGCACTACTAGGTATTTACCCCGTAGATACAGATGTAGTGAGAAGAAGGGGCATCTGCACCCCAATGTTCATAGCAGCAATGTCCACAACAGCCAAAGTGTGGCAGGAGCTGAGATGTCCTTTGACAGATGAATGGCTAGAGAAGATGTGGTATATATACAGGAATATTACTCAGCCATCAGAAAGGATGAATACCTACCATTTCCATCAACATGGATGGAACTGGAGGGGATTATGCTAAGTGAAATAAGGTAATTGGAAAAAAACAATTATCATATGGCTTCACTCATATGTGAAATATAAGAAAGTGCAGAAGACCATAAGGGAAGGGAGTGAAAACTGAATGGGAAGAAATCATAGAGGGGAAAAAAAAACCCATGAGAAACTCTTAACTCTGGGAAACAAATTGAGGGTTGCTGAAGGGGAGGTAGGTGGGAGGATGGGGTAACTCGGTGCTGGTCATTAAGGAGTGCACGTGATGTGATGAGCACTGGGTTTTATACACAACTGATGAATTATTGAACATTACATCTGAAACTAATGATGTACTATATGTTGGATAAACAAATTTAAATAAATAAATAAAAAGAATAAAAGACAATTCTCAGCTGGTTCTCTTGGTAAAGCATGCAACTCTTGATCTCAGGGCTGTAAGTTTGAGCCCCTCATTGGGTGTAGAGATGACTAAAACAAATAAATACATAAGCTTAAAAAAAGAAAGCTATTTAAAAAACAATTGAAATTTGACCCCTTCCTCACATATGCCAAAAAAAAAAAAACCTGAGTTTCCAATCGATTAAAGCTCTATGAACAGCAAACAATAAAATTTGTATAAGGATCATAGACAAGTTTCTTAAACAGCACCCCAAAATCCACTAACCATAAAGGAAAAGATGGATAAATTTGACTACATTTAGATTTAGATGTTCTGTTCATTCACAAAGTGGGAGAAAATATTTGAAGTACATATAATTAACAAATTAATGTGTAGCAGGTGGAACTCTCTTCTGCTATTTGTGGTATATTATTTTGGAAAACAATCTAGCATTATCTACCAAAATTGAACATGTAGATACCCTATGTTAATTCTCTTGGGTAATGACCTAGGAGTAGAATTGCCATGTTAAGCAAGAGACAGGGGAACAATATCTATAACAGCTCCAAACTGGAAACAACCCTTATTGCATCTATTTCCTAGTGGCTCATTTTAATTGCTATAAAGTATTCTGTTATACAGTCTATACCACAATTTACCCATTGCTTTTCTGATAGAACTCTGACTAATGCATCATTTATGCTGGCTTCTTCTATAGAGGTGATCATCTTTTCTTAAAAATCAACTTGTAAGAGTTCTTTGTATGTTAAGGATCTTAACCTATTATCTGTCATATATGTTATGAAATGTGTTGCCTAATTTGTCATTAATCATTCATCTTTCTTTACAATAGTTTGCACCATAAAAGTTTTGGATTGTATGCAATAAATTTATCATCAGTATTTAAAAAAAGAATAAAAAGCAACTCGATTCAAAAAGATAAGAAGCATCCAGAAGAAAATACAAACAAGCATTCTAATCATGAAGGTGTGTAAAAAGACAGTGGATGTCTTTCTACATGGAAATAATGACAAACATTTAAAAATGATCAAATGGATGTCAAATATCCTCTTAAATTATACCTAACATAGAAAGTTTCACTCTAGCTATTTGTCACACTTTTATCAGTCTCTACTAATTGTATTAAACAAATTTATAAAATTGAATTATTCGTACAAAAATATCGTGCACATCTACATTGAAGAATCTTATGTGTATTGAAATTATAATTTATCCTTCCCTTAATATTTAGTATTTTCACCTCATATAATTAACCTAGTAAGTGTTTTTTGTTTGTTTGTTAGTTTTTTTATTCTATTTTCAGAATAATTACTTATAACTTCAGGAATTGCTAGAGAATATGTTCTGGAAGGCAAGAATAGTTGTTATTTGCATTAAAGAGAAACACCAAGATAACAACAAGTGATGCTACACAAATCCAAAGTGCTGAAAACATTTCGTTCACTTTCAAAATACTGAACATTGCCTTCATTTCTTGTAGACTAATTTAAGTGACTAGGTCACTCTAATAATATTTTAAGTATAAAGGTGTAAGTCTATGTTGTTCCATGGTTTGTTTTAGCAAATAATGATTTCTGTTCTCTACTCAACCTGCAAGACTCAAAATATAGACTATATCCTCCCAAAAGTCCACCCACCACAGCATTGACTATCAGTCTTCCTTCACTGCTGTGGGGAAAAAAAAGAAGAAGACTGCAGGCTCAAAATGGTGTCACTTAGATTGAGTTCCCAAACCAGGGCTTAACACCCAATCTAATTTCAGTTTCAACTTCCCCCAGAAATCTGGCCTTAACCAGTCAGTAAAAATTTTCTTTTTATCAGCACCAATGAGTCTGTCACTGGGTTTTCTTTATCTCTCAAAGAAATGTGAGGTAATTTGCATAATAAGACACCTTGCTTTATCCCCTAGCAAACAGCCTTAGCTGGAACAATCTTTTTTTTTTTTTTTTGGCTAATAACTTCCTTGTCCCCACCCTCCTATAAAAAACCTTCTATTTTGTACAACTCCTGGGAGTGCCTCACTGTTTGCTAGATGGGGTGCTCTCCAATTTATAAAATAATTTGATAAAGCCAATTAGATCTTTAAATTTACTTGGTTGAATTTTGTTATTTAATACCTCTTACATTATATTCTGTATTATCTAGCACATCTTCATGTTATCTTTTAAATACTTCACTAATAACTTCATGTTTTTCAGTCTTCTCTAAAATAGCTTTATGTGCCTGGGTTAGGAATAAATATCCTCTATTTCTCTTGAGTCGGAATCATAAAACCTTAGGTCTATAAAATCTTCAGGTCATCTTCTCACCTTTCCTCATTTTATACACATTGAGACAATTGAGATCCAGGGAAGACTATAATAAGACTAAAATCTAGATCTCTTGATTCCCAATCCCTTGTTCTTTTTTTTCCCAATCCCTTGTTCTTATACTATAGTATGTACCCTTCCCTGTTCTCATCAGTGCCTAGCCCCACTGCTAGACTCCAAGGAAACTTCTGAGGAACACTGTGCAGATAAGCAACTTTCATTTATTGCTACTGTCTTCAAATATTGCCAAGTTCTGTACTCAGCTAAGAATGCTACATAAACTATATCTATAGTTCTCTGAAAATCAAGTGACATTCATCATTTATATTTTAATTTTCCTTTTTTGTATTTTTATATAAATGCTATTCAAGATATTTTGGTGACTTAATAAATGTATATATATGTATATATGTATATATATACTAAATTACATGTATGCACATATGTATGGATTATTTTAACATGGAAATCTGAAGGAAACATGGTTTGAATTAAATTGTTGTTTTTATAATGGGATAAATGACTCACAGTTTTGAAAGTTGGTACCAGATAGCCCAGGGAAAAATGCTACAATTACTAAACAAATCTGCAGTTTAGATGAAAAACAAAACTGTTTACTTATCTGGCTTTTTTGCAAAGAACTTCAGGGAGTTCAAGTTCATCTTTTCTGTATACACACATATCTACAGAAAATGGCCAGGACTTAATAGATTTTTATGAATAGACTAGAATGTGTATCTTCTTAAAGGAACTGAAACAACTGCTTTCTGTAAGGAATTTCTGTCATAGCTCACGAAGGCCCATTATATCTCACAAAAACAGGTTAGCAGTATTTCTGTTAAATGAAAACACAGTTGCCACTTAAGGGTAAAACAATAAAACAATAAACAATACCACAAAACCTGCTGAGAGATGGATATCTGCTCTCTCCTCTCTTTTCTTTGACTGAATGGTAAAGAAATTGAATGCAAGAGCCATTATATGAGCTAGAATGAACGAATCTCTATTGGTGTTCAGCCAAACTGAAAATTACATCCAAGCTATTCAATCTCAGTCCAGTTGAATGCAAAGTTGCTAAATGGTCCTTTGTTTAGGAGTGTTAAGTGACTGGGTAGGGATTGAGGTGAATCCAGACATCAAAGCAGTTTTGAATTACCTACCATATAGATTTTTCTAATCTTAATGATTGATAACCCTAGTACCTGGCATTTTTACTCATCCTTTAAATATAACTTCTGCTTGTGTTTTTTTACATTCTAACTGTTACTGTTGGCTTCTAATCCACGTGGTCACAACAGATTCATCAGGTAGCTTACTCTGCCTCAATATTAATTAAAATTCCTAAACACTACTTAGGGGTTAGGCATTATTTCTTTTCAAATTGAAAGAAACACAGAGTGGACTACTAGGATGTAAAACAGGATACCACAGCCTATCTATATTTAATATACTTAAATTATAGCTTTTATATTTTGCTATATGTCTAGCATCAATGGTACAACAATAATTAGGCAGGTGATTTATTTTTCATTTATTTGTCTCAATCACGCTAAGAGTTGGAAATTGAAGCATTCTCTGGGCTGAATGCGATCAGTTTAAAGGGACTCAATATAAATGCTCCTTATAATCCCTACATTCTAAATAATAATAAGCTTTTGAGATGGTTTAACTTAAGTCTGGGAAACTGTGACCTTTGGTGTACTTTAACAAATAGGCAATTATGGGAGGGAGAAGAAAAGGTGGAGGAGGAGTGGGGGACCCTATTTCAACTGGTCCCTGGAATTGAGCTGGATATCTACCAGACCACTCTGAGCACCCACAAAATCAGCCTGAGATGTAAGAAGATCTGGATCTCTACAAACAGAATATCATGGGTGATTGGTTTCAAGGTACTAAGTGGGGAGCCATGATTCCATGGGCAGATATCAGAGGATAAACGGCAGTGGGAGGGACCCTGGCCTTAGGGATCCTACACCGCTGGTGAGGGACAGCCTCATGTGCTGGGGATGGGGCACAGACTCGCACACCAGTAGCAGCAGGGAAAGGATTTTAGGGCAGCCCCCGAGAAGGAAATCCAGAGCAGGGGGGTCACGCGTGCGAACTGGGAGCAGCTGGCAGTTTTAGAAGCACAAAGGGCAGAGACGTGCTCCGATCTGGAGGCAGGACTGGGAGCGCTGCAGAGGGGCACACAGCATAGGACCCTGAAGTTTATAGCAGCACAGACAAAAACGGAGACAGTGTGGCCTGGAGAACTAACTGAAGAACAGACTGTGACCTCTCTGCTCTGAGGCAGAGGGTTGGAAATGGTCTCTTCTGATCTGACTCGGAGAAGAGATGCAGAAAGCCGCCAGGGAAAGCCGCCAGAGAACAAAAGCCCCCAAAAAACTGATTCCCACTGAGCCCACCCCCACCACAGGAGGGCAGGGCAACTCTACCCAAACAGGGTGGCCTGAGTAACAGCACGGCAGGCCCCTCCCCCAGAAGACAGGCTGGGAAAACAAGAGACCAGCAACCTTAAGGTCCCTAGAAAACAGGTGCATCTTGCTTGGGTTCTGGTCAATAATTTGGGCTCTATACATTCCCTCAACCACCCATCAACAGAATGACTAGGAGGAGGAACACCCCAAATAGAAAAGACTCAGAGATTATGACTTATGACCAGATTTACAAATGGATGCAGATATAACCAAGATGTCAGAGATGGAATTCAGGCTAGCAATTGTGAAAACAATAGCTAGAGTGGAGAAATGAATTAATGGCAACATAGAGTCTCTAAGGACAGAAATGAAAGCTGAATTGGCAGAACTTAAAAATGCTATCAGTGAGATCCAATCCAATGTAGATAATCTAACAGCTAGGGTAAGTGAGGCAGAAGAACGAATAAGCGACCTGGAAGACAATATAATAGATAAAAAGGGAAAAGAGGAGGCCAGGGAAAAACAACTCAGAATCCAAGAAAATAGAATCAGAGAAATAAGTGACACCATGAAGCATTCCAATGTCAGAATTATTGGAATCCTGGAGGGAGTGGAGAAAGAGAGAATACTAGAAGATGTATTTGGCAAATCATAGCTGAGAAGTTCCCTAATCTGGGGAATGAAACAAACATTCATGTCCTAGAGGCAGAAAGGACCCCTCCCAAGATCAAGGAAAACAAACCAACACCCTGGCATGTAATAGTAAAACTTGCAAATCTTAGAACC
Source organism: Callorhinus ursinus (assembly GCF_003265705.2). NCBI lineage: Eukaryota > Metazoa > Chordata > Mammalia > Carnivora > Otariidae > Callorhinus > Callorhinus ursinus. Next base: position 980,735 of record NW_027397129.1, read on the forward strand.
AAGGAAACCATCCTAAGGGCAGTTAGGGGGAAGAGATTCCTTCTGTACAGACGGAGGAACATCAGAATAACGTCAGACCTATCCACAGAGACCTGGCAAGCCAGAAAGGCCTGGCAAGACATATTCAGGGCACTACATGAGAAGAACATGCAGCCAAGAATATTTTATCCAAAAAGGCTGTCATTTAGAATGGATGGAGAGATGCAGAGCTTCCAAAACTGGCAGAAACTGAAAGAATATGTGACCACTAAGCCGGACCTGCAAGAAATATTAAGGGGGGGTTCTATAAAAGGAGAAAGACCCCAAGAGTGATATACAACAGAAATTTACAGGGATAATCTATAAAAACAATGTCTTCACAGGCAACATGATGACAATTATTTCATATCTTTCAATAATCATTCTCAACATGAATGGCCTAAATGGTCCCATAAAATGGCACAGAGTTGCAGATTGGATAAAAAGACAGGACCTACCTATATGCTGTCTACAAGAGACTCATTTTGAACCTAAAGATACATCCAGACTGAAAGTGAAGGGATGCAGATTCATCTTCCATGCCAGCAGACCTCAAAAAAAGCTGGGGTACCAATTCTTATATCAGACAAATTAGATTTTAAACTAAAGTCTGTAGTTAGAGACATAGAAGGACACTATATCATCCTTAAAGGGTCTATCCAACAAGAAGATATAACAATTGTAAATATCTATGCCCCCAACGTGGGAGCAGCCATCTACATAAGCCAACTTTTAACCAAAATTAAGAGTCATATTGATAACAATATGTTAATTATAGGAGACCTCAATACTCCACTCTCAGCAGTAGACAGATCATCTAAGCAGAAAATCAACAAAGAAACAAGAGCTTTGAATGACACACTGGACCAGATGGACTTCATAGATATATACAGAACATTTCACCCTAAAACAACAGAGTACTCATTCTTCTCGAGCACACATGGAACTTTCTCCAGAATAGACCACATACTGGGTCACAAATCAGGTCTCAACCGATACCAAAAGACTGAGATTATTTCCTGCATATTCTTAGACCACAATGCTTTAAAACTGGAACTCAATCACAAGAAAAAAATTGGCAGAAATTCAAACACTTGGAAGCTAAAGACCACTCTGCTCAAGAATGTTTGGGTCAACCAGGAAATCAAAGAAGAACTTAAACAATTCATGGAAATCAATGAGAACGAAAACACACCAGTCCAAAACCTATGGGATACTGCAAAGGTGGTCCTAAGGGGGAAATACATAGCCATCCAGGCCTCACTCAAAATAAAAGGAAAATCCCAAATTCACCAACTAACTCTACACCTTAAAGAACTAGAGACAAAGCAACAAACGATGCATAAGCCATGCATTAGAAGAGAAATAATTAAAATTAGAGCAGAGATCAATGCACTAGAAATCAGAAACACAGTAGATCAGATCAACGAAACTAGAAGTTGGTTCTTTGAAAGAATTAATAAGATCGATAAACAACTGGCCAGACTTATCCAAAAGAAAAGAGAAAGGACCCAAATTAATAAAATTAAGAATGAAAGGGGAGAGATCACGACTAACACCAAGGAAATAGAAACAATTATTAGAAATTATTATCAACAGCTATATGCCAAAAAACAGCCATCTGGATGAAATGGATGCCTTCCTGGGAACCTATAAGCTGCCAAGATTGAAACAGGAAGAAATTGACAACCTGAATAGGCCAATAACCAATTACGAGATTGAAGCAGTGATCCAAAACCTGCCAAAAAACAAGAGTCCAGGGCCTGATGAAGTCCCTGGGGAATTCTACCAAACATTCAAAGAAGAAATAATACCTCTTCTACTGAAGCTGTTTCAAAAAATAGAAACAGAGGGAAAACTTCCAAACTCATTCTATGAGGTCAGCATTACCTTAATCCCCCAACCAGGCAAAGACCCCATCAAAAAGGAGAATTTCAGACCAATATCCCTGATGAATATGGATTCCAAAATCCTCAACACAGTCCTAGCTAATAGGATCCAACAATGCATTAAAAGGATCATCCACCACGACCAAGTGGGATTTATCCCCGGAATGCAAGAGTGGTTCAACATTCACAAATCAATCAATGTGATAGAACATATTAATAAGAGGAGGGAGAAGAACCATATGGTCCTCTCAATTGATGCAGAAAAATCATTTGACAAAATACAACATCCTTTCCTGATTAAAACTCTTCAGAGTATAGGGATAGAGGGAACATTCCTCAAGTTCATAAAATACATCTATGAAAAACCCACAGTGAATATCATCCTCAATGGGGAAAAGCTGAGAGCCTTTCCCTTGAGATTAGGAACACATCAAGGATGCCCACTCTCACCACTATTGTTCAACATAGTACTAGAAATCCTAGCAACAGCAATCAGAAAAAAAAAGAAATAAAAGCATTCAAATTGGCAAAGAAAAAGTCAAACTCTCTCTTTTCGCAGATGACATGATACTTTATGTGGAAAACCGAAAAGACTCCACCCCCAAATTACTAGAACTCATACAGCAATTCAGGAACGTGGCATGATACAAAATCAATGCACAGAAATCAGTTGCATTTGTACACACTAACAATGTGACTGAAGAAAGAAATTAGGGAATCAATTCCATTTACAATAGCACCAAAAACTATAAGATACCTTGGAATAAACCTAACCAAAGAGGTAAAGGATCTATACTCTAGGGACTACGGAACACTCATGAAAGAAATTGAAGAAGACACAATAAGATGGAAAAATATTCCATGCTCATGGAGCAGAATAAACATTGTTAAAATATCTATGCTACCCAGAGCAATCTATACCTTCAATGCCATCCCGATAAGCAGAATAAACAAAAGACAAAAGCAGCAGAAGGAAAGAAATAATAAAGATTAAAGAAGACATAAATGATACAGAAACCAAACCAAAACAAAACAAAAACAAAAACAAAAACAGAGGAACAGATCAATGAAACCAGGAGCTGGTTCTTTGGAAACCAAATCCATAAGCCTCTAGTGAGATTCATTGAGAGAGAGAGAGAGAGAGAGAGAGAGAGAGAGAGAACTCATAAACAAAATCACAAATGAGAGAAGAGAAATAACAGCCAACACCACAGAAATACAAAAGCTGTAAGAGTATATGAAAAATTATATGTCAACAAATTGGACAATCTAGAAAAAATTATCTAGAAGAAACTGATAAATTCCTGGAAACGTATAACCTACCAAAACTGAAGCAGGAAGAAATAGAAAATTTGAACAGACTAACTATCAGCAATGACATTACATCAGTAATCCCCCCAAAAATCTCAACAAACAAAAGTCTAGGACCAGAGGGCTTCACAGGAGAATTCTGTCAACCATTTAAAGAAGAGTCAACATCTATTCTTCTCAAACTTTTCCATAAAGTAAAAGAGAAAGGGAAATTTCCAAATTCATTCTATGAGGCCAATATTACCTTGGGACCACAACCAGATAAATAGACCACAGAAAAAAAGAACTACAGGCCAATATCTCTGATGAACATAGACGTAAAAATTCTCAACAAATTATTAGCAAACCAAATCTAACAATACATTTCAAAATACCATTCACCCTGATCAAGTGGGATTAATTCCTGGGATGCAAGTGTGCTTCAATATTCACAAATCAATCAATGTGGTACATCACATTAATAAGAGAGAGGATAAAAACAATATGATCACTTCAAAATATGCAGAAAAAAACATTTGATAAAGTACAACATTCATTCATGATAAAAACTCTCAATAAAGTAGGTTTAGAGGGAACATACCTTAATATAATAAAGGCCTTATATGTAAAACCCACAGCTAACATCATAATAGGAAAACTAAGAGCTTTTCCCCTAAAGTTAGGGACAAGAGAAGGATGTCCATTTTCACTACTCATTATTCAAAATAGTACTGGAAGTCCTAACTACAGCAATCAGACAACAAAAAGAAATAAAATGCATTCAAATTGGTAAGAAAGAAGTAAAAATTTTAGTATTTACAGATGATATGATACTCTGTAGAAAACCCTAAAAACGCCACCAAAAAAATACTAGAGCTGATGCATGAATTTAGTAAAGTCACAGGATACAAACTCAATGCACAGAAATCTGTTGCATTTCTATATATTAATAATAAAACCACAGAAAGAGAAATTAAGAAAACTATCCCATTTATACTTGGAATAAACAATAAAATACCTAAGAATAAACCGAACCAAAGAGGTAAAAGACCTGTACTCTGAAAAATATAAAACACTGATGATAGAAATTGAAGGCAACACAAATAATTGGAGAGCTGTTCCATGGTCATGGATTTGAAAAATAAATATTGTTAAAATGTCTATACTACCTAAAGCAATCTACACATGTAATGCAATGCCTATCAAAATACCAACAGCATTTTTACAGTACTAGAATAAACAATCCTAAAATCTGTATGGAACCACCAAAGACCCCAATAGGCAAAGCAATCTGGAAAAAGAACAAAACTGCAGGTATCACAATTTTGGATTTCAAGTAATACCTCAAGTCTTTGGTAATCAAAACAGTATGGTACTGGCACAATAATAGTCATATAGATCAATGGAATATAATATAAAACCCAGAAATAAACCCACAATTATATGGTCAATTAATCTTTGACAAAGGAGGCAATAATATACAATGAGAAAAAGAAAGTATTTTCAACAAATAGTGTTGGGTAAACTGGACAGTTACATGTAAGACAATGAAACTGGACCACATGCAGAAGAATGAAAGTGGACCACTTTCTTACACCATACACAAAAATAAACTCAAAATGTATTAAAAACCTCAACATGAAACTTGAAACCATAAAAATCCTGGAAGAGAACACAGGCAGTAATTTCTATGACAACAGTTGTAGCAACTTTTTTTCTAGATATGTCTCCTGAGGTAAGGGGAAAAAAAAAAAAAACTACTGGGACTACATCAAAATACAAAGCTTCCGCACAGAAAAGGAAACAACCAACAAAACTAAAAGATAACCTACTGAATTGGAGAAGATATTTGCAAATGACATAGCCAATAAAGAGTTAGTATCCAAAATATAGAAAGAACATACAAATCAACACCCCAAAAATAAATAATCCAATTAAAAATGCACAGAAGATATGGATAGAAATTTCTCTAAAGAAGACATCCAAGGGGCGCCTGGGTGGCTCAGATGGTTAAGCAACTGCCTTCGGCTCAGGTCATGATCCCGGAGTCCTGGGATCGAGTCCCACATTGGGCTCCCTGCTCAGCAGGGAGTCGGCTTCTCCCTCTGACCCTCTTCCCTCTCATGCTCTCTATCTCTCATTCTCTCTCTCTCAAATAAATAAATAAAATCTTAAAAAAGAAGACATCCAAATAGCCAACAGACACATGAAAAGATGTTCAACATCTCTCATCATCAACTACAACAAGATATCACCTCACACCAGTCAGAATGGCTAAAATGAAAAAGTCAAGAAACAAGAGTTGCTGAGGATTTGGAGAAAAGGGATCCCTTGTGCACTGTTGCTGGGAATGCAAACTATGCAAGACAGTAGATGCACCAAAAAATAAAAATAGAAATATCCTACAACCCAGTAATCACATACTGGGTATTTACCCAAAAAGTATGAAAACACTAATTTGAAGGGATATATGCACCCCTCTATTTATTGCAGTATTGTGTACATTAGCCAAACTATGGAAGGTGCATAAGTGTCCATCAATAGGTGAATAGATAAAGAAGTAGTACCCTATGATCCAGGAATCACACTACTAAGTATTTACCAAAGGATACAAATATACACATTCAAAGGAATACATGTACCCCAATGTTTATAGAAGCATTATCAACAATAGCCAAGCTATGGAAAGAGCCTAAATACCCATCAACTGATGAATAAAGAAACTGTGGTATATATACAATGGAGTATTATTCAGCCATAAAACAGAATGAAATCTGGCCATTTGCAACAACATGGATGGAGCTAAAGAGTAGAATGCTAATAAGCCAGTCAGAGAAAGACAAATACCATATGATTTCACTTATATGTGGAATTTAAGAAACAAAACAAATGAACAAAGGAAAAAAGAGACAAACCAAAAAACCTAAAAAAAAAAATTTACCTATTTACTTTGAGAGAGAGCAAGGAGAAGGGCAGAGGGAGAGGGAAAGAATCTCCAGCAGACTTCCTGCTGAGTGAGGAGCCAGATGTGGGACTTGATCTCAGGACCATGATATCATGACCCGAGCTGAAATCAAGTGGGATGCTCAACCCTCTGAGCCACCCAGCACCCCAATAGACAGACACTTAACTATAGAGAACAAGGAGAAGGTTACCAAAGGAGAGGTGGGTGTGGGCTGGATAAAATAGGTGATAGGATTAAGAGTACACTTACCTTGGTGAGCACTGAGTAATATATGGAACGGTTGAATCACTATATTGTACACATGAACCTAATACTCTATTTTAACTACCCTGGAATTAAAATTTGGAAAAAAAAACCATGAAGGAAGCCGCATTTCTTTTTTTTGATAAATAAATCAAATTCTAGTTAGTCGACATACAGTTCAATATTGGTTTCAGGAGTAGAGTTCAATGGTTCATCATTTACATATAACACCCAGTGCTCATCAAAACAAATGTCCTACTTAACACCTATCACGTATTTGTCCCATCCCCCACCCACCTCCCTCCATCAACCCTCAGTTTGTTCTCTATAGTTAAGAGTCTCTCGTGATTTGTTTCCCCCGTCTCTTTCTCCCCCTGCTGTATGTTCATCCGTTTTGTTTCTTAAATTCCACATATGAATGAAATCATATGGTATTCTTCTTTCTCTGATTTATATCACTTAGCATAATATGCTGTAGTTCCATTCACGTCATTCCAAATGGCAAGATTTCATTCTGTTTTATGGCTGAGTAATATTCCATTTTATATATGTGTGTATATATATATACATATATATATATCACAGCTTCTTTATCTGTTCATCAGTTGATGGGTATTAAGGATCTTCCATAGCTTGGTTATTGTTGGTAATGCTGCTATTGAGGTGCATGTACTCCTTTGAATGTATGTTTTTGTGTCCTTTGGTAAATACCTAGTAGTGCAATTCCTGGATCATAGGGTAGTTCTATTTTTAGCTTTTGGCAATACCTCCATAATGTTATACAGAGTGGCTGCTCTAGTTTGCATTCCCACCAACAATGCAAGAGGGTTCCCCTTTCTCTACATCCTCACCAACACCTGTTGTCTCCTGTGTTGTTAATTTTACCCATTCTGATAGGTGTGAGGTAGTATCTCATTTAGTTTTGATTTGAGTTTCCCTGATGATGAGTGATGTTGAGCATCTATTCCTTTGTCTGTAAGCCATCTGGATGTCTTGTTTAGAAAAATGTCTATTGATATCTTCTGCCCATTTCTTAACTAGATTATTTGTTTTTTGGCTGTTGAGTTTAAAAAGTTCTTTATAGATTTTGGATACTACCCCTTTATCAGATATGTCATTTGCAAATATCTTCTCCCATTCCATAGGCTGCCCTTTAGTTTTGTTGATTTAATCCTTCACTGCGAAGAAGCTTTTTATTTTGATGAAGTCCCACTAGTTCATTTTTGCTTTTTTTTCACTTGCTCCCCACAACGTTTCTAGTAAGAAATTGCTATGACCAAGATCAAAGAGGTTGCTGCCTGTGTTCTCCTCTAGAATTTTGATGGTTTCCTGTCTCACATTTATATCTCTCATCATTTTTAATTTATTTTTGTGTATGCTGTAATAAAATGGGCCAGTTTCATTCTTCTGCATGTGGTTTTCCAGGTTTCCAACACCATTTTTTTGAGGAGACTTTTTTCTTTTGGATATTCTTTCTTGCTTTGTTGAAGATAAGTTGCCTATATAGTTTTGGGTCCATTTCTGGGTTTTCTAGTCTGTTCCATTGATCCATGTGTCTGTTTTTGTTCCAGTACCATACTGTCTTGGTCACCAGAGCTTTGTAATATAGCTTGAAGTCCAGAATCATGATGCCTCCAGCTTTGTCATTTTTTTTTCAGGATTGCTTGGCTCTTTGGGGTCTTTTGTGGTTCCATACAAATTTTAGGACTCTTGGTTCTAGCTCTGCATAAAATGCTGTTGATATTTTGATCGGGATTGCTTTAAATGTGTAGCTTGCTTTGGGTAGTATAGACATTTTAACAATGTTTGCTCTTCCAATCCAAGAGCATGGATTTTTTTTCCATTTCTTTATGTCCTCTTCAATTTCTTTCATAAATATTCCATAGTTTTCAGAGTATACATCTTTTATATCTTTGGTTAAGTTTATTCCCAGGTTATCTTATAGTTTTTGGTGCAATTGTAAATGGGATCAATTCCTTGATTTCTGTTTTTGTTGCTTCATTATTGGTGTATAGGAATGCCACAGATTCCTGTTCATCGATTTTATATCCTGTGACTCTGCTGAATTCATATATTAGTTCTAGCAATTTTTTGGTAGATTCTTATAGGTTTTCTACATAGAGTATCATGTCTTCTGCAAATAGTGAAAATTTTACTTATTCCTTGTGGATTCAGATGTTCCTTCCTTCCTTCCTTCCTTCCTTCCTTCCTTCCTTCCTTCCTTCCTTCCTTC
>NW_027397129.1:989382-992060 GCF_003265705.2 Callorhinus ursinus
TTCCTTCCTTCCTTCCTTCCTTCCTTCCTTCCTTCCTTCCTTCCTTCTTTCCTTCCTTCCTCCCTGCCTCTTTCTCTCTTCCTTCCTTCCTTCCTTCCTTCCTTCCTTCCTTCCTTCCTTCCTTCCTTCTATTTGTCTGATTGCTGAGGCCAAAACTTCCAGTACTATGTTAAACACTAATGGTGAAAATGGACACCCTTGTCTTTTTCCTGACCCTAGAGGAAAAGCTATCAGTTTTTCCCTATTGAGGGTATTAGCTGTTGGTCTTTCATATATAGCTTTTATAACGTTGAAGTATGTTCCTTCTATACCTACTTTGTTGAGGGTTTTTATCAAGAATGCATGCTGTATTTTCTCAAATGCTTTTTCTACATCTATTAAGAGGATCATATGATTCTTACCTTTTATTTTATTAATGTGGTGTATCACATTAACTGATTTGGGAATATTGAACCACCCCTGCAGCACAGGTATAAATCCCACTTGATCATGGAGAATAATACTTTTAATGTACTCTTGGATTCATTTAGCCACTATCTCATCGAGAATTTTTTTTTAATTTTTTTATTGTTATGTTAATCACCATATATTACATCATTAGTTTTTGGTGCAGTGTTCCATGATTCATTGTTTGTTCATAACACCCAGTGCTCCATGCAGAACGTGCCCTCCTCAATACCCATCACCAGGATAACCCATCCCCCTCCCCCCTCCCCTCTAGAACCCTCAGTTTGTTTTTCAGAGTCCATCATCTCTCATGGTTCGTCTCCCCCTCTGACATACTCCCCTTTTCTTCCTCTCCTGTTATCTTCTTCTTTTTCTTTTTTTTTAAAATATGTTGCGTTATTTGTTTCAGAAGTACAGATCTGTGATGCAACAGTTTTTGCATCCATATTTATCAGGGAGAGTGGCCTGTAATTCTGTTTTTTAGTGGGGTCCTTGGTTTTAGAATAAAGGTAATGCTGGCCTCGTAGAAGGAGTTCAAAAGTTTTCCTTCCGTTTCTATTTTTTGGAACAGTTTGAGAAGAATAGGTATTATCTCTTCTTTAAATGTCTGGTAGAATTCCCCTGGGAAGCCATGTGGCCCAGGACTTTTGTTTGTTAGGAGATTTTTGATGACCGATTCTTTTTTTTTTTTTGTAAGTTGTGTATCAGTTCAAATTCTCTATTTCTTCCAGTTTCAGCTTTCATAGTTTGTATGTTTCTAAGAATTTGTCCATTTCTTCCAGATTGCCCAGTTTATTGGTATATAATTTTTCATAATATCCTTTTATAATTCCTTGTATTTCTGTGGTGTTCATGTTATCTCTCCTTTTTGATTTGTGATTTCATTTATTTGTGCCCCTTCTCTTTTCTTTTCAATGAGTCTGGCTAGGGGGTCTATCAGTTTTATTAATTCATTCAAAAAAACCAAGCTCTTAGCTTCATTGATCTGTTCTACAGTTTCTTTTTATTTCAGTATCATTTTTTGAGCTCTAATTTTTGTTATTTCTCTTTTTCTAAAGCTTTAGGCTTTATTTGCTGTTCCTTTTCTAGCTCCTTTAGGTGTAAATTTAGGTTATGTATTTGAGATTTTCTTGCTATTTGATGTAGGCCTGTAATGCAATATACTTCCTTCTTAGGACCACCTTTGTTGCATCCCGAGGGTTTTGGACTGTCATGCTTTCATTTTCATTTCTTTCCATGTACTTTTTAATTTCTTCTTTAATTTCCTGGTTAACCCATTCATTCTATAGTAAGATGTTCTTTAACCTCCATATATTTGTAGTTTACAATATTTTTCTTGTGGTTGACTTCAAGTTTCATAGTGTTGTGATCTGAAAATATGCATGGTGTGATCTCAATCTTTTTGTACTTGTTGAGGGATGATTTGTGACCCAGTATGTGATCTGTTTTGGAGAATGTTCCAGGTGTATTTGAAAAGAATGTGTATTCTGCTGCTTTAGGATGAAATGCTCTGAATATATCTGTTGGGTCCATCTGGTCCAGTGAGTCATTCATTGCCATTGTTTCCTTATTGATTTTCTGTCTAAATGATATGTCCATTGCTGTGAGTGGGGTGTAAAAGTTCCCTACTATTATTTTGTTATCATCAATGAGTTTCTTTATGTTTATTAATAATTGATTCATATATTTGGGTGCTCCCAGTTTGGGGACATTAATATTTACAATTGTTAGATTTTCCTGATGCATAGACTATGTAGTTATAATATAATGTTCTTTTTTACCTCTTGTTGCAGACTTTGTTTTAAAATCTACTTTGGGTGCAGTCAGTTAAGCATCTGACTATTGGTTTTGGCTCAGGCTGTGATCTCGTGGTTGTGAGATCAGGCCCCAGGGTGGGCTCCCCACTCAGCTCAGAGTCTGCTTGGGATTTTCTTTTCCTCTCCCTCTGATCATCCCACTCATTCTCTCTAAAATAAATTAATCTTTAAAGAATAAAAAATAAAATCTAGTTTGGAGATGCCTGGGTAACTCAGTTTGTTAAGCATCTGTCTCTTGATTTCTGCTCAGCTTATGATCTCAGGGATGTGAGTTTGAGCCCTATGTCATGCTCCACACTGTGGAGCCTGCTTAAGATTATCTTTCTTCCTTTCTGTCCTTCCCCACTACTGTCTCTCTCATACTCTCGAAAGAAAGAATGAAAGAAAGAAAGAAAGAAAGAAAGAAAGAAAGAA
>NW_027397129.1:992160-1032898 GCF_003265705.2 Callorhinus ursinus
AGAAAGAAAGAAAGAAAGAAAGAAAGAAAGAAAGAAAGAAAGAAAAAGAAAGAAAGAAAGAAAGAAAGAAAGAAAGAAAGAAAGAAAGAAAGAAAGAAATATTAAAAATAAATAAAAATAAAATCCAAATTGTCTGATGTAAGTATGGCTACTTTGGCTTTCTTTTGACACCCTCTGGCATGATAAAGTGTTCTCCATCCCCTCACTGTCAATCTGCAGGTGTCTTTATGTCTCAAATGAGTCTCTTGTAGGTAACGTATAGATGGATCTTTTTTTTTTTTTTTATCCATTCTGATACCCTATGTCTTTTGAGTGGAGTATTTAGTCCATTTTGATTGAGTGATTATTGAATTATATTAATTTACTGCCACTGTTATCTGTAAAGCTGGTGTTTCTAGTGATATTCTTTGTTCCTTTCTAGTCTTTGTTGCTTTAGGTCTATTTCTTTCCCACTCAGAGTCCCTTTAGTATTTCTTGCAGGGCTGGTTTAGTGGTCATGAACTCCTTTAGATTTTGCTTGTCTTGGAAACTCTTTATCTCTCCTTCTATTCTGAATGGCAGTCTTGCTGGATAAAGTACTTTTGGCTGGATATTTTCCCCATTTAACATGTTGAATATATCTAGCCCTTGCCTTCTGGCCTGCCAGGGCTCTGTGGACAGGTCTGCTGCTAACCTTATCTGTCTATCCTTGTAGGTTAAGGACCTTTTGTCCCTAGCTGCTTTCAGAATTCTCTATTTATCTTTGTATTTTGCAAGTTTCACTATTACATGTCTTGGTGTTGATCTGTTTTTGTTGATTTTGAGGGGAGTTCCTTTTGGACTTGAATGCCTGTTTCCTTCCCCAGATTAGGGATGTTCTCAGCTATAATTTGTTCAAATGTACTTTTTGTCCTTTTTTCCTGCTCTTCTTCTGCAACTCCCATGATATGGATATTATTTCTCTTTATAAAATTGCTGAGTTACCTAAGTCTATATTTGTGATCTAATAGTTTTCTTTCCCTCTTCTTTTCAGCTACATTATTTTCCATAATTTTATCTTCTATATCACTTATTTATCCTTCTGCAGCTTGCACCCTCATTGTGATTACAACCAGTCAGTATTAGATCTTGGTTTTAGCATTTTTAATTTTTGCTTGACTTGATTTTGGTTCTCTTATCTCTGTAACAAGGGTTTCTCTGGAGTCTTCTAATTTTTTTCAAGCCCAGATAGTATTCTTATGACTGTTATTCTGAATTCTTGTTCAGATATATTACTTATATCTGTTTTGAGCAAATCCCTAGCTGTGGTTTCTTCTTGATCTTCCTTTTGGGTAGAATTCTTGCATTTTATCATTTTATTCAGAGAAAACAAAAGGAAAGAAAAGAAAGGAAAATATATATAAAATAAAAAATTTTTTAAATGTTTAAAATAATAATAAAAGAATTAAAGAATTAAAAAATAAAAGATAAAAATAAGACTGAAAAGAAAACTATATCCTATTTCCCCTAGATCTGATGTTTGTAGCACCCTATGATCAGTTGATTTGGTGCCTGCGAGGGGTATGTGTTGGTCTTCTGGGGGAGGGACCTGCTGTGCTGTTCAGGCCAACTTGCCATAGTGGAGATGCATCTGAGGGGGGTTGGTGTAATTGGCTCTGATTTCCACTGCGGGGGGTGCTGTTTGACTGATGTGCAGGGGGGAAATGGTATCACCCTGTTCTTTTCTCCCTAGAGTGGAGACATCATACTGACCACTCTCCAGGAAGCCCTCACAGAAGAGCAAACAATTAACCCTCTCATGTCCTGGCTTCCATCAGATCTCAGTCCTCACCTTGTCTATATCTGAGCTGTCTGCCTACCAGGCATCACAGCCTTCCTTTGTTTTATCTCAGGCATGTGTCCGAGTTTCAAAACTCCAGATATTAGGGACTCCCACGGTGCAGGCCTGCACTGTTCCTTCAAGGGAGGGTTACACACTTACTTTTGCTGTTTGCCAAGTCATTCCAGAAAAGCAGTCAGATGACTGAAGTTTGGAGTTTGCGGTAAAGTGCAGGAGAAAGCCTGTGACAAGTCTCGCCACCTACAGGCAGTGTCCCTTACAGAGACCCCCACCACCACTCCTAAATGCACTGCAATCAAGGGAACTGTTTCTCCTCATGCAATTGCTCTCCTGTATTTTCTCTCAAATGCAGATGTATTCCAAAACTCCAGATTTTAGAGATCCATGTGGGCATGCACCCTCATGGATCCCCTGTAGGGAGGTCTCACTGTGTTACAGCACCCCTCCCAGTTTGTGTCAGAAATTAGCCCTGTACTCCTGCAGCAGCTCAAGAGTTTCTTGCAAAGCCCAGCTGTGAGCCTGTATCAAGGCTGGCAGCCCTCCACCAGCATCCAATTCCTATGCTAGTGAAAGGGGCTGTTCAGTGGGGCCCGCTGGGGCCCTTGGCCCTGGAGAAATTGTACCCCCTCTCCCAAATGTACTCAAAGCTGGGGAACTGCCTCTCCCTGTGCAACCAAGGGGATCCTCAGGCTATGTGGTCTAATCCCTGTTTCTACCTTCCTTCCCCGCTGGAGCACCACTGAAGTTGCAGATCTATGAAACTTCAAACTCTGCTTTCTGTTGTTTATAAAAACTCACAATATTCCACACCTCTCTTTTTCCCAGTCAATGGTTTTGGGAAGAGTTTTTCTTGTTCAATTCCCTGCATACACTCCATTCTTTCTTGCTCTTCTTTCTCTCTTACTCCTCTCTCCGTGATCAGGGCTCCCTCCCCATCACAGTGCCTGCAACTCTTCTTTCCCCCAAATCATCCTCTGTTTTTTCCTACCTTCCACGATGTGGTGGTGTTTCCTTTTTCAGTTCTGGTTGTTCATTTTGATCTTCGCCATCCTTGGATTAATGTCTTGGGTGCTCAAAATGATTTGATATTTATCTAGCTATGTTTGAGGGATAAGCAAGCCTAGGTTCTCCCTACTCTGCCATCTTAACTCCTCCCCACATTTCAGTAATACCATCCTATAACAATGTGATCTGGTATTGTACACTGAAGTGAAGAAAATATTGTGGTCATTTTTAAACAGCAAAAAAAAAAAAAAAAAGCTCAGAAATTTAATGTGATCCAGCACAGAAAAGACAATTAACACTATCAGAACACAACAACTAATGCCAAAATCAGAAAAAAAATGATATGGAGAATATGCTATATTGCAAGGATTAATAGTTTATTGTTCTTTGAGATGATTTTTGCTGTGACAGGAATTCTGAAATTTAAGTAGTGAAGGAAGGAACTTGGTTGTTTGATCTTGAAAGTAATCAATAAATACTTGTTGAAGAGTTTCAGATATGACACTGTACTCAAGCTAAAAAGGAATTTCTCTAGTCACCCATAGCTATTAGCTCAATGAGAATTGTGCTATATTCACATGAAGATTTGGAAAAATGTTGCCGTAAAATCATCTAAGGAATATATTCCTAAGTGGGCAGAAAACTATTTTTCCAAGTGGAAAAGCAAAACGGACCTTGCTGTAGCAAATTTTATAAAACAGGAGTTCAACACCCCTTTTCTCTATTTCCAAAGGAGTCACTGTGGACTTCTGGGCATTGACTAATAGGAATTAGACATACAAAGTGGAATTTGTTCCCAGAAGAGTAATACACACACATTTATTTTCTGTGGGTTTATATTTACTCTTATGTAGATCTAATTAATTATCCATTTGAATCATTTTATTATAACTATAATTTAAGGAACTGGCATTAGCACTCTAATGTTCTTAGAAATTAGTTTGTTCCCATACAAGGTGATGTGACTTTCAACCATAAATTACAGCAAAGGAAAATAGGGTACAGGGCGCCTGGGTGGCTCAGTTGGTTAAGCAACTGCCTTCGGCTCAGGTCATGATCCTGGAGTCCTGGGATCGAGTCCCGCATCGGGCTCCCTGCTCAGCAGGGAGTCTGCTTCTCCCTCTGACCCTCCCCCCTCTCATGTGCTCTCTCTCTCTCTCTCTCTCATTCTCTCTCTCAAATAAATAAATAAAATCTTTAAAAAAAAAGAAAATAGGGTACATATTATCTTTGTTATAATGATAAAAATGTTCACTTGTTTTTCACTAATCCAGAGAATACATACTTCTGTTTATTCTAAACTAATTACAGACTCTCAATGTTCCTTTGCCAAAGCCTCCCCTTAGACCACCAGGGTATAACATTAACTTTCACTCTATTTTCACCTTTGAATATCATGAAGCACATGTCATTTGTCTTGGGAAAAATCAGAAGGATCCAGATGAATCCAAGAATTTTTGTGTCATCATTTACTATAATATATGCAGCTAAACTTAAACAAGTTTGCTATATTTCCTGATTGTCTCAATTTAAGGTAACTTGTGTTAAAGTGTGATTCATGGATTGTTGAAAACTAATTAATATACTGTTTAGTTTCTAACAAAAATGTAAAAACAAATCTTTTATGATAACTGAAAAGGCTAAGATTTCCACCACATCTTATTATTTTAATTAGAATGATCTTTTGTGACTGATTGCATATGGTAATGACTTACAGATTAAGCTGTCAGAAAATAAGCTGTTGTGACCCAGTGATGAAACTTTCATAGAGCTTAGAATGGACACTGTATTTTGAGGCTTCAGACTTTATTGCTATGTCCAAAGTAAGAAAGCTTTTTTGTAGCCTTATCCAAAGAACAGCATTAATCAATATTGTCGGTCTACCATTTTGTGGAACATGAGGTTACTCAATGATAATTGACTTGTTGAAGTGTTTGACCAGAAAATTATTTCTCTTCTATTTCAATGTCTTCTCAGTGGAACAGATTACTATTTTTTTTACCCCCACTCCATTTAACACCACAGTGATGCTGTGTTAGAAAGGAAACCCAATAGAAAATTTCAGTTTACATGAAAATGATCCAACTCTGGGGTCAATTAATCTTTGAACTTTACACAGATTTATTCAGTCATAAATGTGTAAGAGGATTCAAATGAGCCAAGAGTCTTTGAAGAATTGAGAAAAAAAGAAGATAATACAGTCTAGAAAAATGAACAATGTGGTCATTCAGATGTCACTTGCAGATTCCACAATAGCTGACACATTTCTTTTTTAAGTAAATTCAATCTAGGAATAGCTATATCTTTCACTGACAGGCTTTTTCTAACTGCATGATTTACTGAATAACAAATTTATCATGAGTATGTCTCACTTGGAGGACTGATCTACCATTCTTGTTGCACCTAAATGTAAATGTTCACATGTGAAAGCAACAAGTGGAGCTGAGAAAAGGAAAATGAAACAGGAAAATAAACATCGTTGAGCACGATCTACTAAGTGCACAGTTTTACATGCTTTATCTACTTTAATTTTCACAAAACCCTGCAATTACAATTATTACTCACATGCATTTTTCAGCTAGTTTTGAAATTATATAGCCATTAAGTATTAATACTGTGGTCAAATCTAGCTCTGTCCTATTCAGCTCAATCATCACTTCCTTCAGAAACTCTTCGTTAACACCATCATGCTTTCTACTACTGTGGTTGCTTTCAGAAATTCTCCTAGGTGTCAAAGTACTTTGTGCATCTTTCTGTGTTTCCAGGTTACTTTTTGATTGTCTGTTTATGCACGTTTCTCCCACACTAGACTTTGTATTCTAGGAAGGCAAATCTATGTCTTATGTTTTTCCTGTAGTAGGTCTAGCACAATATCTGACACACAGTAAGTCCTCAGGGAATGTTTGTTAAATGATGACTAAATGACTTTAAAATCAATAATATTTTAAGCTAGTATCTTGATCTCCCAACCTCACTCAATCAGAAATCATGTCTTCCTTTTCTGATCTTGTCAAACAACTTGTTGTCTCTGAAGGCACCTACTGCTTCTGGCTTAGTAGTATAGTTATTTTGCATTTCTCAAATTTTCTCTATTATAACATAAACTCTCTTAGGGGGTATTGCTATTATTTCCCTAGCAACCAACCATAATGTTTCACTAATGATATCCTTCATATGTATGTTTGTTGAACACCTTCTCTGTCTTAGCTACTTTACGAGTTACTAGGTAGGGAGAACTCAAAGTCAAATAGGTCCTTCCTCTCAAGGGAATCATAGTATAATCACAATAGACTAGTTATAATAGAGTGTGAAAAATACTGTGATTGAGGGGCACCTGGTGGCTCAGTCAGTTAAGCATCTGCCTTCAGCTCAGGTCATGATCCCAGGGTCCTGGGATCGAGCCCTGTATCAGGCTCCCTGCTCAGTGGGGAACTTGTTTCTCCCTCTCCTGCTCCTTCTGCTTGTGCACACCTTCTCTCTCTGTCAAATAAATAAATAAAATCTTAAAAAAAATACTGTGATTGATGCATGAACAAAGTGTTATGGAAGTATACAGGAATGAGTGTGTCTGTTTTTACAGAGGAGATAATACTTAAGTGAAGATTCATCTGTGGTAATGCAGCAAGTGATACAACTTAGTCACTGTCCTGTATCAAGAGGCTTTTAAAATAATTTAAAATGGAATAGAATTTATTGCTCTCAAACAAAATTGCCACAGGTGTTCCACACAATTATTAATCAAAAGTTGGGGCAGTGCAAGACCTGTACATTGATCAGTGCACATGTTTAGGTTTAAATCTCATTCCAACTCCTCACTCTGTTTAATCTTGTGAAAATTATTTAATCTCTCTGAGTTTCAATGTTCTAATCAGGGTAAAATGAAGACAATAATTACCTACTGAGTTGGGAAATGTATATAAAGCCCCTTAAGTGGTGTGTATTACTTACTGCTTAATAGGTCCTCAATAAGTATTCATTGTTCTTGCAAGTTTAGAAGCATGGTACATTACTTTCTGGAGAGTAACTTCTATATTCAATAATGAAAACTGCTTTTCCAATTTTTTTTTTGCCAATATTCTAAACTTATATTAAAGACACCAGTATTTTATTTGCATATAAACTCTCCAGGCTAGATGATATCTGTTACAGTCTTATAACTTAATCCATATATTCTTTCATTCATTAAGTTACCTATTCACAGATTTATTCAGCACCTACTAACATACATGATAAAATGTTAAATACTGAGGATGATACAGAGATGCAAATGTGTCTCTACTTTTAATTATGTCAGAGAAATAGAACATGGGAAACATAACTATAATTCAAGGGAGTGTGCAAAAGGTGATCTATGTGTGACAAGGTCAGTGTGAGCTATCATAGTTTCAGAATGGGGAGAGAATGGCAATATTATGAGTCATTAATGGAAGATTTTGGGGGAGGAGTTTGCACTTAACTTGGATCTTAAAATTTGAGTAAGTTTGAAGAAATGAGGGAGATGGGCCTGATTTTCAGAGATTTTCCAGGTTAAATGAGTGGTATGAGCTATGTAGTATCATGGTTAAGAAGAGGATCTTTGGGATCTGAAGGAACTGTGTTGGAAAAATGGTTCTACCACTAACTAGTTGTGTGCCATTGGGCAAATACTTAACCTCTTTGAACCTCATTATGTTTATGTATAAAATAGTGATATAAAAGGCACCTACCTCATAAAGTTGTGAAGATTAAATGCGATAATGCATAAAAAGCACTTTGTAGGGACACCTGGATGGTTCAGTTTGTTAAGTGTCTGCCTTCAGCTCAGGTCATGATCCCAGCATCCTGGGATCAAGCCCCTCCTCAGTGGGGAGCCTGCTTGTCCCTCTCTATCTACTTTTCCCCCTGCTTGTGCTCTCTCTCTCATTCAAATAAATAAATAAAATCTTTTTAAAAAAGCACTTTGTACAGTCATGGCACATGATCAGTGCTTAATAAATGGTAGTTGTTAGGGGAGGGAGAGAGGGGGAGACAGAGAAAGAGAGAGAGAGAGAATCCTCACTGAGCATAGAGCCTGACATGGGTCTCAATCCCAGGACCCTGAGACCATGACTAGCACCAAAATCAAGAGTTGGACACTCAACCAACTGAACTGCCCAGGGTCCTCTATTTGTTATTGTTTTGAGAAAATGTACAGATGTGAATTTCCACATGCTTACCTAGAGTGCAGGGGTAAATTAGTTCTGTCAGAATGCAAGGTTCATATGGTTCATATAAAAGTACAGATGAAAATCTGGACAGGTTGGTAAAGGCTAGTTTGTCAGGGTTTTGAATGCCAGGCTAAGGAATTTAGATTCTACTAAAAAATGTTTTACTTAAAATGATCCATCTCAAATTAAAATCGATTTCTCCTCAAGCTACAGTAATAAACAAGGTACAATTTGAAGAAGGAGAAAGCAAGTGATTTCAAATATACAGTAATATTACAGTCTATTACTACAGGTTATTTTAATTGCCTTATTCACAAGTTTTATAAAATTAATCAACTCCCACATTGTTCAAGAGTCAACTATATTTTCATTTGTATATTTCTTTTTCAAGCAAACAAATATTTTTTTGGCTTGGGTATTTTGTACTTTCCATCTATGTTATTATGATGTCTGAAACTAACCACATTCATTCTCATCTTTTCTATTCTTGTTTTGTTTCCTTGTCTAAGCCAATGTGCTATAATTTGTAAAACATTTCTTGTTCCAAAATTGAATGTAAATGCTTTTAGTTATTCTACATTAAATATAAAGCTATCCATTAATCAAGATAGTTATTTCTTTAAATGTGGAAAATTTCTCAGTCTATATAATAAAGTTTTTTGCTCATTCAGAAAAAAAAAGATATATTTTAAAGATTTCTTCCTTGCCCTGCTCTACAAAATGTTTGTAAAGTCTGTCCATTTTTATTTGTTTTCTGCTGGACTGAGAAATTTCTTGACCTGGTTAATATGGTACTGTAAATGGATGATAATTCCTTTTCAAGCACTTAGGATATCAGTACAACACTCATTTGATTCTTCAAGCACCATTAAATTAACCCCCTAACAGCACTATAAAGCATTAGTAGCATATGTACTTTGAAGTTTTCGGTGTTTATCAGTGGGATACTACCTTAAAATGGCCAGCTATGCAGGTGATGGCTCCCCTATCTCATCTAATCAAGACAGGAAACTGCTAAGGTGATGTACAGCTAAGTATGTCACTTTTACACTGCTGAAACTGGAGGGAGAGTATGCTAGAGATCCTTAGTGGCATTCAGTACTCTATATACCAATCAGATGCATGGTGGCATGAAATCAGAGAGAGTAAGGAATATGCTTTTGGGTCTAAGTTGTTAAATTCTGATCACTAAAGTACCAAGTTTATATTTAAATAATCCCAGTGTTGGGGCACCTGGGTGGTACAGTCGGTTAAGCATCTGATTCTTGGTTTCAGTTAAGGTCATGATCTCAGGGTTGTGAGATCGAGCCTCACACTGGCTCCATGCTCAGCATGGAGTCTGAGATTCTTTCCTTCTGCCCCTTCTGCTCATGCTCTCTCTCTTTCTCAAGTAAATAAATAAATCTTTTAAAAAATCATAATCCCTGTATTATATGGTAATTGTTCATGGCGGAATAAATGTCCACAGAATAGTGTAATTTTAAGTTCCTTTGCTGACTGTTTTAAAGCCTAGCTTATAAAAAAATAATAAAGCCTAGCTTATTTCTAATTATTCAAGATAGAGTGTTCTACTTACAATAAAATCACAAATAGCTCTAATATCAAGTCATGTTACATGGTAATATATTAGGCTTGATAACTAGTATATGTTGATTTATGAACACTGCTAATATTTGGCATTCACTTTAATTTTTATATATCTATGATGAGATTCTGAATCATATATTCTGTATATGAACTCTGAACAATCTGAAATGGATGATTATCAAAATACATGTGGTAATTTATATGTGGGGTTTATATAGTTGTGTGTTATGTTTATATTCAATTAACTTGAATCTCATGTAATTCAATATGGATTGTCAAATTGTGAAGAGAAGAGTCATTTCTTTGAGTTCATTGTTCCACTATCAAGAATTTTCCTCAACTTTTTAAAAAAGACTTTATTTGTTTATTTGACAGAGAGTGAGAGAGCACAAGCAGGGGGAGCAGTGGAGGGAGAGGGAGAAGCAGGCTCCCTGTTGAGCAGGGAGCCTGACATGGGGCTCCGTTCCAGGACCCTGGGATCATGACCTGAGCTGAAGGCAGACACTTAACTGACTGAGCCACCCAAGTGCCCCTGCCTCAACTTTTTAAATAATTTTGTAGTTAAATGTTGAATGATTTTTTGACAACATGAAAAATATTCCAATTCTTGGAATTCTTACCTTTTTATTGTATGTACTGATACTCATCTCAACATGTACACTCATAAGTTTGCTGCCAGCAAACCAGAAGTTCCTTTAGCATGTAATATGACATGACTGGCAGCAGACAAAACCCGTAACCTGTTTTTTAAGTAGGAATTTAATGGAAAAGAGGATGATAGTCATGTCAGACTGACTGGGAAGTGATTACAGGGGGACCAGAAGTGACTATCTAAGCAAAGAAAAAGCGAAGCATTAAAAAACCACCAACACCTCCAAAATAACACAACAGAGAGAGGGAAGATGGCAGCAGATGGAAGAAAAATTAAGGTGTGCACAAGTGCACATGCACACACACTTAAACACATACATCGGTAATTTCTCTTTTTTCCTTCTATTAAGACATAAAATGAAGTCTAAATATTGTACAATGGCTTAGAAGAAGAAGACATCTGAAGGCATACTAGAGGTGGTAGACTAGATAGCAGCATCACAAAACATGAGAGGTGATATCCAAATCTGAGTTCCAAGATAAAGGAAATGTGAAGGAGGCCAGTGGAGAAAATGATTCGAGGAGATGCCCCATAGACTTCAGTCACTGAAAAGGAACTGCTATATGACATCTAGTTATAGACAGAAGGTTGAATCAACAAATATGAGTGGGAATGCAAGCTTTATAATTTACTAGTTGTATAACCTCAAGTTAAGTAAAGTCCCAGTTTCTTCAGTAAAATATTTGTATCTATTTTACACTACTTCATCCATAGTAACTAATCAATAAAAAGGAGCTATAATTATTGAGGGCAAAATTGAAGAACATGCACAAGCAGATTTTGCCTCCGAAAGTTATGTCCTAGTAACTGAGTTCCTATACCAATCACTTTGTGGTAAGCATACTAACACTTTCAAGTACAATTGACCCTTGAACAATGCAGGGATTAAGGGTGCTGACTCTACATGAAGTCAAAAATCTACATATAGCTTTTGGCTCCCCCAAAACTTAACTACTGATAGCCTACTGCTGACCAGAAACTTTACTAATAACATATACAGTCAATTAACACATATTTTGTATATGTATTACATATTGTATTCTTATAATAAAGTAAGCTACAGAAAAGAAAATTTTATTAAGAAAATCATAAAAGAAAATGCATTTATAGTACTCTAGTGTATTTATTGGAAAAATCTGCATATAGATGGACATGCACAGTTGAAACCTTGGTTTCACTTAATTTGCTAGAACAGCTCGCAGAACTCAGAGAAATATTTTTCTTACTAGATTACCAATTTATTATAAAAAAATATAACTCAGGAGCAGTCAGATGGAAGAGATGCATAAGGCATGGGGAAGGGATGTGGAACTTCCATGCCCTCTCTGAACATGCCACTTTCCCCAAATTTCCATGTGTTCACCAACCCCAAAACTCTCCAAACCCCATCCTTTTAGGTTTTTATGGAGGTTTCATTACACAGGTATAATTGATTAAAACCTTGGTCATTGTTGATTGAACTCAATATCCAGGCCCTCTCCCCTCTCCAGAAATCAGGGGGTGGGACTGAAAGTTCTACTCCTCTAATAACTTGGTTGGTTCTCTAGGCAACCACCTCCCTTTTTTAAAAGTCACCTAATTAACATAGCAAGAGATACCTTTGGCTCTCATTTAAGAAACTGAAAGGGTTTTTAGGAGCACTGTGCAACTAACAGTGGACAAAGTCAAAATATATGTTTCTTATTATAAATCACAATATCATATGGTAAAGTAAGCTTTACAAAACAAGGGCTATTTAAGGATTGCTTAATAAATTTTGTTGAGACAACTGAATAGCAAATTTAAAAACTAAATGAATTAGACTCATCCTTACACCACATAACAAAATAAATTCCAGATATATTAAAGAATTAAAATAATGAAAAAATCAAAATATAGAAAACTATCAAATATAGAACAATGTTCATTACTTCTTTTCTTTAATATTATTTTGTGTTATGTTAATCACCATACACTACATCATTAGTTTTTGATGTAGTGTCCCATGATTCATTGTTTGCATATAACACTCAGTGCTCCATTCAATACGTGCCCTCTTTAATACCCATCACCAGGTTAGCCCCTCCCCCCAACCCCCTCCCCTCTAGAACCCTGTTTGTTTCTGAGTCCATAGTCTCTCATGGTTCATCTCCCCCTCCGATTTCCCCCTCTTCATTTTTCTCTTCTTACTATCTTCTTTTTTTTTTTTAACATATATTACTTGTTTCAGAGGTACAGGTCTGTGATTCAACAGTCTTATGTAATTCACAGCACTCACCATAGCACATACCCTCTCCCATGTCTATCACCCAGACACCCCCTCCCTCCCACCCCCCACCATACCAGCAAACCTCAGTTTGTTTCCTGAGATTAAGAATTCCTCGTATCAGTGAGATCATATGATACATGTCTTTCTCTGATTGACTTATTTCGCTTAGCATAATACCTTCTAGTTCCATCCACGTCGTTGCAAATGGCAAGATTTCAGGTTTTTTGTTGGCTGTGTAATATTCCATTGTGTATATATACACCACATCTTCTTTATCCATTCATCTGCTGATGGACAGTATGGAGGTTCCTCAAAAAGTTGAAAAGGGAGCTGCCCTATGACCCAGGAATTACACTACTGGGTATTTACTGCAAAGATACAAATGTAGTGATCAGAAGGGGTATGTGCACCCTAATGTTTATAGCAGCAATGTCCACAATAGTCAAACTATGGAAAGAGCCAAAATGTTCATTACTTCTAATGAGAATTTGAGTTTTCTGTGAAATAATAGGAGATATAAATAAATGAAAATTGAGAATTTAAAACAAAATCAACAGTCTATATTAATAGAAAATCAAAATTAAAATCAAATCAACAGCAAAGTAGAGAAATATTTATATCAAAGATGACATAGTAGTAATACAAAATATAATATGATAATTCATAATTTTAAGAGAAAATTCTGGTTCTTAATAGTTAAAAGGGAAATGAATATATACTGACAATTCACATTAAGAATATATAAAGAGTAACAGACACATGAAGAACTTTAATAAGTGTCTTTAACTTTAACAATCTCCAAATCCTACTGATTCCACTTCAAACTTTTAAGAAAAGAATCTACATTCCATCTCTGCTTCACCCCAAATACTTTTGCTCCAGGGCAGGCCCTCAACACCTTTCCCCTCCACTTTGCAGGAGCCCTCTATTTAGATTGCCTGATTCTAGCCTTGCCTGCCACTTTCCACAATCCTGCCCATTCACTACAGTAATGTTTCTAAGATATAAACCGACTGTATCACTAACCCACCCTATCCTCACTCTCAGCCTAACAGCTTTAATTTACTCCATTATGAACTTCAAAATAAATTTCACCACTCTTAATATTTATGCAATACCCTCCATGAGCTAAATCTTTATTACATCTCCAAAGTAAACTTTGACACACTTTGCATTGCATTTCATTTCATTAAAAAAATGAAACCATATATTAATCATTATGTAGCCATACATATTTCACCCTACAAGTCTTATGAAAAAGTCTTCTCTCCCTTTTGCCATCCCCACCACTTCATTCTTATTTCCACTCCACATAAACTGATTGACATCAAGGCAAAGTTGTTAACATTTTTCTTTCCCTTTTATTTTTTAAACATGAAGAGCCAGATTTGGGAGGGGAAGGGCATAAATCTTGGTTTGAATTATTTGAGTTTGAGTTGCCTACGGAATTTCCAAGTGGAGATGCTCAGTGGCCATTTGAAAGGCATGGAGTTAGAGCTTAGAAGAAAGGTTTGGCTGAAGATAAGTATTATGAATGGTAACTGAAGCCAGGGAATGAGGCAGATAGCGTTAGCAAGGGATATAAATAGAAAAACTGAGGACAGAACCTAGAGGAAGCCAATTGGTTCAGGACTTTGTCAGGCAGGAGTGCAGAATAAGTTTATAGCCTTCCATCAATATTACAATGCTTATCTTTATACATTATTTACTTAGAACTGGATTTCAATGCATGTACAGTTTTAAAGCCTGGTTTATAAGTATTTTATATTTCTACTGAGTTAAAACATTTACTTGGTTTAAAAAGTCAAATAATACAATAAGGCTTATAACTAAAATAAATAGTACCTTGCCTCACCCTTCTCCATCCCTTTTTCTGCTCTTTGGAGATAAATTTGTGAACTCCTTTCCCTTTAAATTCCAGTATTTACCTCCGTATTTCAATAATAATATGTTAATACTAGAAGTTCTTGATTGTTCATTTATAGATATCTTGTGATTTTGTGCTATGGATAATAAGAATGTAGCTATCATAAACATAGTCTCCTCAATACCGTCTTCCCACGTATACTCACACATCACCTCCATTTATTTCCAGTGTATATACATCATAATTATTAGTTAAAGAATATTCAGTGCTAAGAAAACATTATGCTATTGTCACTGCCAGAAAGCAGGTAATTCTTTTAAACCATTGTTAGAATGATTATAAAATTGTGTTTACAAATCCTGTAGAAAGAAAAGTTTTAATCATTTTCAATTTAAAGCTCTACATTTTGAATGGGAAACATTCCAGTGAGTAGATGTAATACATAATATTATATAGAGTTGTACAAAAATAAAGATGAACTCTTTCTGGTAAAAAAAAAAAGAATATTCAGTGTTTGTCTCATTATGACTATGTGATACTGTTGACAGCCTAGCTATGTATTATGTGTCTGACATAAAATAACTTAAAAGTGTATCTCACTCATCTTCAGGTTACTTTCCTATTTCCCTTTTCTGTCATCCCCAAACTTCATAAATTAATAGAATTCCCTCACTAACTCTACTTCTCACTTCCCACTGATTTCTCAACTCATTACTCATAGAATATCAATTAGAGTTTGATCAGAGAAGGGAGACAGAACACACACACACACACACACATACGCACACACACACACACACACACACTGAGATTTGACCTTACATGACTGTGAGAGTTGGTTAAAGTCTGTATGAGGCTTTTGATTATGAATCTAGTGCAGAAGCCTAAAAGTCAACAGAACAAGCAGGTGAGATAGAAAGACATGTGAAGATGGAAATGAAGTCAAATTGCAATCTGTGAGGGTGAACTGAAACCCACAAGAATGGACTAGACCTCTCATTTGCCTCTCATCTACCTCCAAGCCAATTTTGATGAAGGAATGTTCTGCAGAATTTGTTGCCCTTCATTATGCATTAAACACACACTTGATTCAGGAGTTAGAGAATTTGAAGGAAATTTAGCAGGAATAGGAGTGTCTGTAAACCTGGCTTCTGCCGCTTGCCAACAAGATGAGGAGCCAGAAGATAAACAACAATGTGCATGAGTTGTAAAATTGCCTTGTGTCCTGCCCCAACCTCCTGAGTTTAAGAAAAGATGTCTGTTGTTTCATGTCCAGTTTCCAAATATACAAAGCGTTTCTAGGGAGCTACACTATGCTGGAACTACACAGAAAAGGAAATTCTAGAAAACATAGTTCCAGGTAGGCTAGGTTGACACAAAAAAATGTTTTCTATTTCTTCTTCTATTAAGTCTGCTGCCACAGAATGACCAATTTTCTTCTCTTTGCTAAATTCAAAAGCCTATTTTCAGTCCATACCATGCCTAATCACTCCATAGTATTTAGTACTATTGATCACTTGTTCTTTTTTGAAATTTCCTTCAGTTAAACTATTCAGTAATTTCTTTGATCTTTGGAAGCACTTATTCTCTGTCTCCTTCACTGGTTTCTCTTCTGGCATTTCATTAAATTTTAGGCTCTGTTCTTATATCTCTTTGTTTTGTGTTTTTTACACTCAATCTGAGAAATTCCACCCACTTCTAGACCAATCTGGGGTTGATTTTTGTATATGATATGAGGTAGGGGACAAAAGTCATTATTTTCCATATAGATAACAAATCAACTGAAAATAATTTATTTAAAATTTTAGCCCTTCCCAATGCATGACAGTACAATCTTTGTCATGAATAAAATAACTATATATATGTAGGCATATTCTGTTTAATTCTTTTCATCTATTTTCCCATCAAAGCACCAGTACTAAACTGTCATTAAATACAGCTTTGTAGTAAGCCCTCATATCCAGTACTGCAAGCCCTCAAGGCTTGTTATTTTTCCTTAATGTTGTCTTGGGTGTTTTTGGCCATTTTCCTTTCCAGAATAATCTTAGAATTGTGATCTCATTTTTGAAATGATTGGACTCACATACAATCTATAGATGAATTTAGAGAGAATTATTGAATGTTTACATTATTAAATCTAGTCCATCAATAAGATATATTTTTATTTAATTAGTTTATTTTTTTCAACAATGCTTACCAGTTACTAGTATAAAAGACTGAGAAAAATATAGTTTGATTTATTACTGGCATTCAAAGTTGTATATATTTTTGAAGTATAATTTTAAGTTTAATTTTCTTAATTATTGTTTCTAGTATATAGAAAAATAATTGATTTGATTTTTTAAAAGATTATTTATTTATTTATTTATTTATTATCAAAGAGAAAGAGAGCACAAGCAGGGGGAGCAGCAGGCGGAGGGAGAAGAAGCAGGCTCCCCACTGAGCAGGGAGCCCAATGCAGGGCTCAATCCCAGGACACTGGGATCATGACCCAAGCTGAAGACAGACACTTAACCGATTGAGCCACCCAGGCATCCCTATAATTGATTTTAATATATGTTTCTTATGTCCAGTGAATTTGCTAAATTTGTTTTTATAATTTTGCATAGTTTGTAGATGCTTCTGATTTTCTGCGCACATGATCATGTCATCTGCCAATGACAATTTTATGTCTTCTTTTCTAGTTCTTGTGACATTTTTTCTCCATACTTTATTGCATTGACAAAAACCTCTATTGCAATGATGAATAGAAATAGTGAAGATGAAAACCCTTGCCTTATTCATCTCAGGGGGGAAAGATTTTTAAAAATTTGTCAATAAGAATGTATGCTATGGTGTTTTTTTAAAGATTTTATTTATTTATTTGACAGAGAAAGACACAGCGAGAGAGGGAACACAAGCAGGGGGAGCGGGAGAGGGAGAAGCAGGCTTCCCACTGAGCAGGGAGCCTGATGTGGGGTTCGATCCCAGGACCCTGGGATCATGACCTGAGCTGAAGGCAGACCCTTAACAACTAAGCCATCCAGGTGCCCCTATAGTGTTTTAAAAGAGATCAGATAAAAAAAAGTTCCATTTTACTTCTAGTTTACTATGTGTGGATATTGCATTTCACTAAACTATTTTTCTGCATTTATTGAGATAACCATACTATTTTCTTTCTTTTATTGTTTATATGATGAATTATACTGATTCATTTTAAGCTTTAGCCAACCCTGAATTTGTGGGATAAATCCCAATTGATCATGATCTATTATTCTTTTTATATATTACTTGATTTGATATTCTGTGAAGTATTTTGAGTCTATGTAAATGTGAGAGATTGTCCTATGATTTTTATTCTTAATATGTCCTTATCACATTTTCCTATCAAAATTATGCTGGTTTCTTTAAGTAAATTGGATTTTAAAGTTTGTTTTTCTGTTTTTAGTTTTTTCTTCTTCTCTGAAAAATATTTTGAAGATTAGTGTTCTTTCTTTTTTTTTCAATTTGTTAAAAAAATAATTTACTGAGTAGTAAAGGTACCTAGGACAGATTTCTTAAGGGAACTTGTTAATTACAGATTGAATTCCTTAAATATATACAAGACTATTAAGAGTTTGTATTGTGTGTGTGTGTGTGTGTGTGTGAGTTTCAGTAAATTCTGCATTTCTAAGAATTTGTCCATTTGTAAATCTTCAAATTTTGGGGATAAAGTTTTTCACAAGGCCTTCCTATCATTTTTAACAGAGTTATTGAGATAGAATAAATCTAACTTGCAATTGAAACATTTTAAGTATACTATTAAATGGTTTTTAGGATATTCACAATTGTGTGGCACTATCACCACAGAGAACATTTTTGTGATATCAAAAAGAAAGCCAGATTTTTAAAAAAAACACACAACTTTGAGTTGCATTACCAAGATGGTTAAATGGAAAGCTCCAGTCCCTCATTCCTATGCAGAAACATTAAAAGAAAAAAATAAATATTATTTAGGCAAATGTCAAATCAAGAAAAAGCCACATTTTGACTGGTAGGAAATTTCCTGGTGTTTTTACTTAGCTTTGTCTGATGTCCTCCCCAGTGTGGCACAGCATAGTCTAAAGGAAGTGTCCCAGTTCCTGGTTAACTCACTTGGGGTGAAGAGTTGAGATTTGACTCTATTTGAAATGTTTTAACATATCTGTGGGCTGTCTGAGGGACTGGTTTCTCTTTAGACTGAGGTACAGTTCAGATCAGAAAAAGTCATAGAAGGCAGAAGCAGTGTAGCTTGTGAAAGTTGCAGATGGACAGCTCACTTGTGGGTGCCTCAGGCAAGAGAATACAGGAAGAGGAATACAACAGAACATATAAGGCCTCAAGAAGAAGCTGGGGTGAGAATCTTTGGGGGAAATTAAGACATGTAAAAGCAGCCGTGTATACAGGGGAGTCAAAAAAATCTGTACACAGGCCCCGGCAAGATGCATGCCAAGAAAAGACCTAAGAAAATCTTAAGCCTTCACTCTGGGTTGATCCCAAGGCTGGAAATGTACTGGCTAAATATTGAATGTCTTCCCCACCAATATGCATAGACTGGGAAGTATTGTCATTTTTTTCAAATGCACAATTTTCAATGAAAAAATCACAAAGCATACAACAAAGAAAAAAAAAAAACATGGCCCATTCAATAGAACAAAATAAATCTCCAGAAAGCAACCAGAAACAGGAGCATTGGACTTACTAGATAAAGGTTTTAAAACTACTGTCATAAGATGCTAAAAGAACTAGAGAAAAACACAAGAAAACTTAAAATAAAATTAGGAAAATGATATATGAATAAAATTAGAATATCAACTAGGCGGGAGATATTATAAAAACAAACCAAATAGAAATTCTAGAGCTGAAAAAGACAAACCTGAATTGAAAATTTCACTAGATAAGTTCAATAGTAAACTGTAAAATACAGAATAATAACACAGAAAATGAAAAACCAGGTTATTTTAAATTATCAAATCTAGGGATCAAAAAGGAAAAAAAAGAATAAAGAGGAGTGATCAGAGATTAAGTGACTTATAGAATGCCATCAAATGGGCCACTATATGCCTAATGGGGGTCCCTGAAGGAGAAGACAGATAGACAGATAGACAGGGTAAAAAGATTAAAGAAATAATGGCTGAAAACTTCTGCAAAATAATGTAAGACATAGATTGCAAAAGAGATAAATAAAAGAATAGAAAAAATAGAGGAAAAACAAAACCAGTAGTTGGTTTTTTAAAAAAATCAATAAAACTGACCAAACTTTAGTTATATTGACTTAAAAAAGAAGAGAGAAGACTCAACTAAAATCAGAAATGAAGTTGGGGACATTACTATCAATTTTAAAGAAATAAAAACATTATCAAAGAACACTATTAACAACTGTACACCAACAAATCTAGTTGAAATAGACAAATTTCTAGAAACACACAATCTAGGTTGAAATGGACAAATAGACAATCTGAATAGGACTATTACTAATAAAGAAATTGAATCAGTAATCAAAAACATGCCAACAATTAAAAGTCTTACACCAGATGGTTTTACTGGTGAACTCTAACAAACATTTTAAAAATAAACCTCAGTCTTTCTCAAACTCATTCAAAAAATTTAAGAGTATAGAATACTTCCTAACTAATTATTTGAGGCCAGAATTATTCTAATGCCAAAGCCAGGAAAAGGCACTACAAGAAAACTACAAATCAATATCTTATAAATACTGATGAACAAAAATTCAATGAAATGCTAGCACATTGAATTCAACATTAAATTATTAAAAGGATTTATTAAAAGGATTCTTTTTTATATTTTTTAAGATTTTATTCATTTGAGAGAGAGAGAGCATGAGAGAGAGCACAAGCAGGGGGAGGGGCAAAAGGAGAGGAAGAAGCAGACTCCCCACTGAGCAGGGAGCCCTTTGTGGGGTTTGATCCCAGGACCCTGTTGTCATGACCTGAGCTGAAGGCAGACACTTAACTGACTGAGCCACCCAGGTACCCTTATTAAAAGGATTCTATACCATGACTAAGTCAACTTACTCCTGGACTGGAAAACATTATATTGGTTGATTTTCATATGTTGAAACACACCACATTAACAGAATAATGAATAAAAAGTCAATTGATGATAATTTCAATTGATGCAGAAAGAACATGTGTCAAAACTTCAACATGTTTCTTGATAAAAACTTTCAACAAACTATGAATAAACAGAAACTATTTCAAAATATTAAAGGTTATATATGAAAGACCCACAGGTAACACCATACACAATTGTACTTACACATACTAAATGGTGAAAGACTGAAAGTTTTTCCCCTAAGGTAAAGAAAATGTTTGCTTTCTGGAAGTCTTATACAGAGCAATTAGGCAAGAAAAACAAAAGCCATCCAAATTGGAAAAGAAGATATAAAGGTATTTTCATTCAGAAATGACATTTTGTTTATGGAAAACCCTAAAGATTCCACAAAAATCTTGCTAGAATAGATGATTCATTAAATTTGTAGGATACAAAATCAACATGCAAAAATCAGTTGCATTTCTATACACTAACAACAACAATCCAAAAAGGAAATTAAGGAAACAATTCTATTTATAATAGCAACAAAGAGAATAAAATACTTAGGAATAAACTTAACCAAGGGGTTGAAAGACTTGTACACTGAAAAATATGAAATTTTGCCAAAAGTATAGAAGACACAGGTAAATGAAAAGACGTCTCATGTTCATGGATTGGAACTTATTGTTATATGTCAATATAACCCAAAGAGATATATAGATTCAATGCAATCCCTATCAAACTCCCACTGGTGTTTTTTGTTTTGTTTTGTTTCTCATAGAAATACAAAAATTCATACTAAAATTCATATGGGATCTCAAGGGAACATGATGCCAAAAGAAGCTTGAAGAACAAAATTAGAAGTTTTACATTTCCTGAATTCAATACTTAGTATAAAGCCATAGTAATCAAAACAGTTAGTACTGGCACGAACACAGATATATAGACCAATGGAATAAATAAGGATCCCAGAAATTAATCCTCACATATGTGATCAAATGATTTTTGACAAGGGTGCCAAGGCCACTCAATAGAAAAAGGATAGTCTTTTCAGTAAATGCTATGGGGAAAACTGAATAGCTGCATGGAAAAGAATGATATTTTCATATGCAAGATTAATTCAAAATGGATCAAATTACTGAAAGTCAAAACTAAAACTATAAAATGATTAAAGGAAACATGGGGGAAGTGTCATGATATAGGATTTGGCAATGATTTCTTTGATATTATCTACAAAAGCACTGGAAACAAAAGGAAAATAGGTAAATTAGACTTTATCAAATTTAAAACATTTTGTACATTATACACAAACAATGAATCATGGAACACTACATCAAAAACTAATGATGTAATGTATGGTGATTAACATAACAATAAAAAAAATTTTTAAAAGACACTATAAACAAAGTGAGAAGGCAGCACATAGAATGGGAGAAAATCTTTGCAAATCATATATCTGATAAGGGATTAATTCAGAATAAATTAATACAATTAAATAACAGCAAAAAAATACTGATAAAAAGAACGAAAGGACTTGAGCAGACATGTCTCCCAAGGAGGTACAAAAATGACCAACAAGCACATGAAAAGATGTTCAATATCACTAATCACTAGGGAAATACAAATAAAAACCACAATGAGATACCACTTCACATCCATCAGAATGGTTGTTATAAAAGAAGAAAAAACAAAATAATAAGTGTGGTGAGGAGGTAGAGAAAGTAGAACTCTTGTATACTGCTAGTAGGAATGTAAATGTAAAATGGTACAACTGCTGTAGAAAACAATATGCTAGTTCTTCAAATAAATTAAACATAGAATTAAACATATGATCTGGCCATTCCACTTCTGAGTATATACACAAAGGAATGAAGGTAGGAATTTAAACAGGTATTCGTACATCCACATTCACAGCAGCATTATTCACAATAGCCAAAAGGAGAAAATAAGTCAAGTCTCATTCAATGGATGATGTATAAGCAAAATGTGGTAAATACATAGAATGAAATATTACTCAGCCTTCAACAGAAGGAAGTTCTGACACAGTCTGTGTTATAGACTGAATTGTATTCCCTCCCAAATTTATATGTTGAAGTCCTAACTCCTGGTAATTCAGAATGTGAATGCATTTGGAGATAAGGTCTATTTTAAATAAATTTTTCGTTTCACTAACTCACTGTATTTCATCTTTGTTTTTATGTTTCATTCATTATTATTATGTCTCTCCTTCTACTTTTTTTTTCTTCTTAAGGATGTTCTTGTTGAGGAGAAAGGAACAGCCAAAAAGGTAAGAGGAGATTCTAGAAGGTGTTATACATAGAAGCCAGGAAGAGTACAGTATTTCAAAGAGAAGCTGATCAAATTTATCTCTAGAATAGGAAAACAATACCAGGGGAAAGTATTAAGGGGAAAATACTTAATAACATACAGTTGACCCTTGAACAACACAAGTTTGGACTACAAGAATCCATTTATACATGGACTTCTTTTGATAAATACAGTACAGTATTGTAAATGTGTTTTCTTTTCCTTATGGTTTACTCAATAATATTTTCTTTTCTCTACCTCATTTTATTGTGATACTGTATATAATACATATAGCATACAAAATATGTATTAATCAATTGTTTATGTTATTTGTCAGGATTCCAGTCAACAATAGGCTATTAGAAGTAAAGTTTTTAAAGAGTCAAAAGTTATACACTAATTTTTGACTGAATGGGGGCTCAGCTCCCCTAACACCCATGTTGTTCAAGGGTCAGTTATATTTAAAACCTCATTTCAAATGCCCTGTATATTGCTACACAAGAATCAAGGCGTCATTCAAATTATGTGCACATTCTCCTCAGTTACTTTTTCTTTTTCTTTTTATTTTCTTTTCCATTTTGGGAGTATTTAAGTTTTCAGTGATATCAAGATCAGGAAATACAGATTTTTAACGTAAAAATTATCTGAGGACACATATTTTGCCTGAAAAAATTGCAAAAATTCACTAAATGCATCTCTTAGGTAAGGGGTTCTCAACTCTGGCTGCATGTTAGAATTCCCTGGGGAGGCTTAACAAATTTTGATGCTCAGGTTGACCCAAGGCCATTTAATGAGAACATCTACAGGTAATACCCAGGCATCAGTATTTTTTAAGTTAAATTTTCCTTCAATTTATTTAACAAAAATAAAAACAGTTCACTCATTTCTTTCACCCCACACCCCATGCCAGTGACAACTACCAATTAGATTTTGTATCTCTGAGCTTGCTTTATTTATTTGCTTATTTACATATTTAATTTTCAAATTACACATATAAGAAAGATTATACAGTATTTGTCTTTTTCTCTCTTATTTCACTTAGCATAATGCTCTCAAGGTTCATCTGTGCTATCCCAAATGGCAAGATTTCATTTTTTATGGCTGAATAATATTCTATTATATATAAATATATATTTTATATATAAATGTATATATATATAATTATTTTTAATATATATAATATATATGACTATTTCACAAATTCTTAATCCATTTATCCATCAGTGGACACTTAGGTTGTTTCTATATATTACCAACTGTAAATAATGCTGCAATGAACATGAGGGTGCATATATATTTTCAAGTTAGTGAAAAACAGAAGTGTTTTTGTTTTCTTCAGATAAATACCCATCCAGAGATGGAATTGCTGGATCATATGGTTCTATTTTTAATTTTTTTGAGGAACCTCCATACATTTTTCCATAGTGACTGCACCATTTTGCATTCCCACTAACAGTGCAAAATGCCCCTTTTCTCCACATCCTCACCAACATCTGTTATTTTTTTTTTCTTTTTAATAATGGTTATTCTGTAAGGTGATATCTCACTGATTTTAATTTTCATTTACCTGATGACTAATGGTGTACTGTATCTTTTCATATACCTCTTGGTCATTTATATGTCTTTTTTTGGAAAATGTCTATTCAGATCTTCTGCCCATTTTTTATTTGGATTATTTGTGGTTGTTTTGCTACTTAGTTGTATGAGTTCTTTATATATTTTGGATATTAGCCCCTTATTAGATATATGGTTTTCTTTTTTTAAGATTTTATTTATTTTTTAGAGAAAGAGAGAGAAAGAGCACAAGCAGGGAGAGTGGGAGAGGGAGAAGCAGGCTCCCTGCTGAGCAGAGAGCCCGAAGCAGGGCTTGATCCCTGGACCTGGGGATCATGATCTGAGCTGAAGGCAGACGTAACCGACTGAGCCACCCAGGTGCCCCAGATATATGAATTTCAAATATTTTCTTCCATTTAGTAGGTTTCCTTTTCATTTTGTTTATGGTTTCTTTTGCTGTGCAGAATATTTTTAGTTTGTCATAGTCTCACTTGTTTATATTTGCTTTTGTTGTTTTTGTTTTTGGAGTCATATTAAAAACATCATTGTTAAGACTTATGTGAAGAAGCTTTCTACCTATGTTTTCCTCTAATTTAATGGTTTTAGGTCTTATGTTCAAGTCTTTAATACATTTTTAGTTAATTTTTGTGTATGGTGTAAGATAGTGGTACAGTTTCATTTTTTATTTTTAATTTTTTAATTTTTTATTTTTAAAGATTTTATTTATTTGACAGACAGAGACAGTGAGAGAGGGAACACAATCAGGGGAGTGGAAGAGGGAGAAGCAGGCTTCCCACTGAGCAGGGAGCCCAATGTGGGGCTCGATCTCAGGACCCTGGGACCATGACCTGAGCCAAAGGCAGACGCTTAACAACCGAGCCACCCAGGAGCCCCTTATTTTTTTTTAATGTGGCTTTCCAATGTTCCCAGCACAATTTATTGAAGAAACTGTTCTTTACTCAAGTCTACTTTGTCATAAATTAATTGATGTGTGTGGGTTTATTTTGGAGCTCGCTATTTTCTTCCGTTAATCTAAGGATCTGATTTTATGCCAAGGCCATACTGTCTTAGTCACTACAGGTTTGTAATATTGTTAGAAATCAGGGAGTGTCATACCTCCTGCTTTTTCCTACACATGATTGCTTTGGCCATTCAAGGTCTTTTATGGTTCCCTACAAATTCTAGGATTGTTTGTTCTATTTCTTTTTTTAATGATTTTTATTTGTTTATGAGATAGAGAGAGAGCAGGGGGAGGGGCAGAGGGAGAAAGACAAGCAGACTCTGCACTGAGCATGGAGCCTGACACAGGGCTTGATCTCAGGACTCTTGAGATCATGACCTGAGGTAAAACCAAGAGCCAGACGCTTAACAGACTGAGCCACCCAAGCGCCCCTTGTTTGTTCTATTTCTGTGAAAAATGCCATTGGGGTTTTGATAGGGATTTCACTGAATCTGTAGATTGCTTTGGGTAATTTGTATATTTCAACAATATTAATCCTTCCAGTCCCTGAGCATGGAATATCTTTCCATTTATTTCTGTCTCTTTGAATTCCTTTTATTAACATCATGCAGTTTACAATGTATAGAGTTTCACCTCTTTGGTTAAACTTATTGCTAGGTATTTTATTCCTTTTTGTGCAATTATAAATGGGATTGTTTTCTTAATTTCTTTCTAATAATTAATTGTTAATTAATAATTAATTGTTAGTGTATAGTGTATATGCAGAACATTTTTTGTATATCTTGCAATTTTACTAAATTCATTTATTTTTTTTCTGATGGAGTCTAGAGTTCTCTATATATAATGTCATGTCACTTGCAAATAGTTTCTCCTTTCCAATTTGGATGTTTTTTATTTATTTTTTTTCTTTCCTAATTGTTTTGGCTAGGATTTCTGATACTATGTTGAATAAAATAGAGTGGGCATCCTTGTCTTGTTCCTGACCTTAGAGAAAGAGCTTTCAGCTTTGAGTATGATGTTAACTATGTTTGTCATATATAGCCTATATTATGTTGAGGAACATTCCCTTTATATCTACTTTTTATAAAGGGTAGCTGAATTTTGTAAAATGCTTTCTCTGCATCCATTGAGATGATCATTTTTATCCTTTATTTGGTTAATATGGTGTATCACTTTGACTGCTTTGCAGATGGTGAACCACCCTTGCATTCCTAAAATCAATCCCACTTGATCATGGTGCATGATGCCTGAAATGTATTGTTCAATTTGGTTTTCTATATTTTTTGAGAACTTTTTTATCTATGTTTATCAGGGATATTGACCTGTAATTTTATTTCTTTATGGCATTCTTGTCTGGTTTTGTTATCAGGGTAACACTGGCCTTCTAAAATGAGTTTGAAAGTGTTCCCTTCTCTTCCATTTTTATAAGAATTGGAAAAGGATTTGTATTAATTCTTTGAAAAGTTAGGTATAATTTGCCAGTGAACCTGTCTGGTCCTGGATTTTTGTTTGTTGGGAAATTGTTTTTCTTTAATTTATAATTGAAGCATAATTGACATACAATGTTATATTAGCTTTGGATGTACAAAATACTGATTTGAAAATTATATACATTTCTGAATGCTCACCACAATAAATGCAGTTACCATCTGTCACCATACAACAGTATTATAATATTATTAACTATATTCCCTATGCTGTACTCATCATCTTTGTGAATTATTTATTTTATAACTGGAAGTTTGTACCTCTTAATCCCCTTCATCTATTCTGCCCATCTCCCCATCCACTTTCCCACTAGCAAACACCTGTTTATTCTCTGTATCTAAGAGTCTGTATTTGTCTCTTTGAAGTTTTTTTTTACATTTCACAATTAAGTAAAATCATATGGTATTTGTCTTTCATTTTTTGACATATTTTACTTAGCAAAATACCCTCTATGTCCAACCATGTTGTAGTAAATGGTAAGAATTCATTCTTTTTATGGCTGAGCAATATTCCTATATATATAAAATGCACAATATATATGTTATCATAAATATGATATATGATATCATATGATATGATATATGTGTTATATATATGTTATATATATGTTATATATATCATATAATATATGCTCTATTTATATAGAGATATGGATATATATCACATCTTCATTATCCATTCATCTATCAATGGACATTTGAGTTGCTTTCATATTTTGGCTATTGTAAATAATATTTCAATATACATAAAGGTGCATATATCTTTTTGAATTAGTGTTTTCATTCTGGGGAATAAATACCCATTAGTATAATTAACTGTATCATATGACATTTCTATTTTTAATTTTTTAGGAACCTCCATATTGTTTTCCATAGTGGTTATACCAATTTACATTCCTACCAACAACACATGAAGTTTCCCTTTTCTCTACACCCTTGCCAATACTTATTTCTTGTCTTTTTGATACCAGCCATTCCGACTGGTTTGAGGTGATATCTTATGGTGGTTTTGATGTCCATTTTTCTGATGATTAGTGATGAGCATCTTTTCATGTGTCAATTGACCACCTATAAGTCTTTGAAAAAAGAATCTATTCAGGTCCTCTGCCTATTTTTCAGTTGCATTATTTGTTCTGTTGATGTAGTTATATAAATTATTTATATATTTTGGATATTAGCCCCTTATGAGATATATAATTTGCAAATATTTTCTCCCATTCAGTAGGTTACCTTTCTGTTTTGTTGATTGTTTCCTTTCTTGTGCAAAAACTTTCTATTTTGGTGTTTTTATGTTTATTTTTGCTTATCTCTTCCTTGCTTGAGGAGACATATCAATAAATATGTTGCTAAGGCTGATGTCCAAGTGAAGTCCAATTACTGTCTGTGTTTTCTTTTGGGAGTTTTATGGTTTCAGGTCTCACATTTAGGTCCTTAATAAATTTTGACTTTACTTTTGTGTATATAAGTGGTACAGTTTTTTATGTAGCCATCCAGTTTCTCCATCACCATTTATTGAAAAGACTCTCTTTTTCCCCACTAAATATTCTTGTCTCCTTTGCATAGATTGACCATGTAGACATGGCTTTATTTCTGGGCTCTTTGTTATTCTGTTCCATTGATCTATATGTCTATTTTTGTGCCAGCAGCATACTGTTTTGATTACAATAGCTTTGTAGCATATCTTGAAATCTGGGATTGTGGCATTTCCAGCTTTGTTCTTCTTCCTCAAGTTTGCTTTGGCTATTCAAGGTCTTTTGTCATTACATACAAATTTTGGGATTATTTGATCTGGTTCTGTGAAAAATGTAGTTGTTATTTTGATAGGGATTGCACTGAATCTATAGATTGCTTTGGGTAGTATGGACATTTTAACAACGTTATTTTTTTCTAATCCAAGAGCAAGGTATATCTTTTTGTTTGTGTCATCTTAAATTTCTTTCATCAATGTCTTATAGTTTTCAGAATATAAGTTTTTCATATCCTTGGTTAAATTTATTCCTAGATATTTTTTTCTTTTTGGTGCAATTTTAAATGGGATTGTTTTCTTAATTCTTTTTCTGTTCCTTCATTATTAGTGTATAGAAGTGTAAAAATTTTCTGGATACTATTTTTTTCCTGCAACTTTACTAAATTCATTAATACTTCTAACAATTTTTTCATAGAATCTTTAGCTTTTCCATATCTTCTGCAAATAGTGACAGTTTTATTTTTTTCTTACCAATTTGGATGCCTTTTATTTCTTTTTCTTGTCTGATTTCTGCAGCTAGGACTTCCAGTACTATGCTTAATAAAAAATAGTAGGAGTATACATTCTTTTTTTAAGATTTTATTTATTTGACAGAGAGAGACACAGCAAGAGAGGGAACACAAGCAGGGGGAGTGGGAGAGGGAGAAGCAGGCTTCCACTGAGCAGGGAGCCCAATGCAAGGCACGACCCCAGGACCCTGGGATCATGACCTGAGCCAAAGGCAGACGTTTAACGACTGAGCCACCCAGGCACCCCGAGTATATATCTTTTTAATGTTCCTGACATTAGATAAAATGTTTCTAGTTTTTTACCATATAGTATGATGCTAGCTGTGGGGTTTTCATATATGGTCTTTGTTATGTTGAGGTATGTTTCTTCTCAACCCATTTGTTGAGAGTTTTTATAATAGTGTGAAAGAATGTTATATTTTGTAAAATGCTTTTTCTGCATCTATGGAGATAAGCACATAGTTTTTTTTTAATCTTTTCTCTTGTTAATGTGATGTACCACATTGATTGATTTGCAAATACTGAACCATCCTTGCATCCCTAGAATAAATTCCACCTGATTGTGGTGAATGATCCTTTTAATGTATTGAATTTGGTTTGATAATATTTTGTTGAGGGTTTTGGAATCTATATTAATCATAAATATTTGCTTATAGTTTTCTTCTTTTGTAGTGTCTTTGTCTGGTTTTGATATCAGGGTAACACTGGCATTATAGAATGAGTTTGGGAGTTTTCCTTCCTTTTTTGGGGGGGAATAATTTTAGAATAGGTATTAACTCTTATTTAAATGTTTGGTAGAATTCACCTGTGAAGCCATACCATCCTGGACTTTTGTATGTTGAGAGTTTTTAATTAGCAATTCAATTTTATTAGTAACAGTTAGTCTGTTTAACTTTTCTATTTCTTCCTGATTTAGTTTTGGATGATTACATGTTTCTAAGAATTTATTCATTTCTTCTAAGTTGTCCAATTTATTGGCATATGATTTTTTATAATATTCTCTTATAATTCTTTGTATTTCTGTGTTTTGAGTTGTTATTTATTCTCCCTCATTTCTGATTTTATTTATTTGATTCTCTTTTTTTCTTGATTTTCTGGCTCATGGTTTATTGATTTTGTTTATCTTATCAAAGAATCAGCTCTCAGTTCCATTGATCTTTTCAATTTTTTTAGTCTCTATTTCATTTATTTCTACTCCAATCTTTATTATTTCCTTCCTTCTACTAGCTTTAGGCTTTGTTTATTTTTCTTTTTCTAGTTTTTTAAGTGTATTTTTTTTGTTTATTTCAATATTTTGCTTCTTTCCTGAGGTGGTGTCACTATAAATTTCCTTCTTAGAACTGTTTTTGTTGCAACCCAAAGATTTTGGACCATTGTTTTCATTTTCATTTGTCTCTATGTCCTGACCAGGGCTGCTTGCCAGGTGTTGTGGGGGCAAAAACAATGTTGGAGGGATGCCTCTCCAGGTCAGCAGGTCCGGTGGGGCAGTTTTGCATAAGAAGACCTGGGTGGGGCATGCAGTGCGAGTAAGGTAGATGGAGAGTGTTACAATTGGCTCCCACAAGTGTTTTGCTATCTATGCTGGGAGAGGGGAAGAAAACTGGCACCTGAGAACAATTTTGTTCTTGGAGAAATCTCCTGCAGATCCTTGCCCCTCCAATTCATGGGCAGGGACTCCATTTTCTATCAACCTCCAGCTCTCTTGGAATTTAACCCACTGATTTTTAAAGCTCCTACAGTTAAACCTTGTTGATTTTTAAAACTGCTGGATTTGATTATCAGTGATTTTCAAAGCCTGACATTATGGGGAGTCATCTTCCCCTTATGGGTACCAAGTGCCAGGAGTATGGTGTGGGGTCTGACACTCTTGATTCCGCATGTTTGTGCTATCCCTCCCATTTGTGGTTAGTCGCTGCAGAGATTTGGTTCCTGACCATGTCTCTTCTCCTCCTACTTTTTCTGATATAGCCTTCTCTCTACAACTATCTGTGGAAAGTCTGTTCTGCCAGTCTTCAGGTTGTTTACATAGTTGTATACATGTATCTGTTGCCTCAGTGTTTCTGTGGGACAAGGTGTGCTCAAGATCCTCCCATTCTACCATCTTCCAAGCCTCTCCCTCTGATTCGATCTCTTTAATAGTAATTGGTCTGGTTAGATTTTTCTATTTCATCATTATTCATTCTTGGTAGGTTATATGTTTCTAGGAATTTAGTCATTTCTTCTATGTTGTCTAATTTGTTGGTGTTAATTATTCATAGTAGTCTCTTATGATCTTTTGTGTTTATGTGGTATCAGTTGTAAAGTCTCCTATTTTATTTTTTATATTAATGAGTCCTCATTTTTTCTTGGTGAGTCTAGCTAGAGTTTTGTCAATTTTTTAAAAAATCTTTTCAGAGAAACAGCTTTTTGTTTCAAAAGATCTTTTTAATGTTTTTTAATCTTTATTTCCTTTATTTTTGCACTAATCCTTGTTATTGTCTTCCTTCTAATAACTTTGTGCTTCATTTATTCTTCCTTTTTATTTCCTTATGGTATAAAATTAGATTGTTTTTTGAGACTTTTCTTGTTTCTTTATATAGGCATTTATCACAATGATCTCTCTTAGAACTTCTTTTGCTACATCACATAAATCTTAGTATGTTACATTTCTATATTTATTTGTCTCAATGTCATTTTTGATTCCTATTTTGATATCTTTTTTTTTTTTTTAGTAAACTCCATGCCCAGTATGGGGCTGGAACACATAACCCTGAGATCAAGACCTGAGTCAAGATCAAGAGCTGGAAACAACCTACTGAGCCACCCAGGTGCCCCTAGTTTGACATCTTTTTTTGACCCATTGGCTGTTCAGTATCATGGTGATTAATCTCCATATATTTGAATTTCCCAGTGTTCTTCCTGTAATTAACTTCTAGTTTTATAACACTAGAGTTGGAAAATATGGTTTATATGATTCAGTCCCCTTAAATTTATTAAGTTTTGTTTTGTAGACTAACATATAATCTCTCCTGGAAAATGTTGTATATGCAGTTGCTAAGAATATGTATTCTGTTGCTTTTGGATGGGATGTTCTGTAAATATCTGTTAAGTCCATCTGGTCTAATGTGTTATTTAAGGTTGGGTGTTTCCCTATTGAATTTCTGCCTCAGTGATCTATCCATTGCTGTAAATGGGGTATTAAAGTGCCATGTTATTATTGAATTGCTGTCTATTTCTCCCTTTAGGTCTGTTAATATTTGCTTTAAATATTTAGGTGCTTCAATGTTGGATGCATAAATATTTATAAATGCTATATCTTTTTTGTTATGATATTGGTTATGTTATAATCATGTAATATCCTTCATTGATTCTTATTACAGTCTTAGTTTTAAAGACTATATTGTCTGGATGTGTACAGGAGGGAGCTAAGATGGCAGTGTAGTAGGAGGAACCTAGGCTTGCCTCAGCCTGCAAACACAGTTAGATAACTATCAAATCATTCTGAATACCTAAGAAATCAACCTAAAGACTTCCAGAACAAATGGTACAACTAGAGGAAGAGAAAAGGCCATATTGAGGAAGGTAGGAAGTGTAGAGATGTGGTTTGAGGGGGAAACAGTCACATGTGCTTCAGAGGGG
Organism: Callorhinus ursinus; assembly: GCF_003265705.2. NCBI lineage: Eukaryota > Metazoa > Chordata > Mammalia > Carnivora > Otariidae > Callorhinus > Callorhinus ursinus. Next base: position 1,024,759 of record NW_027397129.1, read on the forward strand.
AGGGAGCCTTGGTCAGGGAGAAAGGCAAAAGAGAGTGGACTGCACAGGAATACACATAAGGAGAATACTCCCCCAAAGCCATTAGCTGGAAAAAATAAAAGGGGCTGATTTTTGTGAGGTTTTATAACTAGTAGGGCTCAAAGATTGGAGTTTTAGAGGATCCCAGGCTTGACTGGGATAGAGACTTGAGGACACTGCCCTGTTCCTGGAAATGGGGCAGGCAAACAGCCCTGGGACACACTGCACAATCTGAGGATCACCTAAGGGTGATTTGCATGGGGAGAGACTGTTCTTAAATTTTGGAGTGCATCTGTGAGAGGTGGCATTGCCTCTCTGGGGACAAAAGAACTAGTGGCTGCCATTTCCTTCCCCTGCCCCTCAGCACAGACACAGAAACACATGCTGAGTGCAGCTAACCTGGACACTGGTTGTTTACCCTGCTTTTCTCCAAATCCCATACTTCTGCACTCTGGTGCAACTGTCATTCTGGGTAAAATATGCATCAGTCCCATTGTGGCTAGACCCTTTCCCAAAGGACAACACAGGTCCCCACTACGCCAGGTCCCTGAAGTTTGGAATTTTAAAAGTTAGCAGGCCTGGCTGGAATAGAGCACAAGGTGTCTTGCTTTGTTCCAGGCAGGCAAGTGACCCAGAGACAGATAGTGTGAAAACAGCAATCTGAAAATTGCCTGTGATGCATGAGGGGAAATTATTTGCTCCTCTGAAAGTGCTTCCCTGAGAGTAGCAAGCACGGACACACCTCTCCAGCAAAAAATGAACTGCCTGGCACCATTTCCCTTCCCTGCTCCTCAGCATAAACCAATGTTGGTAAACCAACACTGGCTGTCTAACCAACTTACACCAAGTCCTGCCCGCCTGCACTCCACTGGTACTGCCTTTCTTGGGCAAGTGTGCCTAAGTCCCAATGCAGTGGGCCCCTTCCCAAGAAGACCAGCACAAACCTACACACACACCACATCTACTGACCGTAGAGTTCTACAAAGCTCAGTTGTACTGGAAATAGCATCAGGTCCGTTTTGACAAACAGACAAGAGCGCACCTAGTTAAAACTCACCACACTCTTGCCAAGGTCCAAACAATCCCCACTACAGGCAAGGAGAACCTCTGCAGATGACTGACCTGAGGGAGAGAGCAACCAAAACACAGCAGCAGAGTGCATGCAGCACACACGAGAGACACTTCCTGAAGTGCCAGGTCCTGGACATTATATGACTCTTTCTTCATAAATTCATACTCTTGGGAGGAGAAAACATAGCAGGTTTTTCTAACACACAGAAGAAGACAGACACCTAGACAAAATGCTAAGATGGGGGAATTCATTACAAAAGAGAGAAAAATAAAAGGTCATGGCCAAGGATCAGATATAAGTAATATGCCTGATCCAGAATTTAAAGCAACAATCATAAGGAGGAGCTGGGCTTGAGAAAAGCATAGAAGACATCAGGGAGATCCTTCCTGTAGAGATAAAAGAGATAAAAAACAATCAGGCCAAAATGAAAAATACAATAACTGAGATTTGAAACCAACTGGATGTAATGACCACAAGGTTGGAAGAAACAGAGGAATAAATAAGTGATATAGAAGATAGAATAGTGGAAAATAATGAAGCTGAACAAAAGAGAGAAAGAAATATTTTGGAACATGAAAGTAGACTTAGGGAACTCAATGACTCCAAGAAACATAATAACATGTGTATCATAGGACTCTCAGAAGAGGAAGAGAGAAAAGGAGTGAGAAGGTTTATTTGAGGAAATTAAAGCTGAAAACTTCCCTAATCTGGGGAAGGGAATAGAATTCCAAATCCAGGAGGACCAGATAACACCCATCAACGTCAACAAAAGCAGGCCAACATCAAGACATATTGTAATTAAACTTGCAAAATATAGTGATAAAGAAAAAAATCTTAAAAACGGCAAGATAAATGAAGTCCCTAAGTTACAAGGGAGGACTCATAAGGCTGGTGGGAGATCCCTCCACAGAAACTTGGCATTCCATGTGCTGAAAAGGAAAAATCTGCAGCCAAGATATCTTATCCAGCAAGGCTATCATTCTGTATAGAAGGAGATATAAAGAGCTTACCAAACAAAAATTAAAGGAGTTTGTAACCACTAAACATGCCCGGCAAGAAATATCTTTGAGTGGGAAGGAAAGAACAAAAGTGGCAAAGATTACAAAGGAAAAGAGAAAATCTCCAGAAACAATGAAAAAAACAATAAAATGTCACTGAATACATATCTATTAATAATTATGCTGAATAGAGAAACATTTATCATGCAAAGGGACATCAAAAGAAAGCTGGAGTAGCAATACTTATAGCAGACAAATTAGATTTTAAATCAAAGACTGGAATAAGAGATGAAGAAGGGCACTATATCATAATAAAGGCAACTATCCAACAAGATCTAACAATTGTAAATATTTATGCCCCCAACTGGGGAGCATTCAAATATATAAAACACTAACAAACATAAAGGAACTCATTGATAATAACACAGTAATAGTAGGGGACTTTAATACCACACTTACATAAATAGACAGATCATCTAAGCAGAAAATCAGCAAGGATGATGGCTTTGAATGACACACTGGGCCAGATAGACTCAACAGATATATTCAGAAATTTCCACCCTAAAACAACAGAATACAGGGGTACCTGGGTGGCTCAGTCGGTTAAGCATCTGCCTTCAGCTCAGTTCATGATTCCAGAGTCCTCCCTCTTCTCCATGCTCATGCTCTCTCTCACTATCTCTGTCTCTCTCTCTCAAATAAATAAATAAAATCTTTAAAAAACCCAGAATACATATTATTTTCAAGGGCACATTGAACATTATTCAGAAAAGATCATATATTAGTTCACAAAACAGGCCTCAACAAATACAAAAAGATACAAATAATACCATGCACCCTTTCTGACCAAATGCTATGAGACCTGAAGTTAACCACAAGACTATATTTGGAAAGACCACAAATACATGGAGGTTAAAGAACATCTTACTAAAGAATCAATGAGTCAACCAGGAAGTTAAAAGTACAACATCCATTCATGATGAAAACACTCAACAAAGTAGGGATAGAGGGAACATACCTCAATATCATAAAGCCTCTATACAAAAAGCTGACAGCTAATATCATCCTCAATGGGGAAAAACAGAATTTTTCCTGTTCAGTCAGGAATTAGACAGGGATATCCACTCTCTCCACTGTTATTTAATATAGTACTGGAATTCCTAGCCTCAGCAATCAGACAACAAAAAGAAATAAGAAGCATCCAAATTGGCAAGGAAGAATTCAAACTTTCACTATTTGAAGATGACATGATACTCTATGTAGAAAACCTTTAATACTTCACAAAAAATTGCTAGAACTGATACATGAATTCAGGAAAGTTGAAGGATACAAAATTAATATACAGAAATCTGTTGCATTTTTACACACCAAAAATGAAGCAGCAAAAAGAGAAATCAAGGACTTAATCCCATATACAATTGCACCAAAAACCATAGGATACCTAGGAATAAACCTAATCAAAGAGGCAAAAGATGTGTACTTTGAAAACTATGAAATGCTTATGAAAGAATTTGAAGATGACACAAAGAAATGGAAAAACTTTCCATGGTCATGGATTGGAAGAACAAATGTTATAATGTCTTTACTATCCAAAGCAATATACACATTCAATGCAATCCCTATCAAAATATGAACATCATTCACAGTGCTAAAACAAACAATCCTATAATTTGTGTGGAACCACAAAAGACCCTGAATAGTAAATTCAACTTTGAAAAAGAAAAGCAAAGCTGGAGGCATCACAATTCTAGGCTTCAAGTTATATTACAAAGTTATAGTAATCAAGACAGTATGGTCACTGGCACAAAAACAGACACATAGATCAATAGAACAGAATAAAAAACCCAAAAATGAACCCACAACTACATGGTCAACTAATCTTCAACAATGCAGGAAATAATATCCAATCATAAAAAGTAAAAAATAAAAAAAAACCCTCTCTCTTCAACAATTGATGTTGGAAAAAACTGGACAGCAACAAGCAGAAAAATGAAATTGGATCGCTTTTTTATACCATACACAAAAATATATTCTAAATGGATTATAGACCTAAATGTGAGAAAAAATATCAAAATCCTACAGGTGATGACAGGCCATAAAATCTTTGACATCAGTCATAGCAATTTCTTACTAGATATGTATCATGAGGCAAGAAAAACAAAAGCAAAAATAAACTATTGGGACTTAATCAAGAATAAAAGTTTCTAAACAGAAAAGGAAAAAATCAACAAAACTAAAAGTCAAACTATAGAATGGGAGAAGTTGTGTGCAAATGACGTATCTGATAAAAGGTTAGTATTAAAGAATATATAATGAACTGGGTACCTGTGAGGTTCAATTGGTTGCATGTCTGACTCTTGATATTAGCTCAGTTGTCCACCTCACTGTCATGAGTTCAGGCCCTGCCATTAGGTTCTGTGCTGGGCCTGGAGCTTTCTTAAAAATATAATATAATATAATATAATATAATAATAATAATAAATAAACATATATATATATATATATATATATATATATATATATATATAACTTATAAAACTCAACACCCAGGGGCACCTGGGTGGCTCAGTTGGTTAAGTGTCTTGCCTTCGGCTCAGGTCATGATCCCAGGGTCCTGGGATCTAGCCCTGTGTCCGGCTCCCTACTCAGTGGGAACCTGTTTCTCCCTTCTCCCTGCTCCTCCCCTCTGTCCATGTGCTCTCTCTCTCTCTCTCAAATAAATAAATTAAATCTTTAAAGAAAAAGTCAAAAACCAAAAAAAATCCAATTAAAAAATGAACAAAAGATATGAATAGACATTTTTCTGAAGAAGACATACAAATGGCTGATAGACACATGAAAAGTTACTCAACATCAGTCATAATCAAGAAAATACAAATCAAAACTACAATGAGATATCACTTCACACCAGTCAGAGTGGCTTAAGTTAACAACACAGGAAATAAGAGATGTTGGTGAGAATGTGGAGGGTGTGGTAAGAACCCTCTTACGCTGTTGGTGGGAATGCAAACTGGTACAGCCACTCTGGAAAACAGTATGGAGATTCCTCTACAAGATAAAAATAGAACTACCCTAGGATCCAGCAATTGCACTACTAGGTATTTACTCAAAGGATACAAAAATGTTGATTTGAAGGTATATGTGAACCCCAATGTTTATAGCAGCATTATCAAAAATAGTCAAATTATGGAAAGAACGCAATTATCCATTAACTGATGAATGATAATGATGACATTATATATATATAATGGAATATTACCCAGCAATAAAAAAATGAAGTCTTACTATTTGCAATGAAGTGGATGGATCTAGAGAATATTATGCTAATCAAGTCAGTCAGAGAAAGACAAACACCATATTATTTCACTCATATGTGGAATTTAAGAAACAAAACAGATGAACTTAGGGGCAAAAAGATAGGCAAACAAGAAAACAGCCTCTTAACTATAAATAAGATACTGTGAGTTACTGGAGGGGAGGTGGGCAGGGGGATTGGTTAAATGGGTCATGGGTGGGTATTAAGGAGGGCACTAGTAGTGGTGAGCACTTGATGTTGTATTTAAGTGATGAATCACTAAATTCCACACCTGAAACTAACATTACACTGTATGTTAAATAACTGGAATTTAAATAAAAACTTGAAAAAAAACGTTATATGTACAAGTAAAAAAAGTCTAAAAGGCTATTTTGTCTAAGTACATATACAACAGATTTTGTTTTTGTTTTTATTTTTTTTGTTTATTTTGTTTTGCAAGGAATATTTTTTCTATTCCTTCTTTTTTAGTCTGTGTGTGCTTTTACATTTAAAGCATTTCTCCTGTAAGCAATATATAGGTGGGTCCTGAATTTTGTTTGTTTTATCCATTCAGCCACTCTGTCTTTTGATTGGGGAATTTAGTGCATTTACATTTAAAGTAACTATTGATAGGTTTGTACTTGTTTACATTTTGCTAATTGTTTTCTGGATGTTTTGTAGTTCTCTGTTCCTTTCTTCTTATCTTGCTCCCTTTATTTGTGGTTTGATGACTTCCTTTATGGTATGTTTATATTCCTTTTTTGTTATCTTTTGTGTATTTACTCTAGGTTTTTGCTTTGTGGTTATCAGGAGGTATACATATAACAAGTTGTATCTATAGCAGTCTATTTTAAGTAGATTAAAAAGACAAGTTTTTTCCCCACTATAAAGCCCTTCTCATAGTTTATGTTTTTGATATTTCATTTCACAGTTTTTTATGTTATACATCCCTTAACTAATTATTCTAATCATAGTTATTTTTACTGCTTTTAACTTTCATGCTAGCTTCATGAGTCACTAATTCACTACTTTTACTATATATTTACCTTTCTGGTGTGACTTATTCTTTCATATGTTCTTGTTATTAATTAGCACCATTTCCCTTCAGCTTAAAATAGTACCTTTAATATTTCTTGTAAGGCTGGTTTAGTGGTGGTGAACTCCTTCTGTTCTTGCCTGTCTGGAAAATTGTTTATCTTACCTTCATTTCTGAATAATAACTTTGATGTGTGGAATATTCTTGGTTGAAAGATTTTTTTTTTCTTTCAGTAGTATGAATATATTATGACATTCTCTTCTTGTCTGCAATGTTTATGCTGATAAATCTGCTGCTAGTATTGGGGGTTCCTTTGTACTTAACAAGTTATTTTTTATCTTGCTGTTTTCAATATTCTTATCTTGTCTTTTAACCCATGACATGATAATTATAATGTATCTTGGTGTGGGTTTAAGTTCCACTTATTTGGAACTCTAGACTTCCTGGATATGGATGTCCATTTTCTTCCCCATGTTAGGAAAACCTTCAGCCATTATGTCTTCAAATAAGATGGTTGCCCTTTTCTTTATTCTCTTTTTTGGAGCCCTATGAGGTAAACGTTAGTCCTTTTGATGTTATCCCATAAGTTCCTTAAGCTATCTTCACTTTTTTTTCATTCGTTTTTTTTTTTCCCTTTGGTTCTCTGATTTGTTTAGTTCCACTGCCTTGTCTTTCTGTTTCATCTAGTCTGATGTTGAACACCTCTAGTGTATTTTTCATTTCAGTTATTATAGTCTTCAGCTCTCTGACATATTTAATATTGTCTTATATTTTTCATTTGTTTGTTGAGGTGCTTCCTGTGTTCATCCATTCTTCTTTCCAGTTTGGTGAGCATCTTTATGGCCATCACTATGAACTTTTTATCATGTAAATTACTTATCTCCATTTCATTAAGTTTTTTTGTTATGAGGTTTCATTTTCTTCTTTTATTTGGAACATATTTCTCTGTTTCTTCATTTTGCTTGACTCTCTGTCAATACTGTTGACTCTCTGTCAATACTGTCTACTGTTTCTATACAGTAGATAAAAACAACCATCTCCCCCAGACTTGAATAAGTGGCCTAGTATAGTAGATGAATCTTATCATTCAACCCTGCCTAAGCTCTTCGTTGTCTCTCAAACCTTTGTTCTTGTCCCAGCAGCCTATTATACTTTTATAGCTCCCAGTAGTTGACGATGTACCAAGACTTGTCAGCATCCCAAAGGGGAGGAACTCAGCACCTAGATTCAGGCTGACTGGAAGCCAGACCCTCAAGCATCAGCTTTTAAAAGCATGTGAATATATACGCTCTTGTGTAACTGTAAGTGTGAACCCCACTGGCCACCAGAGCCAGGTGATCTGGAGGTATCTTCTGGGTGACAGTCACAAAATTTGGGGCTCCAGATGAGTGTATAAGCTCTTTTCTGGGTGATATTGGCAAGCTGGAGCAAGGCAGGGGGATAGTGCCAAGATGGTGCCCATAGCCTATGTTCCTTGAGAACAACTCCTTAGGACACTAAATGTGTGCCAAATCTGAAACCTGCCTCTCAGGCTAAAGCTTCAGACCAATCAAAGAGGCCTTCACTGAAAGACTGGAGGATAGCCTAAGTCTGCAGTCTGTGAGCTGTCCTGGATGGTAGCCCCCCCAAGAACTATGTCTCTGATTGCCACAGTCCTGTGAGACCCAAGAATCCAAGCCCTACCCATGGTCACCAGAGCCAGTATATCAAAGAGTGAGTGT
>NW_027397129.1:1032908-1056995 GCF_003265705.2 Callorhinus ursinus
CACCACCACCACCACCACCACCACATCAAAATGTTTTTAAATAACTCAAAACTAAATACACAATATTAAAATCTAAAGCATAGTATATTGGTTTTGCATTTTGTCCCTAGCATAGTGCTTAGGAAATAGTGTATAATAAATACGGGTGAAATTAATGAGTGGCCCACAATATGCTCATTTGAATCCTCATAATATAATGCTTCATTTATACATTTTTATGATACATACAATATTTTGTTCTGCATTATGCTAGTTTTCTGTTTTCATATTCTCTGCCATTAAGGCAGTTATTTAAAATGGGAAGAACACTGTTAAGATTTAGACAGATCTGAGTTGAAATTCAGATTCTACCACTTAACTACCTGTGTGACTTTGGTAAAGCTCTATCATCTCTTTGAGCTTTGCGCAGTGGCAGTATCGTAGCCAATGAGGTTTATCCGAGGCGCGATTATTGCTATCATCTCTTTGAGCCTCAATTTAATCAAGTGTAACATAGGTATAGTTACACTTAGCTGATAAAACTTTAAGAAATAAATAAGATGAAATTTAACTGTGCCTCTATAGCAGTTTACTGGTTTACAAGCTGAATTAACATACTGAAGTCTTTAAACCTAACTCTTGAAACTTTTTCCCCATTCAAATGAATCAGGCTGCTGGGATAACAGAACTTCTAAAATAGCAACCATTTTAGCCATTTTCATCATCATCATCATCATCATCATCTACTAAGAACATATTATGTGTTAGGTACTGTGCTAATTTAAATGTTTTACATGGATTATCTCATTAAATTACCTCACAAAAATCTTATGGGGTAGGTACTGTTATTGTCCCCAGTTTTTTCAACTAACATTTTCTTTGTCCCCAATTTTATAAATGAGAAAAATACAACACATGGAAGTTCAGCAATGTGCCAAGGTCATAGCTAGCAAGGGGCAGAGGTGAATTTTAAATATCAGGCAGTGATTCTCCAGATACAGTACAGTACTAATTTCCCACTGTATTAAAAAGAACTCATGTTATTTGGAGATTGTAGTTAGGAAAGTGTCATATAACCTATAATACTGTGGTAATAAAATGTTATTTTGCACTAGTCTTAGTTACACTAGACTGTGAGATCTTCAAGAGTAAAAAGTATTTCTCTGCATCACAGATCTAAGAAAATATTTGACACATAAATACTTGCTGAATTAATGCCATTGAGGCAACCAAGCAATAAGCAAATGCAATGCTGAAAATGCCACTTTCACAAGGAAATGAATCAAGAGAAAAAAAAAAACAAATGAACATAGGGGAAGGGAAAAGAAGAGAGGGAAGGAAACCATAAGAGACTCTTAACTATAGAGAACAAACTGAGGGTTGATGGACGGGAGGTGGGTGGGGGATGGGCTAAATAGGTGAGGGGTATTAAGGAAGGCACTTGTGTTGAGCACTGGGTGTCACATGTAAGTGATGAATCACTAAATTCTACTCCTGAAACCAATATTACACTATATGTTTACTAACTAGAATTTAAGTAAAAAATTGAAAAAGAAAAAAAAATCAAGACTACCTGAATTGGTATAGCTATCTATCTTAAAACCTATTTTCAATATAATTCTGGTATTATAAAGGAAGCTTACAGACCTGGGCTCCCACAGTTGATTTCTCATGGCAGATTTTCGTGAAATTAAAAGTGAAAAAAACAACTGTATAGGCTTTATCATTTTGAAGACAAATGAAATTTGGTGGTGTAGCAACGCACTGATCCAGAGCAACAAACTTGTTTGCCTTTGCATTCATCCAAGAAATATTTGTTGAGTGCCTACTATATGCCAGACACTGCTCTGGGTACAAAGGATACCATGTCAATAAAGAAAGACAAAGTTCTTACCCCATAATACTTATATCTAGAAGAATGCAAACAATATACAGCATACAAACAAATATAAGATATATTGTCATATACTGGCAAACATTAATAAGAAATTAAAATATCCCAATTTGATAGAGGGTGACTGTGGGTACACAACTTTGCAGAAAGGTAGTAGATGACATTGGTATTGAAATTGAAAAGTACCATGTGCAAATACAGTGAAGCAGGGAAGAGCTTAGCCTGTTCAAGGAGCAGAAAGCATGCCATGGTGGCTCTAATAAAGTAAATGAGTGTGAGAGATGGACAACATAAGGTCACAGAGGAAGAAAGTTACCATAATTTGTAGAATCTTATAAACCACAGTAAGGATTTAAGATTTAATTTTAATGACAGAATTCATTGATGGATTTTTTTTATTTTTTATTGTTATGTTAATCACCATATATTATATCATTAGTTTTTGATGTAGTGTTCCATGATTCATTGTTTGTGCATAACACCCAGTGCTCCATGCAGAATGTGCCCTCTTTAATACCCATCACCAGGCTAACCCATCCCCCTACCCTCCTCCCCTCTAGAACCCTCAGTTTGTTTTTCAGAGTCCATCGTCTCTCATGGTTCGTCTCCCCCTCTGACTTACTCCCCTTCATTCTTCCTCTCCTGCTATCTTCTTCTTTTTCTTTTGGAACGCAGCAGGGATGTCATTGATGGTTTTTTTTTAAAAAAGTTTTATTCATTTATTTTAGAAACAGAGCACGTGATTGAGGGGAGGGGTAGAGGGAGAGGGAGAGAGAGAATCCTTGAGCAGACTCCCCACTGAACACAGAGATCAATGTGGGGCTTGATCCCGGGACCCTAAGATCACAACCTGAGCCAAAATCAAGAGTCAGTCACTCAACCAACTGAGTCACCCAGGCGCCACTTCATTGATAGATTTTATTTTATTTTATTTTATTTATTTTGTTTAAAGATTTCATTTATTCATTTGACAGAGAGAGAGACAACACAAGCAAGGGGAGCTGCAGGCAGAGGGAGAGGGAGAAGCAGGCTCCCCTCCGGGCAGGGAGCCCGATGCAGGGCTCAATCCCAGGACCCTGGGATCATGACTTGAGCCGAAGGTAGACGCTTAACCAACAAAGCCACCCAGGCGCCCTCACTGATGGATTTTAATCAAGAAAGTGTTATTACTATTTTAGAACTTAAAAGAATTTTCAAGGTTATTAGAAGATAATAATTTTAATGTAAAATTTAGCAACTTCCTGAAACAAATCCAAGCTGGCTGCACATTCTAAGTCAAAAAAGTTTCCCAGAGCTCTAGAAAGAGATAAATAGTACTGTCTGGTTATAGAACCTTCAGAAAGATCATTAAATATATTTTATTGGCATACATCAAGTGTTGTAGGGATGTGATTAAAGGCAGAAAACCTGTTCAAATAAAATAAAACCTGTCATGAACCTTCATTCATGCCTTGAACCAAGCATTTTTTTTAATGTAGTTTAAAACTCTCAACAAAGTAGGTTTAGAGGGAACATACCTCAACATAATAAAGGTCATGTATGAAAAACCTACAGCTAACATCATATGCAATGGGGAAAAACTGACAGCTTTTCCTCTAAGACTTATTGCCAATTTTAAAATAGTTTTCTAGCTATTTTGTAATTCATCTGTTCCTTTTTTTCTAGCTCTCTTCCCTTGTGACTTGATATTTTCTGTTTCTTTCTCCTATTTTCTTCTGGGAATCTTGTAATGCATATACTGGCAACTTTTAATGGTGTCCTATAAATCTCTTAAGATATCTCCACTTTTGACTTTTCTTAAGTGTATCAAATCTATGCTTTATTAACAAGAATTAATAAACTTTATGTTCTTCTAGAAATTTAGCACTATTATTCTTAAGAAGTACTTCATGTAAGTTTGCTTACCTTAATAATGTGATCATTTTTCTTTTTTCTTTTTTTGTATTTTTTCAACTTCTCCAAATCACCAGAAAGTGTAGATTAGTGTATTTCTTATTCAAACTAAAGAAAAATTGCAGACCACAATTAATGTTCCAGCTAAAGAAAAAAAAAGAGGCAAATGTGTTTTTACTTAAAAATTCAATTATAAGGACAATATCAAAATGCAAGTCAGAAGAATGCCACATATTAGAAAAATTGATCTTAGTTCAAACATCACCTATTTAAGGAGACCTTTCTAAAATTACTCCCCACTTTCTGGCACAGCCATTCTTAATTACATCATCCTATTTTGCCTTCTTCATTTCACTTATCATAAAGAGTTACTAGTTAATGTCTGCCCCCCCATAATATAAATCTTTTTCAAAGCTGGGATCTTATGTGTTTACCAATCTCTTCCCAGTTTCTAGCATAGTATCTGGTTATTACTAGGGGCGCATCAATATTCAATACATGTTGTTCACTCTATCCACAAATATTAAGCACTCAATAATATAAAATATAAGGTCATAGGAATACTCGAAGAGGGGTAAAACATGGTTCCCATACTCCAAGCACTTTTTTCTAAATTGACATCTTCAGTGAGGCGTGGGTGTAAAATATCTGAGAATATATTCAGTATCCAGGAAGTCTGCTTACAACCAGAAAAGGGAAAAGGGAATGAATGGTTATAGCTATAATCCAAAGAGGCCCCTACCTAACTGCAGGAAATACAATTTTTATTTGAAACTCTCCTTATCTGGAAGTGGAGAGATCTCCATATCCTCTAAGGGTCAGCTGCAAGTGCTGGTCCTTTATAGCAGGCATGTTATATACATATATACATACGTGTGTGTGTGTGTGTGTGTGTGTGTGTGTGTTTCAAGTTTTTCTGCCAAGTGTTTGGAGGAAGAGGAGCTCAATTTATAGATTATTCAGATGAAAGCAGATCAGGGGTCTAAATTATTAGAGTGGTTCACTCATGCTTTTAGGGGCATAGTAGCATTGATTTGGGCCTTATATATTCTAGTGCCTGCCTGAACTTAGGAAAGACATAGATTATTATTAAAATTTACACACTTATGTCCATTTCCTGGGTTCTGTGGAAAAAACAACCACAAAACCAAAAATCTATTGATAAAACATGTCTGTCAATTTTACCTATTTTAGCCAAGTACCTTCAGCATTAAGGTTTCCTTGATGTTGTAATGGTAACTAAACACATCATGTTTTCAAAAACGCAGACTTCATTTTCAGTATCTAGTTTGTGGCTTCTTTTCTCCCCCACCTACACTCCACAACTTATTCCACAATCTAATTAAGAGAGAGAATCAATTAAGGTGGTTCATCAGTATTTCAGGCAACATTCTCTATCTTAGCAAAGATTGACCATTATCATTACAAAATACACATCTGTGTCAAACCATGGAGAATTATGTCTCAGTGCACTTACAACCATAAAGAGAAAAGCACTGAATACTTTAATATCCAGCCTCCTTACAAGAATCCTGAAATGCTCTGCTTCAAAGGCAATCATGCGATAATTTCTCAAACTAGTCAAAAACAGAATTGGCTTAAAATACTTCTTTTTAAATAAGGCACATATTCTTCTCTGCAGTTTTAGATTTTATTTCCCTTAGTCCAGAAAGCACAGACTCAACCTCGTGGTCACACAACCAGCCTGGATGGGCCTTGCTAAAGCTACATGCCAAAATGTGTGATAACTTTGCAGGACCAGGAACTGACAGGTCATTAAGACCATCAGGCAGATTGGGACTCTGTGCTGCTGTCCGGATGTTGCTGGAATTGCTGCACTCTTTGTCACAGAATTATGCTGCCAGAGGGACTACAGACCTGCTTCTTTAAACACCTTTATTTCCTTTGATGTGAATTTGATCTGTGGGAATTCAGACTTTTGAGAGTAGTCTCATCTGGAAAAAAAAAAACACTTTCAAATGCTTATATTCTAATATTTTTATGGTAACATGAGCAACTCAAGTTTTCCACCTGGTCACATATAATTATGTTCTAAGCCACTTGTTAAAAGATCATTTGAGGGGTGCCTGGGTGGCTCAGTCGTTAAGCATCTGCTTTCGGCTCAGGTCGTGATCCCAGGGTCCTGGGATGGAGCCCTGCATCGGGCTCCCTGCTCCGCGGGAGGCCTGCTTCTCCCTCTCCCACTCCCTCTGCTTGTGTTCCCTCTCTCGCTGTGTCTCTCTCTGTCAAATAAATAAAATCTTTTTAAAAAAAGATCATTTGAATCCTTATGTTCAAGTCCTTTGCACACTCAATTCTCCTTATTAGCCAAGTGTTCTGTATGCATATTATGCATTTTGACCTTAGGAATTCTGTTTGTGCCTATTTTTGCTTGAGCAGGTTTTTGAACACTGAATATCAGAAAGGGTATTCAAAAATTAATCCAATTTTGTAGAGTATAACACTTAACTTCCTACCTGTTTTGATTACTGTTGATGGTCAGTAACTGTCTTTTCTTTTTCAAATTTTAATTATATGCTATTTGCTTAATACATGTATTTTAAATTGACAAGTTGAGTTAACATTGTCATCCTCATCTTTATAATTAAACTGTCAAATGCATAATAAATAGCTTACATCATTTCTGTGGCAGTTTTAGTCATTTGGATGATAATTTCCATTCCATAAATACACTATTGGTAAACTTCAAGAAGTAATCTACTGCACTGTTCCTAATAAAGATGAAAGTTTCTGTTTCCATACCAAGTCAAGTGACATGATATACAAGGACATGTATATGCCCACACCTTCCATATGCACATACATAGCCTATATTTCATAGATCATAATAAAAGTTAAAAGTTAATACATTTTTAAATAATCAGAGGTGTCATAAATATTCACTGTGTAGGATATCCTCAATAGGCTGTCAGCCTGCTGTAGATTACTCTACAAACACAGTGTAGCCTTACTTAAAGATGGGTCTCTTGAGAGCAATAGAGACAAACTGGAAAGTAGGAGGAAATAAAATTAATACAAAATGTAAAGACATTTCTGTATTTTTGCATCAGCAAATTTCATGATAATTTTTTTCATCTTGTAAATATTTGGGATAAGTCAATTTTTTTCCAACTTCCCTTCACTAAAACTTACCTAGATTTTAGAGGTCAATGTGAAGAATACCAAAGAATACCAAAGAATACAAAAGTAGGTATTAACCTACTTTTAATGAAATTTCATTCCAATAACATTTAGAGTAGTTCTATTGCATTTCAAATCCAAGTCGCCAATATATTTAGTGGATTTAAAACTGTAAAACTAGGTGCAAATGGGAAAAAGACTATAAAGGATTTAAGCAAGATCCCGACGGGGCTTTGCATTAAAATGGCCAAACTTCTGACTATAAAGAAGCATTAGTGCAATGATTCACAAGACTGTGAAATAACATTATTCCTGAATCTACAGATTTTTTGTCCCTTTTTTAAAATTGAACTCAAATTTTTGATATTTTGTTTGACTTCAGAGTATTTCAGTGATAAAGAGTTGATTTTCCTCTCTCTAATTTTAAAATATAAACAGTAGTCGTTAAGCAATCTCTTCCATTCCAATTCCAATGTTTTTATTTTTCTTTTATTGTAGCGTGAATTTAGAGCTAGATAAAAAAAAATCACTTCAAGAACCAGAGTGCCAGTTGGGACACTTTAAGCATCTGCCTTCTGCTCAGGTCATAATCCCAGGGTCCTGGGATAGAGTCAAGCATCAGGCTCCTTGCTCAGCAGGGAGCCTGCTTCTCCCTCTGTCTGCCACTTCCCCTGCTTGTACTCTCTCTCTAGAGAGAGAGCACGGAGGGAGAGTGAGAGGGAGAAACAGATTCCCCGTTGAGCAGAGAGCCTGATGCAGGGCTCGATCCCAGGACCCTGAGATCATGACCTGAGCCAAAGGCAGATGCTTAACCAACTGAGCCACCCAGGCGCCCCTAAAAAAATAAAATCTTCAAAAAAAAATAGAACCAAAGTGCCAGCATTACACAAATATTCCTCTCTTTGACCTTACTAACATTCTGCAATGAAGGGTGCTTTGTTTCCTAGAGCATTTTGGTTAAAAGCATTCTAGGGATTAAAACTTCTCATATATGAATCTCTGGTGGATTTAAAATGTGTAATATAACAACATGCTGCCAAAAATATCCCCCAATGTCTTCTTTGCAAATGTCCCCATATAAAGAATTAGAGAAAAACTATCACCTTACATCTCTGTTTTGTTCTCTGCAACTATATATAAAGAAAATAATGTTCTACTGTACACATACTCTCACCTCAATCACTCCACTTTTCAGTCGGAGGCTTCCAATTTAAGCATTTTCTAATTATGCTGTAAGAGGTGTACAATTTGTTTTAAAAATTAAGGCCAGGGTATGGGTCATAAAATTATAAGTCTGGTAAAATATTTCTATTCATCAAAACAGTCACTAATCTTAGAAATATGAGTAGAACCTTTGAAAGAGGCAGAAAAAATGTTTCCTTCTCATGTCAGCTCAGAGCAGGGTCATGAATAAGCCCATTCTCCCATACAATAGTTAGCAAATCAATTTAATGAAATATTTATCATAAGAACAGTGTTTATACATTTTCAGACAAAAATGTATTAAATATGGGATGCATTTCTGTTGTCATGTGCATACCTGTTAAATGCTAGGTATCTAGACATATTATAGCAAAAACTATTTCACCTACTAGGTTTTTGTTGTTCTTGTTACCAGTCTCCAAGGTAGTAGGATATAGGAATTTTAACTAAGCTGGCCTCATAATGTAGATTGGTTCTGAACATTATTTCAAAAACATTGTAGAGTAAGTTAATTTTCACTATAACATGTTTGATACAGCCATATCTTGGTACTAAATTATCCTAAAGGCACTCTCTTAGACACATATATATTTTCTCTTTCTGTCTGTGTTTCTCCCTCTCTCCCTCTGTGTCTCTTCTAGTACATATTCCTGAATATTGGCTTATTTATGAAATATCAATTTAGTATTTAAGTAATAGAGAATAAAGAAAATTTGGGTGACTGTATCATCTTAAGACAGGAAAAGACCCACAGAAATAATCCAATTTGTTAACATCTAGTAAAATGAAGCAGATTGTACTTTGAAAATATCTTCGCTTTCACTGAACAATGAATTTTCTATTATAAAGGCAAGATTGTTAGCTTCTATTCTTTGCCAAAGATGGGACAAAATTTGGTATGTTCTTGAATCAGTTTTTGCAAGCAAAATGTTCTCAGTGTTTTACTACTTTTATTGAATAATAATGAGAGGGCATTCATATAGGAATATTATATTACTGCTGCACTATCTGTATTAACTCTTTCCCATGGCCTTTCCAGTTTAGTGAAAGAACATTCACTGTGGTATGGAAAATTGCAATTCTACTGATGCACACTATGACCTTGGAAAGTATTCTTATTTCTCTGAGCTTAAATTTAAGTGTCTGTAAAAAGGGCTTATCTCATAAGGCTTCTGTGTGAGGATTAAGTTAAATAATATATGCAAAACACCTAATAGAGTATCTGGTATATGGTGGGAGCTCAACATAAGTGCCGGGTTTTCTAATATTTCCTCTCCACAGCCCCACTCCTTCCTTTAGGGGGAAAGATTTACAAGGAGATTTTGGCACTGACATCTTCAGGCCTCTTAGTAAGTTATACCATATATTTGTGAAAAGATTGGCTACAGTAAAAGAATGAGGGTTCTGTTTGAAGCACAGGGCTTTGACCAAGGTTTCTCAGCCTTAGCACTATTGACATTTTGGGGTGGATAATTTTGTTGTGGAAGATATTTGCAGAACCTCTGGCCTCTACCCACTAGATGCCAGTAGTACCACCCATTTACCCCCCAGATGTGACAACCAAAATTGTTTCCAGACACTGGTAAATGTGCCTTGCAGGGCAAAAACAAACAAATAACAACCTTAACTAAAGCCACTGCCTTAAGCTAATATAGGGGCAGAGACTTCAACTAATGAGTGCCATTGATTAACCAACTGGGCTAAATCATATACCTGTGAATTCATGTGATTTAATGACTCCAAAATTATTTTTAAACAATATAGTTAATGTAATAAAGTGTTTTTTTGAAAATTAACTCCTAATTCTAAAAAACATAGTGGTAATTCTAAGCTGCACAACTTTGTTCTATCTCTATTATCCACACTCTTATTGTAGAAAGCTATTTTACAAATACAATTTCATAGATGATTTGGTGGAAATTTATAAACATATAACCCCATTTGAAAAAAAATGTCAAAGTGTATGATGTATAGAAGTTGTATTTTGATTCATCTAGATGAGATAGTTAAAGGAGCAATCTAGGAGTGAATCCACTATAATATAAAAGGAAGATACTTTATTTCCATTATAATAATCATGTAGCTTTAATAAATGTAAATATTTCCTAAGGGGTATATAAAATATAATGATTCAGAGGGGTGGAAAGAAAGCTTAAAATAAAAGAATTAGTCATGATCACATTAAGTCTTCTCTTAATCATACTGTGAATTACAGTGTAATTCACAAATACACTGTTAATTGCCAGTACTGCCTTCATCTTTTTTATAAAAATAAATTGCCAAAATGGAAAAGAAAGAGGAAAACAGCAAAGGGAGCCTTTGTAGAGTATAAATTCTATACCCTGACAATTCAAACAATTGAGTGAAGAGTAAGATAGCTGTCAGAGAAATCCAATCCATAAAGTCAGAGTATCTCACAGCAGCATATCATTCAATTGCTCTCTACATAGGGACTGGTAGAGTCAATGCAATAAAATGAAACTTACACTTTCTTTTGTGAAACATGCAGCAACTGCCACTAAGCTTTAGGTATGACAGTTTCCAAAGTGGCTTTTGGATATACTCAGGACCCTGTGTTGTTAGCTGGTGGTCCCTCATGACAGCTGAGCAATTCTCTACTTAAACAGACTCAAGTCCGATTGAAGCAGAAAAGAGGAAAGGTTTTCTCTTTGCCTGTGTCACAGTATTACTCTGTGAATACAGAAGCGTTTTTAAAGGTGTTTGTGAATATTTCATCAACAGCCTTTACCTAACATTCATCTCCCTTCAACTCTTTGCACCATAGAACAAACTCCTAAAAGTCCACTTTTTTAAAAAACTTGGCTTTGTGTAACAAATTATTCTCTTTCCTCTTTTCTCTCCCTTAACCACACTTTATCTCCATCACTGGTTTCTTCCTCCCACACAGAAATATGAAAACTACTTAAGGGTCTATCCTTGGCTTTTCTGCCTTTTTTTTTAAGTAGGGCATGGAACCCAAAGTGGAGCTTAAACTCAGGACCCTGAGATCAAGACCTGAGCTGAGATCAAGAATCAGACACTTAACTGACTGAGCTACCCAGGCACTTCAGCTTTTCTACCTTTTATTTAGCATACTTTTTTAAAGGCCTTTTATTCCATGTCTTGAACTTTTTATCACTTTTATTTAGATGACTCCCAGATCTCTTTCTCTAGACCTAACAACCCTCCTGATCTCTAGTCTTGCATTTAATGTTGCCTACTGTATAATTCTAACAGTATGTGTTTTTGATAGCAGGTCATGATGAGCACAGCTTCCCTTCTAAATCTAAGTTTCTCCTCCAACCATTATATAAATATTTCTAAAAGATAGTTCATATTATTTACTCCTTGCTCAAAATCTTTCCATAACTCCCCATATGCATCAGATAAAATGTCAAATGTCTTTGTCTGATTCTTATAGCCAGCCCAAGTCTGGCAATGAGATATAGTGGAGAATAGAGTATAATAAAAACTATTGGTTTAAAAGACCTGGGTTCAAGGCTATATTCAGCCACATTATAGCGAGAGAGTACTGACCAAGTAAATTAATGATTTGGGGTCTCAGTTTATTTACGCAAAATGAATGGTTTTGAACTAGAAGATTTCTAAAAATTCTTCCAAATTTTAAATCTGTATCAATATGGTTCTATTTTCCAAGCTTATCTTTCAGGAAACTCACAGTATATACCCTATACTTCAACCATTCTATACTATTACTATTTCTTGAATGTGCGTATTCCCACCACCATATATTTGTCATGACTATACACTTTAACAAAAATATCTCTCCTTTTCTGCCTATCCACTCTCAAGGCCTTGCTCAAATGCTACCTTCTCCAATAACAATGCTTTGTTTGGTCTTCCCAGGCTTTGCTTTTCACAAGCCCTGGAGTATTTCATTCATCTCTTTAGGTCATTCATCATACACTTATTTGTATTTTCACTTTGTGTGCTCACTAGTTAATTAGTGCCTGAAGGATAAAACATCATGTCTTAAAATCATGGAATTTTTATATAGAAGCAAATTCACCTTGTACTATTTTCCATCTAGTGTAGGCAGCTGTTCTGTCATATAATTCACAGACAGCAATCCAGACAATGCTTAAATAATATCTGTGATATAGTACTCTGCCTTATGAGGCAGGCTATCTAATAGATAGAAAAGTTTAATGATGGAATTTCAGCTAGTAAGACAAAACAGATTTCTCCATGACTTCTATGTAGTCTTATTTTTCGAATTGGTTGTCTGTTTTTCCCAAGTTTTCTCTTTTTTTAGTTATTGTTTCTGTCATGGGGAACATTGCTGCTTCATCAAAAGTATGAATCATAGATCTGTGGCATAGTTCCAGGGCTGTTGAATTTTTGCTCCAGTTTCTCCTTTGTGTCACACCAAACTCACTACAATATCTTGATACCAATTTCAGCTCCCTACCTCCTTAGGATGATTTTCATCATTTATTTATTTATGATTATTTCATTCACTATAGGTTTCATTTATCCTATCAAATATATCAGAGATTAGGAATTTATTCTTCAAGCTCATTAATCCATCCATCCAAACAAAGATAGAGTGCCTATTATGTTCCAGGCACTGTGTTGGACTCTGAAGACAAGATGGTAACAAAACTAAACACAGACTCTGTCAGAATGAAGATCACAATATAGAAATCAAGATAGATTTTGTGAAAAAATTAATATTAAACAAAAACCTGCAATGCTAAGAATGCTAATGTTATAAAGTAGAGGAACATTGGGTAACATTTAATAGAAGAGGTTGTCCTAGTTAGGAAAGTCAAGGAAGGCTTCTCTGAAGAAGTGATACTTGAGCTGAAATGTGAGGAGTGAATATCAGTTAACTAAGCAAAACCTAGGGGGAGGAGGGAATTCCAAGCAGAGATAAAAGGATATGCAAGGACCTGGAGCCAGGAAACACAAAGACATTTTGATAAACGGAAAAAAGATCAGAATGACTGGAATATAAGAAGTATATAGTATAACATTAGTATTGGTTGAAGAAGAAAGCAAGAGTGAAAGATTTTAAGGAATATTAAAGATTTTAGTTCTATATTAATAACATAAAAGACCATTGAATTTGAGTGTGGGGGCAAGGTGGTAAGTGATCAGATATGCATTAATTTTTATTGAGGTATAATTTACTCATGGTGAGATGCTCATATCTTAAGGGTTCTAATGAAAACATATCAAGTCACAGAACATTTTCATCATGATGAAAATTCCCTTGTATCCCTTCCTAGTCAACCCTTAACTCCCAGAAGCAACGACTGATCTGATTTCTATCACCTCAGGTTAGTTTTACCTACTCTAGCACTTCATATAAGTGGAATCATGCAATATGCCAGCTTCAAATTAGCTTCTTCGAATCAGCATAATATATTTGTATTGGGCTTTGTGTGTGTGTGTGTTTGTGTGTGTGTGTGTGTGTGTTATGCTCTCACTCAAAATAACATATTTGTGTTTATGTTTCACCCCTGTTGTTGTACATATCAGTTTATTTATCCATTCTCTTGTTGATTAGATTATTAAAAATGATCGAAGAAAGCAAGATTCAAAGTGGATCCCTTCAGAAAGTTGTTACTTTATTTAGTACAAGGGAAATTTTATAATAGTATGAATGGTTTATTTAACTAGAGAAGGAAGCAAATGGGTGGTTTCAAGAAATATTTAGGAATTGGTAAACAGGATTTGGTGATGGATTGGATTTGGAGGTAAAGGTGATGAAGGGATCAAGGGTAACTCTATCTTTTTGGTTTATGTATGGTGATATGAAGAATACAAAGAAAACATGATGAGGACCATATTTTGGACATGTTTAGAAGATTCTGTGCATTCTATCTTGAGCATGTTGAATTTGAGGTATTGTCTTTGAGCCATTCAAGTGGCAACATCAAGTAATCGACTCAATATATGCATATGTAGCTAAGAAAAGAGGTCATGATCCCCACCTGGATGTACTCTTTCACCTCCTTTTCTAGCAGGGAAAACAGTTTTTATTTATTTCATGCAGAAATGGTGGCTGCCTTGGGCCAGAACACAAACACTGCAGCTTTTCTCACAGTGCCCAGACGTTACATGACTGAAATTATATGACTAAACTTTTAGAATAACCATAATAGACTTTATGCTTTGAATTCCTGGTTTCTAGGGGCTCTTGGGAACATGGATTTAAGTGATACTGACTGATTGACCTCCCTACTAGCTTTTCCCAACCTAGATAGATAGTTTTTCATAGCTATGGAAGAGGCTAACGTCTTTCATCAAAAACAACAAATATATAGGTACCAAAATCTCTTTACTTTTTTAAGCATCTGTTTCCTATAACAATATACTTCTGTAAAAGACTGCCTTTCACATACTAATAATGGATGTTCATATCCAGTGTAGTCTGTCTTTAACAAGAAACTCATAAATAACAGGACTTACGACTTATTGAGTAGTACTCTAATGTTCTATTCAGCACCACATATCTAAAAGTACTGGATAAATATATCAAATCATGACTTTAGGCATAGGTGGATAAGAGATATGGAAGAATAGGGATATAATTATTTTAATGTATAAACCTCATTTACCCCATGATTAAAGGTATTTTACAAGAACCAGCAAGAAAATAAATAAGTTGTTCTAGAGAACATGAAGAGAATTCTTATTTTCTAAATACAAAAATAACAGGACATTACATGCTTCTTGAATCTAAAATGCCTATGGAACAGAAAAGAAAAAGGCATTTCAATAAAAATAGCAAGTATTCAATATTTAAATAAAATGCCTTCCCAAAGCCTCTCTTCCTCTAAAAACTCATTAAGATGGATTAGCTCATTTGTATCAAAGAAAATTTAAAGTGAATTAAGTTTGAAAAGTGGACTGAAATGGAACTCATACTAATGTTAAAATGTGGAAATATAAATATAAATGTGAATTGAGTTCTTTGTACTTGGCACTTTATTCAATCATACTGATTTACACTGATACGAATCAGTGGTTCATAAACATCTAGCTTAATATTTCTCAAAGTGTGTTTCAGGGATCACACTTAATGCTTAATCTTGAGAGATTACACTTTAATTTTAATTAAGATTGAGGTATAATATCCTTCATTACAGTTTTCTGCTCAAATAACACCTCTGAGAGGTCTGTTTTTACCTCATGTCTAAAATAAACGGTACTCCTATCATTCTTTATCACCTATCCTGCTTTAATATATACTTCACAGCAGTCTCATCTACCTGATATTAACATTAAATATTTGCTGCTCATCTATGTCCTTCCCTAAAGTCTAAGCATCATGATGGCAAGGCCTTGTTCTCCTTTGTTCAACATTGGTTAAACAGTGTCTGGAGCATAAATATTCATTGGATAAATAAATGAGCAAATGAATAAATAATCCTGTTTATATTTGCTTAACCAAATATTCCCAAAATTGTTTGATTATGTATTCTTCTTTCATATTACACATATTACATATTACACATATTAACATCTTAAGGAACTAACGTTCTGCAAAACACCACTCAAAAATTCTGATCTTGGCTGATATAATTTGGAAAAAAGGACATTGCCAGAGGCTTTGAAGAATGAAATAATCTGATTGGTGGAATATCTTAGACATATGGAAAATGTTTAACTCCTCATGTTAGTGTTGCAATTGAGAAGAAGAAAAGAAGGACTGTTAAATTCTCCAATTAATATACTTAGTCTATATAAAAACACTATTTTAATTATTTTCAAAGATTCTTTAAACTTATTAGCTGATCAAATTATAAATTATGTTATACTTGTATGCTTAAAAAAAGTAATGCAAAAGGAGGCAGAGGCTATATTAGGCAAACATTTTAATTGTATTAATGCAGTAAAAGATGTTATGATTAAGTTATTTAACGAAAGAACTAAGCCAGTTGGCTTAGTTAATTAGTTAATTTAGTTAAGTTGGAAGGTGAAACAACATGATTCAGTTTTTGCTTAGAATTTAAAACTTTTAGTCTCCAACATATAAACATTATCTTTTTTTTCTTTCCAACTAAATTCACACCTAGAAAATATTGATTAACTCTTTGAAGAATTTGAATGATAAAATTGTGGTCTCAAAGAAGAATTGCAGTCCAACTGGATCTGCTCATGTTTCATTCATTTCAGTATATCTGAAGTAAACTTGTACATTTAAAATAAAGTTAATGAGGTCTTTACTTGCCAGGAGATAGAAGAGTATTTCTGCTGTATTACAAAGGCAAAACTAATATCAGCAAAAGCTCCATTCAAAGTCCAGGACATAACAAATTTCTTTCTAGCTGCTTGGAGTAAGGGTGGGTGGAGGTGAGGATGGCAGGGGAAGTCTATGGGTAGTGGGAAAAAGAGACAATCACTATTGTAAAATGTAGTGTGATCTTTCTTAGACTACTGGAAAATAAGAAGAAAAAAACTATCTGATTTTCCATCTCATAAATAATAAAGCTGAGCAGTTCTAGCATCTCAGGAGAAACATGTTTGACAGAGAGATAAGATAAAATAGTGATGAAGGGTTTCAACTTTCTGTTAGTGCACAAAGAAGGAAACATGGTAAAAATAAGAAAGATGTGTTTTCCACTTTAATGCAAGGATTGTCACAACTACAAAAGAGATGTTAGATATTCTGTTTTTACAAGTGATGGAGAGGAAATTTTAGAAGTGACTGGGCCCTTTTTCCCAGAGTTTGCATTATACAATAAGGACAATACATTTATGTTATAATTAGCACTCTCAGGCTTCTGCGTATGCAAAATTAAAAGTTAAAAAATTGATAATACTTGCTGAATAAGAAGCTACTTTTCAAAGAGGAAAGGACATTGATGATCCATATGTATTAAGGTGTGAAACTCAAAAGAAAAATTTAAGTAAAACAAATCCATTATCTCTGATCTAGCCACATTTTGCCACCAGTAGTCTTGCAACCGGTGATGTGCATTAGGGGGCAGATGGATAGAGTCAGGGATAGAGGCTATATTATTTGAACAGAGAAAAGTAACTGATATCTATGGAGACTGAATTCCAAAATTTGAAATTTCCAGGTTTGGCTTCTAACATAATGAGTACCAAATGTTAATCCAGGGACCATGGTTCTGGTTAAAGCTTTTGCTTTTACTGGTCTGTGGTAAAATTATGAAAAGCACAATTTTAGGGGCAATTGGGTGGCTCAGTAAGTTAAGTGTCCAACTCTTGATTTCAGCTCAGGCCATAATCTTAGGATCATGAGATTGAGCGCCACATCAAGTTCTGTCCTGGACATGGAACCTGCTTAAGATTCTCTCTCTCCCCTCTCCTTCTGCCCCTCCCCCCTGCTTTCTCTCTCTCTCTCTCTTTCAAAAAAAAGCACAATTTAATATAATCAGTTCAATCACCTGTTCTCTTTTTCAGAAGGACTGTTCCTTATCTTTTCTATTTTGTGATGTTAACATGTTCTTTCTTATATGAAACAATGATAATACTATATGAAATCATGTGTTTTAAACAGTAAAATTGATCAGCATAATCAAAAGCTGGTAACCTAACTTGGTCCTCAAAATTTTAAGAGTATTTTATTTTTAACCCCCAAATTTAAAACCCAATGCACATTCCCATTTTATAGCTTACCAATTTCTTTTTTCTTTCTTTTTTTTTAAAGATTTATTTATTTATTTATTTAAGAGAGCGAGAATGAGAGAGAGAGAGTACATGGGGGGAGAGGGTCAGAGGGAGAAGCAGCCTCCTCGCTGAGCAGGGAGCCCGATGCGGGACTCGATCCTGGGACTCTGGGATCATGACCTGAGCTGAAGGCAGTCGCTTAACCAACTGAGCCACCCAGGCGCCCTATAGCTTACCAATTTCTAAGAGATTTAAAATCAATTGAGTTTTATTTCTAATGTAATTCTATAACTCTATCATTCCCTAATCAATAAATCCCAGGAGAACAACTCATCATATCATTGAATAGAGGTACATCTTTAAATGAGTCTAATTATCTTTACATGTTAATGAATGCCTGTAAAATATCAAACTATATGGGACTTCCATTTATACTAGTAAAACCATCCAAGTATCATGGCCATTTTTTGAAAAAGAAAACCAGAAAACCATGACTGAGAACCAACAGAAACAGACAACAGAATATTAACCCATCAAAACTTCAGGAATTGGAGCTATAAGACACATAATATTAAATAATTATGTTTAATGTTCAAAAAATTAAGGTGAGGTTTGAAAATACAAGTAGTAAGTTTTTAGTTTAAAAAAATAGAATTTCAGAATATTTAATTTATAATTTTATAATTTAATAATTTTGAAAATCTCAATCATATGTAAAATCATTAAATGTAGCTAACAACATAGAAAAATGGAAGATAGAACTAAGGAATCATTGGTATGCCATATGGAAAGACATAGAGATGTAAAATACTCAAAAAGGGTTTAATAAATATGGAATAGGGAGTGAAATGTTTTGCCACCCATGTAATTGGAATTCCAAAAGGAAATAATGGAGAGAAAGGGAGAGAGGCAATATTTAAAGATTTAATGACTAAGAATTTTCCAGAACTTAAAAAAGAGACAATCTACAAGTTCAACAAGCACAATAAATCTCAAAGAGTTTACATAAAAAGAAATCTACTTTTATGCACATCATAGCGAGAGTGAAGAATACTACAAAGAGAAGATTTTAAAAGCAACATGAAAAGCAAAGACATGACAAATTACATACAAAAAAGTACAGTTATACTGATGGCTGACTTTTCAAAAGCAACAGTGGAAACCAGAAGACAGTGGAACTGTATCTTCTTTGTACCGAGAAAAAATAGATGTGAACCCAAACAAGCAAGCTAACAAACAAAAAACAGACTCTTAAATACAGAAAACAAATGTGGCTGCCAGAGGAAAAGTGGATGGAAGCATTGGTAAAATAAAGGGGATTAGAGTACACGTTGTGAACAGCTTGAGTGATGTATGGAATTGTTGAATCATTATAATGCACACCTGAAGCTAACATAACACTGTATCTTAATTAAAAAATAGATTTCAACCTGGAAATCTATTCCCAGGAGAAATATAATTTAAGAATGTCAGTGAAATAAAGACAATTTAGGTCTAACCCAAATATATTAAGGGTTATACTACCAGATCATCACCAAAACAAATATCAAAAGAAGTACTTCAGGCAGGAGAAAAAATATCCCAGATGGAAGGACTGAAATGCAAGAATATCAAAAATAGTGGCAAATACTGACTCTATAATTATAATAATATCTCAAGGAGTTATAATATAAAAATAAAATACACAACAGTAACATATGAGTAGGAAGGGAAGAGTGCCCTTAATGTTTTCTATGATTCTTAAATTGATTGGAATAATTCAAAGATATTGATTAATTTAGGCATTCAAAAATTAAGTGGTCATGTTACATTTTGGGGGGTTCTCATTTAAGAAATAATTGCAGAGTATATACATCATAAAATAGTAAAGAAAATAAAAAGTAATGGGAAAATGGGACACCTGGGTGGCTCAGGTGGCTCAGGTGGTTGAGTATCTGTCTTCGGCTTGGGTCATGATCCTAAGGTCCTGCATTGGGCTCCTTGCTCAGCAGAAAACCTGCTTCTCCCTCTGCCTCTGCCCCTCCCCCTGCTTGTGCTCTCTCTCTCTCTCTCTCTGACAAATAAGTAAATAAAATCTTTTTAAAAAAGTAATGGGAAAAAAGAAAAGCAGGCAAGAAAGGAGAGAAAAACAAATATAGAGAAGTTGGGGCAAAGAGAAGTCAAAATATAGGATGGTAGAGAAATATGCAAATATACCAACATTTTTCATAAGTTTAAATGAACTAAATAGTCCTGTTAAAAGATGAAGATTACATGTGGGGGTGAAGAGCTAAGATGGCAGTGTAGTAGGAGGACCCTGGGCTTGTCCCTCCCTCAAACACACTAGATAACTATCAAATAATTCTGAATACCTAAGAAATCAACCTGAGGACTGCCAGAACCGAGTGTAAAACTACAGGAAGAGGCCACATTGAGGAAGGTAAGAAGTACAGAGACATGGTTTGCAGGAAAAATGGAGGGCAGGTGCTGTGGAGGGGAGGGAGCCCTGGTTGGAAGAAAGGAGAGAGAGAGATCAAAGTGCACAGGAAAACCCACAAGAGAATACTTTCCCAAAGCCAGTGGATGGGTAAAAGAGAGGGACTGATTTTGATGAGTTTTTGCAAACAGCAGGGCTCAAGGACTGGAATTTTAAAGGTTGGCAGGCTTGGCTGGGCTAGAGCTCTAAGGGCACTGCCCTATTCCTACAGAGAAGGCAGACAAACAGCCCTGCGACAGATTGCATAATCTGAGGATCACCCAAGGCACACGAGGGAGAGACTGTTCCCTCTTCTTGGAGCTCATCTGTAAGAGGTGGCATTCACAGAAACATCTCTCTGGGAACAAAAGAGCCTGTGGGTGCCATTTCCCTCCCCTGCCCCTTAGCTTATATGCAGAGACAGCTGTTGAGGGCTTCTGACCCCCAACACTGGCTGTTTAGCTTGCTTGCTCCAAATCACACATCCCTGCACCCTGGTGCTACTGCCCTTCTTGGTCAAACTTGCATCCATCCCAGCACACAGATTCTTCTCCAGAACATCAGTGAAGGGCTCCACCACAGGAGGTCCCTCAAGTTTGGAGGTTTAAAAGTCAGCAGACTTGACTGGGATAGAGCCCAAAGTGCATTGTGCTGTTTCAGGCAAGCAAGCAACCCAGAGATAATGAGAAAATGGTGATCTGAAAAATGCCTGAGACACAGGAGAGGAGATATTTGCTT
Organism: Callorhinus ursinus; assembly: GCF_003265705.2. Taxonomy (NCBI): domain Eukaryota; kingdom Metazoa; phylum Chordata; class Mammalia; order Carnivora; family Otariidae; genus Callorhinus; species Callorhinus ursinus. Next base: position 1,053,824 of record NW_027397129.1, read on the forward strand.
TTTTGGGAGTGCTTCTATGAGAGCAGCAAATACAGAGACCACTCTCTGGGGACAAAGGAGCTAGCTGGTACCATGTCTCTGTCTCTGCCTCACCCATCAACATAACATTTAGTAAACAGCACAGTGCCAACACTGGCTGCCTAACCTGCTTACATGAAGTCCCACCCCCTGCACTCTGCTAGTACTGCTTTTCTAAGGCAAGTGTGCCTAAGTCCCAGTGCAGCAGGCCCCTTCTCCAAAAGACCAGCATAAACCTTTGCACACACCACACCCCCAAATAAAGAATTTTGCAAGGCTTCAGTTCTAGTGGAAGTAGCATCAGGTCTCATTTAACAAGCATACCAGAGAACATCTAGTAAAAACTGACCACAATGGGGCCAAGGACCATACACTATTCATTGCTGGCAAGGAGATCCCCTGCAGATGACTGCCCTGAAGGATAGAGAAGCCAAAACACAACAGCAGAGTGCACACATCACACAACACAGACATTCCTTGAAGCACCAGGCCATGGACTATATGACCTTTTCCTCAAAAAGGCATTACTCTCAAGAGCAGGAAACATAACAGTGTTTTCTAACAAACAGAAGACAGAGACATAGACAAAATGCTAAGATGGAGGAATACATACCAAATGAAAGAACAAGAAAATGTCATGGCAAGAGATCTAATTGAAACAGATATAAGTAATATTCCTGATGGTGAATTTAAAGCAACAATCATAAAGATACTCACTGGGCTTGAGAAAAGAATGGAAGACTTCAGGGAGGTCCTTACTGCAGAGACAAAAGAGTTAAAAAACAGTCAGATTTGAAAAATGTAATAACTGAGACTCAAAGCAGACTGGATATAATGACCACAAGGATAGAAGAAACAGAGGAACAAATACGTGATATAGAAGATAGAATAATGGAGAATAATGAAGCTGAACAAAAGAGAGGAAGAAGAATTATGGATCAGGAAAATAGACTTAGGAACTCAGTGACTCCATCAAACATAATAGCATTTGTATTATAGGAGTCCCAGAAGAGAGAGAAAAGGGGGTAGAAGATTTAATTGAGGAAACTTCCCTAATGTGGGGAAGGAAACAGACGTCCAACCCAGGAGGCACACAGAACTCCCATCAACATCAACAAAAGCAGGCCAACCAAGACATATTGCAATTAAATTTGCAAAATATAGTTATAAGGAAAAAAATCTTAAGAGCAGCAAGAGAAAAGAAGTCCACAACTTACAAGGGAAGACCCATAAGGCTGGTGGTAGATCTCTTCACAGAAACTTGGCAAGCCAGAGGAGGGTGGCATGATATAGTCCACGTGCTGAATAGGAAAAATATGAACGCAAGAATATGTTATCCAGCAAGGTTAACACTCTGAATAAGAGAGATAAAGAGTTTCCCAGACAAACAAAAACTAATGGAGTTTGTGATCACTAACCGTGTCCAGAAAGAAATATTAAAGGGGACTCTTTGAGTGGGAAGAAAAGACCAAAAATAACAAAGACTACAGAGGAACAGAGAAAATCTCCAGAAACAAGAACAAAACAATTAATAAAATGGCACTATATATATAACTGTCAATAATTATTTTCAATGTAAACGGACTAAGCCCTACAATCAAAAGACATAGGGTGTCAAAATGGATAAAACAACAAGTCCCATTTATATGCAAGAGACTCATTTTAGACTTAAAGACACCTTCAGATTGAAGGTGAGGTGTTGGGGAAACATTTATTATGCAAATAGAGATCAAAAGAAAACCAGAGTAGAAACACTTACATCAGACAAACTACATTTTAGAACAAAGAATACAATAAGAGATGGAGAGGGGCAATATATCATAATAAAGGGTACTATCCAACAAGAAGATCTAACAATTATAAATATTAATGGCACCAAATGGGAGCACCCAAATATATAAAACAATCAGGAACAAACATAAAGGAACTCATTGATAATGATACAATAATAGTAGGGGACTTTAACATCCCACTTATGTCACTGGACAGATCATCTAAGCAGAAAGTCAGTAAGGAAACATCTTTGAATGACACACTGGACCAGATGGGCTTAACAGCTATATTCAGAACATACCATCCTAGAGAGGGGGTGGAGCAAGATGGCGGAGGAGTAGGAGACTTAGATTTCATCTGGTCTCAGGAATTCAGCTGAATAGGGATCAAACCATTCTGAACACCTACGAACTCAACAGGAGATCGAACAGGAGAGCAGCAACAACTCTCTGAACAGAGAAGCGACTTACTGGAAGGTAGGGCATGCGGAGAAGTGAATCCGAGGCGATATTCGGGAGGATAGACGGCGGAGAAGGGGCTTCCGCCGGCCGCTTCTGGCAAGTGATAGAGCCGCAGAGCACAAAATCGGACCTTTTAGAAGTTGGCTCGGCGGAGGGACGTCGCTGCAGTGGCTAAGCGGGAGGTGGAATCCTCCCGGGACAGTGTGGTCTCAGGACCCTTGGGGTCACGGAGAGACCGGGGGTGCCTGAGTGCGCCAGAGCTCCCAGGTATCAGAGCGGGGAAGCCGGCTGCAGAGACGGAGCAGAGTCGCGGGCTCTCAGCTCGGGGTTGCCATAAACTGTGATCTGCGGCCCAGTTGGGGCACGGCTCCCCCAGCAGGGACCCAACAAGCAGCAGATCCGGGGAGACTCCCCTTCCTTCCTGGGGACGAGCGGTGCGGGAACGCACTGCAGGGATCTGCTGGGTTTGGAGACTCCACATGGGGTCGGGTGCCAGAGATAGCAATGCTCGATCACAGGCCAGGAGAGCACGGAGTGCGGCCGGAGACCGGGGACACGGGAGTGACTGCTTTTCTCTGGGGACACACTGAGGAGCGGGGCCCCGAGTTCTCAGCTCCTCCGGGTGGAGATTGGGAGGCCACCATTTCTGCTCTGGTCCTCCAAAGCTGTACCGAGAGCTTGCAGGGAACAAAAGCTCCTGAGAACAAACCGGAGCAGCTTCCTTAGCCCGGACCGACAAGGGCGGGGCAATTCTGCCTCCGGCAAAGACATTTGGAAACCACAGCAACAGGCCCCTCCCCCAGAAGATCAGCACAAACAGCCAGCAAGCCAAGACCAAGTTGATCGATCAAGGAGAAAGGGAGAACTCCAGCGCTAGGGGAATACTACACATAGATTCATGGCTTTTTTTTTTTTTTTTT
>NW_027397129.1:1066995-1132736 GCF_003265705.2 Callorhinus ursinus
CCTGGTGATGGGTATTGAGGAGGGCACGTTCTGCATGGAGCACTGGGTGTTATGAACAAACAATGAATCATGGAACACTGCACCAAAAACTAATGATGTAATATATGGTGATTAACATAACAATAAAAAATTTTAAAAAAAAAGAACATACCATCCTAAAGCAGTAGAATACACATTCTTTTCAAGTGCACATGGGACATTCTCCAGAAAAGATCACATACTAGGTCACCAATCAGGCCTCAACAAGTACAGAATGTCTGAGATCATACCACACATATTTTCCAACCACAGCACTATGAAACTTGAAGTCAACCACAAGAAAAAAAATTGGAAAGGCCACAAATATATGGAGGTTAGAGAACATGCTGCTAAACAATGAATGGGTTAACAAGGAAATAAAAATAAATAAATACAAAGGACAAGGAAACAAATAAAAATGAAAACTCAATAGTCCAAAACCTCTAGGACACAGCAGAAATGGTCCTAAGAGGGAATTATATAGCAATACAGACCTACATCAAGAACAAAGAAAAATCTCAAAGAACCCAATCTTACACATAAATGAGATAGTGAAAGAACAAATGAAGCCTAAAGATAGCAGAAAAAGGGAAATAATAAAGGTTAGAGCAGAAATCAATGATATAGAAACTGAAAAAAAATAGAACATATCAATGAAACCAGGAAATGTTTTTTTGAAAAAAATTAAAATTGTTAAACCCATAGCCAGACTTATCAAAAAGAGAAAGGACCCATGTAAGTAAAATCACAAATGAGAAAGGAGAAATAACAACCAATACCACAGTAATGGAAATGATTAGAAGATAATATTATAAAAAATTATATTCCAACAAATTGGACAACCAGGAAGAAATGGATAAATTCCTAGAAACATATAAACTACCCAAAACTGAAACAGGAAGAAACAGAAGACTTGAACAGACCAATAACCAGCAAAGAAATTAAATTAGAAATCAAAAGTATCCCAACAAATAAAAGTCCAGGGCCAGATGGCTTTCCAGGGGAATTCTACCGAACATATAAAGAAGAGATAATGCCTATTCTCAAATTGTTCTGAAAAATAGAAATGGAAAGAAAACTTCCAAATTCATCCTATAAGGCCAGCATTACCCTGATTCCAAAACCAAAGATTCCACTAAAAAAGAGGACTACAGGTCAATATCCCTGATAAACATACATGCAAAAATTCTCAACAAAATACTTGCAAATCAAATCAAACAGTACATTGAAAAGAATCATTTACCACAGTTAAGTGGAATTTTTTCCTGGGATGCAAGGTGGTTCAATATTTGTAAAACAATCAATGTGATATGCCACATCAATAAAAGAAAGGATAAGAACCATAGGATCATTTCAGTAGATGCAGGAAAAAGATTTGGCAAAGTACAACATCCATTCATGATAAAATCCCTCAACAAAGTAGGGATAGAGAACATACCTCAACTTAAGAAAGGCCATATACGTAAAACCCACAGCTAATATCATCATCAGTGGGGAAAACCTGAGAGCTTTTCCCTCTAGGGTCAGGAACAAAGCAAGGATGCCCATTCTCATCACTGTTGTTTAACATAGTACTAGAAGTCCTAGCCTCAGCAATCAAGCAACAGACAGAAATAAAAAGGCAACGGCACCTGGGTGGCTCAGATGGTTAAGTGTCTGCCTTCGGCTCAGGTCATGATCCCAGGGTCCTGGGATTGAGTCCTGCATCGGGTTCCCTGCTCTTTGGGAGCTTGCTTCTCCCTCTGATTCTCTCTCTCTCTCCCTCTCTCTCCCTCTGTCTTTCATGAATAAATAAATAAAATCTTAAAAAAAAGAAATAACAAGGCATCCAAATCAGTAAGGAAGAAGAAAATTTTCACTATTTGCAGATGACATGATACTCTATACAGAAACCCCAAATGAATCCACCAAAAAATTGCTAGAGCTGATACATGAATTCAGTTTTGTCACAGGATTGTCACAGTAATTGTCACAAAATCAATGGACAGAAATCTGTGTTGTTTTTATACACCAATAATGAAGCAGCAGAAAGAAAAATGAATCAATCCCATTTATAACTGCACCAAAAACCATAAGACATGTAAAAATAAACCTTAACAGGCTGGGGAGATGGGGTAATTGAATGATGGGCATTAAGGAGAGCACGTGATGTGATGAGCACTGGGTGTTATGTGCCACTGATGAATTATTGAACACTACATCTGAAACTAATGATGTACTATATGTTGGTTATTGAATTTAAATTAAAAAAAAAAAGAATAAACCTAAGCAAAGAGGTAAAAGATCTCTACTCTGAAAACTATAAAACACTGATGAAAGAAATTGAAGAGGACACAAAGAAACGGAAATACATTCTACAGACTTGGGTTGGAATACAAATATTCTTAAAATGCCTATATTACCTAAAACAGTCTACACATTTAATGCAATCCCATCAAAGTACCACCAACGTTTTTCACAGAGCTAGAACAAACAATCTTAAATTTTGTAGGAAATCACAAAGACCTCAAATAGTCAAAGCAATCTTGAAAAAGGAAAGGAAATCTGGAGACAACACAACTTCAGACTTCAGGGTATATTACAAAGCTGTAGTGATCCAGAAAGTGTGGTACTGGCACAAAGACAGACACATTGATCAATAGAAGAGAATAGAAAACCTAGAAGTGAAGTCACAACTGTATGATCAACTAATCTTCGAAAAAGCAGGAAAGAATATCCAATGGAAAAAAGACATTCTCTTCAACAAATGGTATTGGGAAAACTGGACAGCAACATGCCAAAGAATGAAATTGGACCACTTTCTCACACCATACATGAAAATAAATTAAAAATGGATGAAAGACCTAAATGTGAAACAGAAAATCATCAAAATACTAGAGGAGAACAGAGGCAGCAACCTCTTTGACTTTGGCCTTAACAACTTCTTACTAGATATGTCTCCTGAAGCCAGGGAAACAAAAGCAAAAATAAACTATTGGGACTTCATCAAAATAAAAAGCTTCTGCACAGAGAAAGAAACCATCAGCAAAATTGAAGGCAATCCTCAGAATGAGAGAAGATACTTCCTTTTTTAAAAAGATTTTATTTGTCAGAAAGAGAGAAAGAGAGAGAGAGAGGGACAAGCAGGCGAGCAGCAGGCAGAGGGAGAAGCAGGCTCCCCTCTGAGCAAGGAGCCAATGCAGGACTAAATCCCAGAATCCTGGGATCATGACCTGAGCTGAAGCGAGCCATCCAGGCATCCTGGGAGAAATTTTCAAGTGACATGTCTGACAAAGGGTCAGTAACCAAAAAGTATAAATAACTTATCAATCTCAACACCTAAGAAACACATAACCCATTTAAAAAATGGGCAGAAGACATGAATAGATATTTTTTTTCCCAAAGAAGACATACAGATGGCCAACATACACAAAGAAAGATGCTCAACATCAGTCATCATCAGGGAAATACAAATCAAAACTACAATGAGATACCACCTCACACCAGTCAGAATGGCTGAAATTAACAACATGGGAAACTGCAGGTGTTGGCATGGATGCAGAGAAAGGGGAACTCTCTTACATTGTTGATGGGAATACAAACTGGTTCAGCCACTCTGAAAAACAATATAGAGTTAACTCAAAAATTTAAAAATAGAACCACTTTATGATCCAGCAATTGCAATACTAGGTATTTATCCAAAGGATACAGAAATACTAATTTGAAGGGATAAATACTCCCTTATGTTTATAGCAGCATTATCAACAATAACCAAATTACGGAAGGAGACCAAATGTCCATCAAATGATGAACTGAATTTCACTCAGCCATAAAAAAGAATGATATCCTACCTTTTTTCCGTGAATTGGATGGAGCTAGAGAGTAGTATGCTAAGTGAAATTAGTTAGTCAGAGAAAGACAAATACCATATGATTTCATTCATATGTGGAATTTAAGAAAGAAAAGGAATACAGGTGGGAAAATGAGAGGCAAATCAAGAAACGGTCTTAACTATAGAGAACAAACTGATGGCTACTGGAGGGGAGTTCAGTGGGAGAATGGGTTAAATAGGTGATTGTTATTAAGGAGGGCACTTGTAATGAGCACTGGGTGTTGTATGCAAATGATGAATCTCTAAATTTTATAACTGAAACTAATATTACATTGTGTGTTAACTAACTGGAATTAAAAAAAATTGGAGAAAAAAATTAAAAAGACAAAGATCATCAGATATTTTTATATACAGCTCTATTTGCCATTCATAATAGGTACAAATAAAACATAAGGGAAAAAAGAGTGAAAGTAAAATTATGAGAAAAAATGTGGCATATACTATTTTTAATAAAACCACGTTGCCTATATTGATATCAAATAAAATATACTTTATGGTAAATTAATAAAGAAGAAACTGACAAAATTTCATTTTACCAAGAAAATATTACAATTCTAAATATGCATGCCCCAATAACATAGTCTCAAATTATATAAAGCAAAAACTGATACACTTACAATAGAAATTTTAAAATCCACAATTACAGTTGGAATTTTTTATCTAACCTCTTTCTCATTATCTGGAAAAGTAAAGAGGCAAAGAATTCAGCAAGGGTATAGATTATTTGAACAATCTAGTTGACAAATCTAATCTAATGGATAAATATAGAACTTTGCAGAGTACCAATCATTCAAATCACACTTAGAAAAATAATTACATTCTGAGTAAAAATCCACATATCAATAAACATAATATATAGGCACTCTAGAGAGCAAATTTGCTGAAAATAATAGAGTTAAATTATAAATCAGTGACATAAAAATACACTAGAAAATATCTGTATGTCATTAGGAAATTAAGAAACAAACTTTAAGTAACTCTGAGGTTAAAGAAGAAATTATAGGTAAAATTTAAAAACCGTGTTAATAAACAATAGTAAAATACTATATATTAAAATTTCAAAGACACAACCTGTATCACATTAAAGTTTGCTACAAATTCTTTGGCACTTTTCCCATTGAGATATGGGGGTCTATATCCTCATATTTTCTCATCCTCTTGAATCTGGGTGTAATAGGATTTCTTTGGCCAATAGGGTAGGGTGGAAGTGATGCTATGTCAGTCCAGACCTATCTTTAAGAGTAAAAGCTGCTGAGTCAAAAGTCCTCTGAAAAATCAGAAATTTAGAGAACCATCTAAATGTTATCTATTCCCTGGTTCTTTTCAGAAAGCACTAAAAGTATATGCATGTGCCCATACATACATACCATTCTATTTGTCCACATCTTAAACTCCTTTGCAAAACACTAGAGAAATATAGAAAAAAAAACAATTACACAAATTACAACTATTGCCAAGAAAGCCAGTAGAACAGGAGTACTACTGGGTTAATTATTGTGAATATACTACGTGTGGAACCTGGGAGAGGCAGATCACCTCTCTTCAAAAATGGAGCAGAGAGAAACATCAAATAATATTTTACCAGACTCCAGAAATACAGAATTTATGTAATTGTAAAGAGTTAATAATTGTTACCAAAACTGTCTTTAATATTGACGCTATGTGGAAAAAATTACAAAAGTGAGTATATATAAGAGAAAGGAAAATATTTGAGTAAGTGTAGTAATTTAAGTATAATATAATGAAAGAGGGGAAAGAAAAAGGTAACAACAATTTGCACCTATGAAAGAACTTTTTTTTTTATACTTACATGTCCTTTTACCCTAATCAAGTTTATCTCATGTGATTTTTGTTTATAATATCTCATGACACAAACTAAGTAAACTCCTTATTACATGAAAGATTCACTTTTTAGTGTTCCATGATTCATTGTTTGCGTATAACACCCAGTGCTCCATTCAGTATGTGCCCTCTTTAATACCCATCACTAGGCTAACCCATCCCCCCACTCCCCTTACCTCTAGAACCCTCAGTTTGTTTCTCAGAATCCATGGTCTCTCATGGTTCGTCTCCCCCTCCGATTTCCCCCCCTTCATTTTTCCCTTCCTGCTAACTTCTTTTTTTTTTAACATAAAATGTATTATTTGTTTCAGAGGTACAGATCTGTGATTGAACAGTCTTACCCAATTCACAGCGCTCACCATAGCACATACCTTCCCCAATGTCTATCACCCAGCCACCCCATCCCTCTCACTCCCCACCACTCCAGCAACCCTCGGTTTGTTTCCTGAGATTAAGAATTCCTCATATCAGTGAGATCATATGATACATGCCTTTCTCTGATTGACTTATTTCGCTCAGCATAACACCCTCCAGTTCCATCCACGTCATTGCAAATGGCAAGATTTCATTCCTTTTGATGGCTGCATAATATTCCATTGTATATATATACCACTTCTTCTTTATCCATTCATCTGTTGATGGGCATCTTGGCTCTTTCCATAGTTTGGCTATTGTGGACATTGTTGCTATAAATATCAGGGTGCACATACCCCTTTGGATCACTACATTTGTATATTTGGGGTAAATACCCAGTAGTGTAATTCCTGGATCATATGGTAGCTTTTTTCAACTTTTTGAGGAACCTCCATACTGTTTTCCAGAGTGGTTGCACCAGCTTGCATTCCCACCAACAGTATAGGAGGGTTCCCCTTTCTCCGCATCCCTGCCAACATCTGTCATTTCCTGACTTGTTAATTTTAGCCATTCTGACTGGTGTGAGGTGATATCTCATTGAGGTTTTGATTTGGATTTCCCTGATGCCGAAGGATGTTGGACACTTTTTCATGTGCCTGTTGGCCATTTGGATGTCTTCTTTGGAAAAATATCTGTTCATGTCTTGTACCCATTTCTTGACTGGATCATTTGTTCTTTGGGTGTTGAGTTTAAGAAGTTCTTTATAGATTTTGGATACTAGCCCTTTATCCGATATGTCATTTGCAAATATCTTCTCCCATTCTGTCGGTTGTCTTTTGGTTTTGTTGACTGTTCCCTTTGCTATGCAAAAGCTTTTTATCTTGATGAGGTCCCAATAGTTTATTTTTGCCCTTGCTTCCCTTGCCTTTGGTGATGTTTCTAGGAAGAAGTTGCTGCGGCTGAGGTCAAAGAGGTTGCTACCTGTGTTCTCCTTTAGGATTTTGATGGACTCCTGTCTCACATTTAGGTCTTTCAACCATTTTGAGTCTATTTTTGTGTGTGGTGTAAGGAAATGGTCCAGTTTCATTCTTCTGCATGTGGCTGTCCAATTTTTCCAACACCATTTGTTGAAGAGACTGTCTTTTTGCCATTGGATATTCTTTCCTGCTTTGTCGAAGATTAGTTGACCATAGAGTTGAGGGTCCATTTCTGGGCTCTCTATTCTGTTCCATTGATCTATGTGTTTGTTTTTGTGCCAGTACCATACTGTCTTGATGATGACAGCTTTGTAATAGAGCTGGAAATCCGGAATTGTGATGCCGCCAGCTTTACTTTTCTTTTTCAACTTTGCTCTGGCTCTTCGGGATCTTTTTTGGTTCCATACAAATTTGGGATTATTCCATTTCTTTGAAAAAAAGTGGATGGTATTTTGATAGGGCTTGCACTGAATGTGTGGATTGCTCTAGGTAGCATTGATATCTTCACTATATTTGTTCTTCCAATCCATGAGCATGGAATGATTTTCCATATCTTTGTGTCTTCCTCAATTTCTTTCATGAGTATATTATAGTTTTCTGAGTATGGATTCTTTGCCTCTTTGGTTAGATTTATTCCTAGGTATCTTACGGTTTTGGGTGCAATTGTAAATGGGATCGACTCTGATTTCTTCTGTCTTGTTGCTGGTGTATAGGAAGGCCACTGATTTCTGTGCATTGATTTTATATCCTGCCACTTTACTGAATTCCTGTATAAGTTCTAGCAGTTTTGGGGTGGAGTCTTTTGGGTTTTCCACATAAAGTATCATATCATTTGCAAACAGTGAGAGTTTGAGTTCTTCTTTGCTGGTTCAGATGCCTTTTATTTCTTTTTGTTTTCTGATTGCTGTGGCTAGGACTTCTAATACTATGTTGAATAACAGTGGTGATAGTGGACATCCCAGCCGTGTCTGTGAACTTAGGGGGAAAGCTCTCTGTTTTTGCCCATTGAGAATGATATTCGCTGTGGGTTTTTCATAGATGGCTTTTATGATATTGAGGTATGTGCCCTATATCCCTATACTCTGAAGAGTTTTGATCAAGAAAGGATGCTGTACTTTGTCAGATGCTTTTTCTGCTTCTATTGAGAGGATCACATGGTTCTTGTTCTTTCTTTTGTTAATGTAATGTATCATGTTGATTGATTTGTGGATGTTGAACCAACTTTGCAACCCAGGGATAAATCCCACTTGGACATGGTGAATAATCCTTTTAAGGTACTGTTGGATCCTATTGGCTAGTATTTTGGTGAGAATTTTTGCATTCATGTTCATCAAGGATATTGGTCTGTAATTCTCCTTTTAGATGGGGTTTTTGGTTTTGGGGGTCAAGGTAATGGTGGCCTCATAAAAGGAGTTTGGAAGTTTTCCTTCCAGTTCTATTTTTTGGAACAGTTTCAGAAGAATAGGTATTAATTCTTCTTTAAATGTTTGGTAGAATTCCCCTGGGAAGCCATCTGGCCCTGAGCTTTTGTCTGTTGGGAGATTTTTGATGACTGCTTCAATTTCCCTAGTGGTTATAGGTCTGTTCAGGTTTTCCATTTCTTCCTGGTACAGTTTTGGTAGTTGATACATCTCTAGGAATGTATCCATTTCTTCCAGATTGTCTAATTTGCTGACATATATTTGCTCATAACATGTTCTTATAATTATTTGCATTTCTTTGGTGCTGGTTGTGATCTCTCCTCTTTCATTAATGATTTTAATTTGGGTCATTTCTCTTTTCTTTTTGATAAGTCTGGCCAGGGGTTTATCAATCTTGTTAATTCTTACAAAGAATGAGCTCCTAGTTTCGTTGATCTCTTCTACTGTTCTTTGGGTTTCTATTTCATTGATTTCTGCTGTGATCTTTATTATTTCTCTTCTCCTGCTGGGTTTAGGCTTTATTTGCTGTTCTTTCTCCAGCTCCTTTATGTGTAGGGTTCAGTTGTGTATTTGAGACCTTTCTTATTTCTTAAAAAAAAAAGTTAAAAAAATTAACTTTGAAAGACTAAAGAATCATGGTAAAAAAAGCCATGAATTCCCCTAGCCCTGGAGTTCTGCCATTCTCATTGATCAGTAAACTTTGTCTTGGCTGGCTGTTCTTGCTGATCTTCTGGGGGAGGGGCCTTTTGCTGTGGTTCTCAAATGTCTTTGCCAGAGGCACAACTGCCACACCCTTGCCGGGTCCTGGCTAAGTAATCTGCTTGGGTTTGCTCTTGGGAGCTTTTGTTCCCTGCAAGTGTTCCATCACTCTGGAGGATGAGAGTGAAAATGGCAGCCTCCCAATCTCTGCCCCAAAGGAGCCAAGAACTCGGGGCCCCACTCCTCAGTGTGCCCCCAGAGAAAAGCAGTCAATCACTCCTGTCTCCCTGGTCTCCGACCGCACTCTGTGCTCACCCAGCCTGTCACCGAGTGCCTCTATCTCTGGCACACGACCCCATGTGAGGTCTCCAAACCCAGCAGAGTCCTGCTGTGGGCTCCTGCGCCATTCCTCCTGAGGGAGGAAGGGGAGTCTCCCTAGTTCTGCTGCTTGTTGGGTCCCTGCTGGAAAAGCAGTGGCCTGACTGTGCTGTGGATCACGGTTTATTGCAACCCTGAGCGCAGAGCCCACTCCTTGGCTCTGTCTCTGTAGCCGGCTTCCCTGCTCTGATACCTGGGAGCTCTGCCGCACTCAGGCACCCCTGGTCTTTCTGTGACACCGAGGGTCCTGAGACCACATTGTCCCAGCGAGGGTCCACCCCCTACCTAGCCACTGGAGTGACATCACTCAGCAGAGCCAACTTCCAAAAGTTCCAATTTTGTGCTCTGCTGCTCTATCACTTGCCAGTAGTGGCTGATGGAGGCCCCCTCCCCCACCATCTATCTTCCCGAATATCGCCTCGAATTCACTTCTCCGCACGTCCTACCTTCCAGAAAGTGGTCGCTTTTCTGTTCAGAGAGTTGCTGCTATTCTTTTCTTTGATCTTCTTTTGAGTTCATAGGTGTTCAGAATGGTTTGATCCCTACTTAGCTGAATTCCTGGGACCAAACAAAATTTACTCCTCTGCCATCTTGCTCCTCCCTCGCAAATACCTGATTTTTAAGAGACCACATGGTTAGAATGCAGAATGCATGATAATAAATTTCAAGTACATTGTTTCAATTATTGCAATGATTCAGGACCAAGCACTGGACTGCAAGATCAAGCAGTTGCACCAATTTACTTGTTAAGGAAAACTAAACCATAAATAATTCTTCTGGCTACTGAAATTATATTAACAACACTTAATTGTTAACCAGTTGAGTCATCAATAAATGTAACTAAAACAAAAAAGAAAATATATTAAAATCCTCAACATATTCAGGAGATGATATTTCACAAAGGGAATAAAAATTTATGATAGCCATCTGTTTGTCGTTGTAGAAATATATATTTTCTGGAAAAATTTTGAATTCTCTCAAAAAACCCTATTTTATATGAAATCTTTAGTGACCTTTAGTTCTCGACACCCAAAAGTAGTTTTCTGACTCCCTTGGACATCTCAGAGAAACTCTCACAAAAGAATATCTAGAAACCAGAATAGAGGGACCACCAGGCTATGCAACTCTCTTTTTTTTTCCAAATCTCTTTTCATATTTAAGACACTGTACAAATTCCAATTTGATTTTCACCTTATTTCATTAAAAATAAAAATCAATGTAGTCTATCATTTATAGCCAGAGTAAAGTGAAATGTATTCCATAAATTTCACTATAAACCTAACTTACAATTTTGCTTATACTTTCTAAAAACTAGAGTGTGCCAAAATAATGTTAAGACACGATTTCTATAAATGGAATTTTCATTCATTTTTTAAATCACTTTTTTTCACTCAAACTACCATTATGTTCTAGCTTCTTGTTCCAAGTTCTTAACTGAGAAGGCTTGACTAAGATCTTGCCAAAGCGGAGATGACTGTGTGCCAGAATACTACATAACCTTACTAATGCTCAGTCACTCAGAACTACTCTATCTGGGTTTCTGTCCATCCAAAGAACCAGCTGCTTGAAACAAATGCCTTACTCATCTTGCCTGTTATATCACTAGTTGAAATATGCTACTGCCATAATTACAATTCTCAACTTCTGAATAGAACCAACAACCAACCAACAATTTACTGAGTATATGAGCTGGTGCAGGTGTGGTCCCTGAAAATTCAATGTGGACAACACATTAGCTTACACACAAAATGTGAATCTGTGACACTGAAGTAAATATCAAGAACTGAAAATTTTGGAAAGTGATGAATACCTTAGCAGGTTAACTACCACCAAAAAGTGCTCAGATTAAAAATGATTACTTATATAGAAAGGTATAATTTACAATTGATTTTTATTGCCACTGCTCTGAGGGTCCAGCTTGCTGGGAAATGTGGGACATTTATGATGATATCCCTAAAGATTTTCTGGATATACCTCTCTAGGTATATTAGCTTCAAGACTAATTCCTATGACAATAGTAATACTGAGGAAAAAGGAAATGCAAAATAAGAGCAATGCAGGAAGCCTGATCTATCTTTTACTAGGCACTATAACTGAATAAATTAGGGCAACTGTGCAAACTGCCCTCCATATCATCCATACAAGCTCTCTACTAGAATGTAATTGAGAAGAATGATTTTACTGTCTCTCAGGTACCTAGATTAGTGTCTGGCATATAGTAGATGCTCAGTAAATGTTTGCTTAATAAATGTGGAACAAATTTGAGCTTACATCAACAGGTTTTTGCAGTCATCTTTCAGTGCCAGATATCCACCATATTATCTAATACTTATAATATTGGAACCTAATTGTGATTTATATTTATTGATTTAAAATGCATATGCCTTTTGAACCAACAATTCCATTTTTGTGAATATATCTAGAGATATGCTTGCATATGCACACAAAGATAAATGTGCAAGAATATTCATTGCAAATTTGTCTATAGTAGAGAAAGATTAAAAACAACCTTTATGTTCTTTAATAGGTGATGGGTTACATAAATTGTGGTACACCCATAAGATGAAATATGCAAATACTAATAGGAATAGAAAGCTCTCTTTATATTCAAATACAATGATATTCAATATATATTTTAATTAAAAAGGAAGTTGTAGAACAGAGTATAGAGTGTGTTTCCATTATCGTTAAAACAAATGTAAATATAAAAATTTTAAAAAAATATTTTCATTGAAAAAATAAATAAAACAAATGAAGATATGTACATATAGGTTTAACTGTATATTTATAGACTATTTTTGGAAGAATATCTAGGATATTGGTATTATAGATTTTCACTGGGGAGCAGGAGACAGAAGGCATGGGGATTGAGGTATGGGAGACTCATTTGTCACTGCACAAGTTTTTGACTAGTACAATGCTTGTCATGTTCATTAATTATACCAAAGAAAAATAAAATTTAAAAGTTTTTTAAAGACTTATTTATTTATTTGAGAGAGAGAGAGCAGGGAGGGGTGCAGAAGGAAAGAATTTCAAACAGACTCCCTGCTGTATGTGGAGCCTGACATAGGGCTCAGTCTCAGGACCTAGAGATCATGACCTGAGCCAAAAGCAAGAGTTGCATGCTTAACCGAATGAGCCACCCAGATGCCCCCCAAAATAAAATTTAAAACAAAAGAGCATAATGTAATTTGTAACACATAAATATGCATATTTGAAGAAATAATTCATTGCCCAAATTCTTTCAGCACACACATGTTAGTATTCTCTGGGAGAGAATATATCCGACAACTTTCAGGTCATTTGAGAATGTAGTACTGCACTCCCATAATACCTGATTCCCTGATATTCCCTTTCTGCTTATTTTTTTCCAGGAGTCATTTTTTTTTTGTAATGATTTACTGAGAGTTATAAAACAGATTCAATTTTAGCCAAAATTGTAAAGACTTAGTTGATATTTTTCACTTAACCCAGGGCCTGGACCCACAAACACTGCTTATATTTTTCCAGGAGTCAGTTTTTTTTGTAATGATTTACTGAGAGTTATAAAACAGATTCAATTTTAGGCAAAATTGTAAAGGCTTAGTTGATATTTTTCACTTAACCCAGGGCCTGGACCCACAAACACCCTGACTTCTAAAAGAAATCCTGTAGAATACCTTCCTAGATTTAGCCTTTATGAACCAAGTAGTCATCCTTTACTAGTGAAATTTTTCTCTCCAGTTTTCTAATCTTCACTGTATTGTCTAAGTGTTTTTAAAATTTTAAACATAGAAAATCCAGGTGCCTGGGTGGCTCAGATGGTTAAGCGTCTGCCTTCAGCTCAGGTCATGATCCCAGGGTCCTGGGATAAGAGTCCTGCATCAGGCTCCCTGCTCCTTGGGGGCCTGCTTCTCCCTCTGCTTCTCTCTCTCTCTCTCCCTCTCTCTCTCCCTCTGTCTGTCATGAATAAATAAATAAAATCTTTAAACATAGAAAATCCAAAAAATTCAATGTATTAATTGTTGTTGAAGAATATTATATTTTACTTTTCATTAGTCATCTATTTCAAGAAAGGGTTTGTAAAAAGAGAGTCTTTTTTAGTCAGGTGCTTGTTAAGCCAGTTGGGGGAGTTAGTTTGGATTTAGAATCTTGTATATCACTGACCATGAACTGAATCCAATCTAATGAAACAAATAGCAAGCTGGGATTTTATGGCTCAGCAAATATCTATTCAAAGGTGGCAGAAGACAAGGCTCAAGAAGAAGAAATATGATAAAAGCAGAGGGAAATTTGGTTTCTGCTGGTACATCATTTTTTCCTTTGAAATCTGAGAGGACTCAATCAGGCAAAATAAATCCAAATGTTGGCCTATCATATGCTTTACCACAAGTTCTTCACTACTGGACCACTGGGTGTGGTTTGATAATGCTGATAAGAGTAAGCTCTTGATTTCTGTTTGGTTCACAAGTGACATCTCCTAGAATCCTAGCCTGTTTGGAGAAAAGACATTCTCTTTGTTTATGATACATTAGTAAGCAGTAAAAGAGACTTTTACAAAGACTTTGAAGTAGGCTCCTCAGAAAGGAAAAAAAAGTACACAGAAAAAGAAATCACAAGGATTTTCAAGAAATTTAAGAAAAAAACATAATTCAAATCTTGTTTTCTTAACCCTGACAGTTTCCTTCAGTAAACTATTATATTTAACTAAATATATATTGAGTTGAAGAGAAGTGCATGTTTAATCTTTCTAATTTCTATCATTTGGTATATTTCTATAGGACAAAAATCCATTACCTTTTATATATCATACAGCACATTATGTCCACACACAAAGTATATCAAATATAACAATATATTACAACTACATTAAGATAATAAATGGAACTAGTTTGTATCATTTCCAAAGTACAAGAGAAAATTAAATATATTGTTTCCTGTAACAATAACATTTCTAGATCTAAACATATTAAATTGAACAGAGTTTATGTAAGTAGAAGATTAAAAATTCATTTGAAATATGTTTCATTAGGGCGCCTGGGTGGTCCATTAAGTGTCTGCCTTTGGCTCAGGTCATGATGTCAGGGTAATGGGATTGAGCCCAGTGTTGGGCTCCCTGCTCAGCAGGGAGACTGCTTCTTTCTATTCCTTTGCCCCTTCCCCCTGCTTATAATCTCTCTCCCCCTCTCTTTCTTTCTCTCTCTCTCTGAAGTCAATAAATAAAATATTTTTTAAAAAATTAAAAAAGAAATATGTTTCATTGATTTTAATATTACAGATACATGATTTATAAATGTTAATTTTAGAAAGTACATTTAGTTCACAAAGCAAATTGAAGTGTATTTATATGCATTTGTTTCAATAACAAAAATTCTTCAAAGGTAGAATTAGGTAGAACATTTTACCTTGTTAAATATATTTCTATCCATTCTAGTGTCTAATGCAGTCTTATACATATACTATTTATAGTTTTATAGTTAAGCCCCATTTCTTTCCTAAGGGATTTGAAGAAACTATTGTTATGGACTGAAAGTTTGTGTCTCTCCAAAATTCATATTTTGAAGTCCTAACCCCCAGTGTGATGGTATTTGGAGGTGGAACCTTTGGGAAGGTATTAAGGCTAGATGATGTCATGAGAGTAGAACCCTCATGGTATGACTGGTCCTCTTAAAAGAGACACCAGGGATCTCTATCTCCCAGTGTGCACAAAGAAAAGTTCATGTGAGCACATAGTGAGTGGTTCTACAAGCCAACAGCCTCAAAATGAAACTTACCTTGCTGGCACCTTGATCTTAGATTTCTCAACCTCTAGAACTGTGATTAATATATTTCATTTCTATCATTTAAGCCACCTAGTCTACAGTATTTTGTTATGGAAACCCTAGATAAGACACTATCAAAATAAAACATAAAATAATTCATGGTAATTAAAGATAAAGAAAATAGAGATCATTAAAGAGATCTAGAGAAACTGAACATCCTTAGGTACCTGAAATATGCTAGTTACTACTGTTTAAAACTGAAATTTTCTGTTTTCTAGCAGCTAAGGCACAATAAGAAACATGCTGGATTACTTAGAATTGTTTGAAAAGAACAAAAAAAGTAAACATTGTACCCATTTTCAAACTTTACCTGAGAGGATAACAACTAAAATATAGAATCTGTGTGAAAAAGCTCCAGGAGTCAGCCCAAGGGTCATCAGTAAATGTGTCAATGCCAAAGAAAGTCTAAGATCAACATGGCATTTGAAGAGAGCCATTAAGGCATATATTTGGGCCACTGAGACAGTCTTCATCCTCTCTTACTTTGGAAAGGGTAATCTTATGTTTAGTTAAATAAGCATCAACTTTCAGTTCTGGAGAGGCCCAAACTTCAATAATATCTTTTACAAAGTTTTCTGTGTTGGGGAGGAAGAACTTCCTCTGTCCTATGGCCCTTTTAGCTGGACTTAGAATCATAACTGATATGATATAGATTAAGAGGAGAAAATCAAGTTTAATAGGTATATGTATGGGGAAGCCACATAGACATGAAATTCAAAAGATAATGAGGTAACATAAAGCTTGTATGAGCTAAGGAGAGGGGTAGGGGCCTGAAGATACAAAGGGGAGAAAGACAACAAGAAAGTGAAAGGAGATGTTTGGAAAAACAAGGTTGGGAAAATAGGAAGAAAGAAAAGAGAAAGGAACTAGGTTACTATTATTTGTAGGTTGCAAGACCATCAAATTAGTCACAAGTAAGTTGAAACCTCCACTCTGACATGCAAAATCTTAGGCATCTTAGTTTGTTTTTCTATTTTATGGTCAAAAGGTGGCACTGTTCCATTTATTATGAGGTTGCCATATAGTTCATGGTGTTATAATCTGTAATGCTTTCCACTGGAACTAGCAAGGCGTGCATAATTAACCATTCTGCTTCATGGGCCATGATATCATGAGGATCATACTAGCAGCTACTCTGACATAACTCATTAAGAAACTTGTAAATAAGGATCTTGTAGAAAAGCATAATGGCAGGTTGAATCAGCTTTTTCACCTCAGAAGGAAACTAAATCCTTGTGGATGACCTGCTGTTGGGCAGAATTAAATTACTATTTACATCACAAATGATAGAGGCATTCCACCAAGCATGAGACAGTTACAGCTGACTCTGTGGCTTTTGATTCACTTTTCTCTCCAACCCCGATCCAAGCAAAACAATTTATTCTCATGAGCAATGACTGAAATATTTACCTATTCACCTGGTCAGGCAGTCATGAGCACATCTTAAACAGCTATGGGAAATGGTTTTAACTGACCTTAGAGATTCCTGATTAAGAGCAAACAGGTGTCTAACTTTCTGAAACAAATTAGCCAAAATGGGGAAAAAAAATACAAAGCTGGCTCGAAGCTTTACCCAATTTCTCTTCAGCATTCCACAACAGTTCCTTATGGCTTAAATCAAACAGGAAAAAGATCCTGAAACAAACACAAAGGAGATCAGTGAAAATTTCCCATCACCTAGAGTCAGATAGAGGAGATAAGAGATAGGGGCTGTTTAAATGCCTCTTCTTTTTGGTAGAAATATGATGGGTATGAATGAAGAAATAAGATGTAGCTCCCAAAACAATATGCCCTGTCAAGTACAAACAATGTACTAAATATAATTGCATTGTTTTTAGCAGCTTGTATTTGTTAGATTTTCTCCATCATATAGATCAATTTCACATTTTAAACCTGGCTTTAACAAAGTATGTCAAATTGTTTATACCATAAATGTATATTTAATTGTTATTTTCCTGTCAGTAATTACATTCTGAGATCAAAACACAATGGAATAAATACCTGGATAATTTCAAGCAAAAATTTAAAAAAAAAATCAAAGCCTGGATCATTTGTATAACTGAATTCTTCAATTCTTCACTTTTCATTCTGGCAGTGGAAAGTGACATTTTAATGCAATGGAATGGCACAGCAGAAATGTCTCAAGTTATTGTGAATGAAAAGAGGTCAGTCAAACTCAAATGATGAAGTTCTCTACTAAACCCTATAGCAGCGCACCCGCTTACACTCCAGCTTGTCCCAACACACATGGGAGTGGATGGCCCTTTGTTGACCACTTAATGCACTTTGTAGTCAGAGCACTGCTTCAGTGAACAAAAAGAATGCTTTTTGAAATCACCTGTCAGGGAGATTTCAATTACTAAACTCATTAGGGAACAGGTAGAAATCTTCCTATTATGAAAATGAGACTTCAGAAGTAGTTTTACTTGAATGATATTTTGTCAAAGATCCATGGGTGCTGATGCCTAATCCTTTTCTGTTTAAATTAAAAAGTGAAAGGCAGCATTTTAGAAATTAATGGAGGAAAGTGAATGGGACACAATATATGTGGAGGATGGTAGTACGAGGTGACAAGAAATGTTTCACATACACACCTATAAGATACTGCATCCCCATAGCACATGGCAAGATTTTGGGTTTTTTTTGATGTCTGCATAATATTCCATTATATATATATTTATATATATACCACATCTTTATCCATTCATCTGTGGATGGACATCTTGGCTCTTTCCATATTTTAGCCATTCTGATTTGGATTTCCCTGATGCTGAGCAATGTTGAGCACTTTTTCGTGTGTCTGTTGGCCATTTGGATGTCTTCTTTGCAGAAATGTCTGTTCATGTCTTCTACCCATTTCTTGATTGGATCATTTGTTCTTTGGGTGCTGAGTTTGATAAGTTCTTTATAGATTTTGGATACTAGCCCTTTATCTGATATGTCATTTGCAAATATCTTCTCCCATTCTGTCGGTTGTCTTTTGGTTTTGTTGACTGTTCCCTTTGCTGTGCAAATCTTTTAATCTTGATGAAGTCCCAATAGTTCATTTTTGCCCTTGCTTCCCGTGCCTTTGGCGATGTTTCTAGGAAGAAGTTGCTGCGGCTGAGGTCAAAGAGGTTGCTACCTGTGTTCTCCTTTAGGATTTTGATGGACTCTTGTCTCACATTTAGGTCTTTCAACCATTTTGAGTCTATTTTTGTGTGTGGTGTAAGGAAATGGTCCAGTTTCATTCTTCTGCATGTGACTGCCAATTTTCTCAACATCATTTGTTGAAGAGACTTTTGCCATTGGACATTCTTTCCTGCTTTGTCGAAGATTAGTTGACTATAAAGTTGAAGGTCCATTTCTGGGCTCTCTATTCTGTTCCATTGATCTATGTGTCTGTTTTTGTGCCAGTACCATACTGTCTTGATGATGACAACTTTGTAATAGAGCTTGAAGTCCGGAATTGTGATGCCACCAGCTTTGGTGAGCACTGTGAATTGTGTAAAACTGTTGAATCACAGACCTATACCTCTGAAACAAATAATACATTATATGTTAAAAAAAAAAGAAGAAGAAGAAGATAGTAGGAAGGGAAAAATGAAGGAAGGAATAGGAGGGGGAGATGAACCATGAGAGACTATGGACTCCAGGAAACCACCTGAAGGTTCTAGAGGGGTGGGGGGTGGGGGGATGGGTTAGCCTGGTGATGGATAATAAAGAGGGCATGTATTGAATGGAGTACTGGGTGTTATATGCAAACAATGAACCATGGAACACTACATCAAAAACTAATGATGTAATGTATGGTGATTAACATAACATAAAATAAAATTTTTAAAAAAGTACACATTTAAAAAAAAAGATACTGCCTCCCCGTGTCTTACTCCTTACTTTTGAACTTGTAGGTCTATTGTTTATATGCTGTTTTGTACATATTTTATGCTAGTAGGAGGTGTGGAAGTTGGATTGTTACATTTTCCTAGTGGTCAAAAAGTAGGTATTGAAATGTTTGAGAAGACAAAGAAGGAAGGTCGTTAATGACACTGACAGTGATTCAAGAGAGCTAGACCTACCAAAAGTACAACGTAGTTCTCCTCTCCCTTCCTGTTCCCACCAGGATACAAACAACACAAAATACATTTTTGAGCACTTTTCATATATAGATGGTAGTCATGTGAATAGAAATTTGCCTGAAATAATAATTCTTACCTAAAAAGAATTTTATCTGAAATAATTATGCACATCATAATATAGTCAATTAACTATAGCTTTTATGGAATTTCATAAACACATGTAATTAACAAAATTCAAAATAAAATAGTCTTTATTAGCTCCTATTTGAGGTTCCAGATGAAACTCTCAATAGCCTCAGATTTTGCTCCTATTATTCTCCAGACTGGAATACTTTGCCTTTCATACTCTCCCACCATTCTCTGCTGCTTGTCTAGATCTATCTTTCTGCATGTTCTAATTTAATTCCCAACCTCTATGTGGTATTTTTCCATGCATCACTAATCCACATTTTGATATTTATAATCCTTTCCCACAAATATCACGTATATCTCTGAATGGACAGTATAGAGTTATAGTGCTTTATATGCAGTAGCATTTTCATAAATTTTTGGTTGCTACTCCTATCAATTCACTTGATTTTTGCTCCTCAGGATTGTAACTAACATATATGATAAATATGGTGACACAGTCAGCCTCTCTAAAAAGAAAATGAACTCGCCTTAGAAGGTATAAACTATTAACTATCAACTTATAACTGATTAACTGTTAACATGAGGTACAGGCAAAAGGATATGTTCATATCAGAGGTGATGACTAAAAACAGATCTAGAAATTGTATGTTTATGCCAGGCAAACCCAGCAGGAAGTATAAAATCCAGGCAGTTCCTACAGAATACACAGTTGAGAGCACAGGTGTACAATTTGGAAGTTTCATGAGAAATTATTTTTGTGAAATTGAGCTATTAAGCTCATGTTGTCAAACCTAAGTGGTCTGAATAAGCATAATATCATCTTTTAGCCAAATCCAAGTATATGCAGATTTTTTTCATCACAAATTTAAATGGCATACAAATGTGACTGGTGATATAAACTGGGTTGTAACAACTTCTTAGTTAAAATTACCATTCAAATCCTTTTAAGACAAAGTTAAATAAAAGGGAAAATCCATACATCTTTTCACTATGGAGCAATTGCTATTACCAAATGTGGGTGGTCTTTCAGAGGGAATGGCAGCAGTGATCACAAAGCCATAGAATTTCAGTTGCAATGTAAGAGCTTGAGGGTACTTTAACGTAATGCTATTCAAGTCAAAAGATCTAAAGGCAACTGCCTCAATACTTTGCATTTATAGATAATTAAGTTAGATTTATTTTCAGGCAATTTAACAATTTTCATTTCAAATAATTTCTTTAATATGAAAAATTAAAAGATGTCACTATGCTGTTTTACCTTTCATTTTACTTTTAGCAAAAACTCTTTGCCTTTCCTACAGTGTATAATCCATTTTTTTCCACTCACTAGAACCAGAATTTCAGAATTGTGATCATAGAAATAGTGAATAACTGTGGGCAATTTGGACAATAGATACTCTTATTTCTACTTTGAGTTAGAACTTATTTGCTGTATTGATTACAACATGGTATTTAAAAGATCCACATCACTGAACAAATTCCCATATACACCAGTTGGTTTCATGTCATGTTCTAATCATAGAAGTCACCCCTAATTAGTTGGCTTGCTTGCAACTGTGTGCCACAGGTCATAAGACACAAGGAATGGAAATTATTTTTCATACAGCCCCATCCTGCTTCAGACTAAACAGTCCAAAGCTCAGTATCCATAGACTCTTGATCACTATTATCTCTGAAGATTAAAGACATCACATTTCTTATTAAAGCACTTGATTTCCATGGTATATACCTTTTTAAGCATGTATGAAGCACACATTACTTTGATATTTACTTTGTCCTAGTGTTTCTTATTGGCTTCCATTATAATGATGTGTGCTTACTGAATTAAAAAGATTTTTTTTAATGAAATGTTATTAAAAGTAGAATTTCCAGGGGAATACTCTGAATTGGTGATACTAGCAACATATAACTACAAAGTCAAAAAAACACAAATATAAAAACAAATATTTTGTGGTAGAAAAACACATATACTCTGAGTCTTTGTATAGTTGAAAAACAACTACGGTAAGTTTGATTATTCTTTTAAGCTGATTTCCTTTGTCATTAGAAAAGGAGGTGTGATACTCAGTCCTCACTTTGATGAGGGAGAAAAATCTAAGTCCTGAAGAAGATAGCACAATAAATCTCTAACACACTAATTGCAATAGCATACATACCTGACTCTGAGATATGTGTGGACGAGATAGGTGATACGTTATATCAACCTTCATACAATCTGTATAATTAACAGGTTTTGCCAAAGTTGTTCTACACCTCTGAAATATTTTTACTAACCTGTCCTCATGCTGGAATGAAATTATGGATAGTTTGTTTCCATGAAGACCCTGACCATATGGCCCATAGATATGCATCAGAAAATAAACAAATTGCAATCCCTTACCCCATAGTGCTCACCTGCAACACCAACTGACTGTCTTTCAGCACAGCTCATTGTCAAAAAGCATAAGTTAGCAGATGAAGAGGCACATTTTTATATTTATAGTTTTGAAAGCATTAATTCCATTATAAATTTGGAAATTTTACTCTACAGATGTTGACAGTCTATATATCTTTGTTTCTCTGTTCTGTGTGATGATCACAGGGGAGGGCAGAAATAGTTCCTCTCTTCAAGTGACTTTGTTATGAGCTCATTCTTATTAACAGTGCCACTGATCTTGATGACATGCTTTATGCACATATAATTAAAAAAATCTTTCCCCAGTTCTTAGTACTACAAAAAACTTGATTAGGCAATTTGCTCTTTTCATTATGTCATCTAACAAGACAACTGAAAGAACAGGGAAAACCAGTAGAAGGCATGAATATTAATACGGAAAAACCTCTCTAAATGGGAAATGCCTTAAGGACTGCAAAAGAATAGGAGATATGCCAAAATGTCCTTAACTGCTCAGAGTAGTAGCAAAAGCATGACCAAATGCAGTTAGATTTGCACTGGCTCTGATAAACAATGAAGCATTCCATAAAACAAAGTTTTCCTATGGCTTCAAGAAATGGAATCATTACAGTATAGATGCCTGTGTTACTTACCTTACTATAGAGAGATTTTTGTTAAATATTTTATTTATTTATTTGAGAGAGAGAGAGAGCATGAGTGGGGAAAGGGCAGAGGGAGAGAGAGAAGGAGAAGCAGACTCCCCGCTGAGCATGGAGCCCAACACAGAGCCCAAACTGGAGCCCAACATGGAGCCCAATGCCAGGCCAATACCCTAACTCTGAGATCATGACCTGAGTTGAAGTCAGATGCTTAGCCCACTGAGCCACCCAGGGGCCCCTTTTACTGTAAGGATTTTTAAAGACCCAACTCTGGTTTTTAAGTTTGCAGTCATCTTGTAACCCACTTTGTCATTTTCAAAGTCCATATAAGCTTTATTTCTAATGGTAAATAATGAAAGCCATTATTTAACCATACAGAAGTTTGTGTATTTAGAGTGTACACCATTGCTGATCATTTTATCTATATGCTCACCCACCCACACTGATAACATAATAGGTGTGTCTCTGAGTGGTTGTCTTTTTTATTTGTATAACTATATACTAAAAATAAGTGTGAATTATATATTTTGTAAATTGTCCAGTGTGTTAGAATAACTCACAAATAATAACAATGCATATAATTTCAGAGTAAAACAACTTTTTATGATTTTTCCCCAGGAATTTTCATTCCAGATGCAGTGAGTTTTTCTCAGTAAACTAGAAGTAGTATATGGCAGTCTGAAGTCCCAAAATATCTACTTTATCATTAGATATACTGTCTTTTGAGTCTTAGAATGCTATTAGAAAAGGAGAAAGGGATCCTGAAGGAGGACATAGCAGGCAACTAAAGATTAATCTCATCCACTTTATAATTTTGCTGTATTTCAATTCTGCTACACACAACACAAATACTGGAATTATGTCACTTTCTGTGAATTGAGTGAATTTAAACTCAGTGACCGTGAAAGTAAAATTACTCTCCCAGGTGACATCTAACAATGAAAAATGCCTCCTTGTGGTGGTAGTCCAGAAAAATTCAGTTCATTGAATGGTAGAGTGAATCATTAAATAGTGCAAGAATTTCATAAATTGCTGCTGTTCTATGAATCAATTCAGAACAGTCTTGTTATTTACTATGTAAGGTATATATTTATACTGCAAAAATCAAAATGTAGTTGGCTCAATAGTCAACATAATCCATATCACAGAATGAGGCAACCTCATTTGAAATACTCCTAATGCCATAGAATAGCATACCTGCAAATAAACAAACCCACCTTCTTATCTCCTTGAAAATCTCCAGAGCATTTATGTGATTTGGAGTTATTTTATTTTGTCTCCATTCATATTAAATATGGAAGCTAGCTTATCAGAATGTTTATTTTCATAAGGAAAATACATTGCATCCAAGCTTTATGATCTTGAATGCATTTCTTGTTTAATAAGCAAGTAACTTAATTTAGGTCCTATGCCTAATTACAGCACATTAAATCCATAACTTGGCAATAATCTTTTCCCCATTATTATCTATATGAGGCTTTTCAAATGAATTGAAAATTAATTACTTACCCCTTTGCTTTGCAGAATATTTTGTGTGCATGTGTGTACTTAAGCAAATTTCTCTTACTGTGTTAAAAGGCAAAGATATATTTGATGCATTAACCTTCTAGGTAGCATAAGGCAAGGTTGTATAGATATACACAAATCAAACATAGCATCTTGGCTGAACCTCTATGTTGATAATTTTGTTTTTCTTTCTCTGAGTACAGTTGCACAATTTTATAAAAGTAGTCTAATTTTCCTACTGCTACTTCTAGATCTGAATTTATCACACACTTATTAATACCCTAGATTCTGAAACGTCACTATAACCTTGTTTTTATGGGTGGCATACATGAAATCAAGCTATATGTGAATCAAGATGTTAAATATAAAATTTTAACTTCTGAATAACCTTCTAATTTTTAAATCAAGATCTAAAATGAAATCATATTACACAAAATTTTACTCTACCATGCATCATTTTATAAAGGCATCTGTATTATGTCTGTGTCACTTATGGATACACTACCTAAAAGACAAAGTACACAAATTTAACCAAACACCTTCTTCCCCACCACTTGTCAGGTACAAATTGTTTTCTTACTCAGATTGTATGAAATTATACTAAAGGTCACTATTGATTTGTAATGTCCTATTAGAGTCAGTCGAACAACCGTGACATTAGATTTTCAACTTCAGAGTGTGTATAGTATAACTTTTGAAATACTAACTTTAAAAATGGGGCATGGCTCAACAGCTTCAAAGAAAAATGTGGCTAGATTGTTTTATTCTTGAAAGCAAGCACTTTCTGGTATAATACCATTAGAGCTAACCAAGCACAATAGATATCTGCTGTGTACCTACATTTTTAGGGTTTTTAAACATTAAAATGGATTAGTAAAGTTGATTTTGCCCTAAGGGTCCTAAAATTTAAAGCTTGTACATGTTTGGGACAATCTGGTATATCCTACCTGAAGGCAAGTGTGTGCACTCAATAACCTCCAACATTATAATTGGATTTTTTTTACTCCAAATCTTATTAATAAGACTTATGGGAAAGCATTTCTGGCTCCTTTTGAAAGTCTTTGTTAGGGAGAAGCAAGGGTAAGATATGATTTGGAATATAATATATCTGTCTTTTAATCATTTGAATTTTCAATTATTCAGTGTAATCAGAGAACAAAAAAAATCATTTATCTGTGTAGTTTAAACAGACTATTATTATCCAAATATGCTGGATATTACTCAGTTTTGTCTTTGGCTATATTAAGTGGCATGATCTATTTAACAACTCATAATCCAAAAGGAGATTATCCTCAAAAGAATAATTTTTAAATATAAAATGATTTATATAATGGAGATAAAATTATGAATAAAGTTTCTTTCGCCATTATCATTTTCAAAGGAACAGGAGGAGATTTTCACAAATGCAGACAGGAAACAGAATGGAATACTAAATAGCTACCACGTTGTTAAAAATCACACCCTTATATGGATTATGGTGAGTCCCTAGAACCAAAAACAGCAATAATAGAATAATAGAATAAATAGGAAAATAGAATAAACCTTTGAAAACAGGATGTGTTTTCTTCTGCAATAATGATCTGAAAGCAAGATGGACTATTTCAAAATATCCCTTGCCCATGAGGTTCTGGCAAGCTATTGTTTTTCCAATTTGGGGAAAGTAAAAGAGATAGTAAACATAACTAAAGTGCCCTAGGATAACCACCAAAATCTGGCAAAATCATGAGTATGATCAGAAACAGGTTATGTTGGGTTAGCAAGTGAGAAACAAAATATTTTGTTAGCTAACAGTAGTAAGTGTGGTAGTGCTTCTTCCCAGGAAGAAAAATGTTAAAGATAATAAACTTAATCTCTATGAAGAATATTCACTTAATGACTTAAAAAAAATAAGGACAAATTTTTATCTAATGGGCAATTGCTTAAGAAATTAATTTCAAGAAACTTGAAACTAAAAATTATATGTCCTTATAAGATATTGTAATGGTTACTTTTATGTATGAACTTGGCTAGGCTATAGTACCCAGTTATTTGATCAAACACTAATCTAGATGTTGCTGCAAAGGTACTTGCAAATGTAGTTAATATTTACAATTAGTTGATTTTAAGTAAAGGATATTACCCTAGACAATGTAGGTGGACTTCATCCAGTTGAAAGACTTTAAGAGCAAAAAGTGAGGTTTCCCAGCAAGAAGAAATTCTGATTCAAGAGTGCAGCATCAAGTCCTACCTAAGTGTCCAGCCTTCCATTCGTTCTACAGATTTCAGACTTGCTAGTCCCCACAATTATGTAAGTGAAGGGTAGCAAATTTTCCCCCTCCAATATATGCCTTTTTGGCATATTCAGTACTTTAAGCTGGTTATTTTAAGAAACTGGAGACATAAGAGAAGTTCTGAAAACCAATAGAAGTTACCTTTTCCTAAGATACATTTAGAAAGGAAATCTCCATTGATATGGGTATCTCCCTTGCTATACCAGGAAGAGGGGAATGACAAAATTTCTAGGCACTCTTATCAATGGAGAAACAAGTACTTAAATCTGCATAAAAATCTTACCCTTGTTTACTGTGCTTTTCCTGGTAATCTTCCATAACTGACTCCTCACCCCCAGTAACTTCTTTGTCTTTAGCTGAGGATGGTATGCATATAATGATGGCTTTGGCCATTTTGGGGAGTTACTCAGGTTTTCTGGGTCTCTCCCATACATACATATTATTAAATTTTTTATTTGTTTTCCCCTAGTTATATCTGTCTCATGTCAATTTAATCCTTAGAACAGCCAAAGAACCCAGGAGTACAGAAGAAAAAATATTTTTCTCCCCAACATGAGCCAATTCTTTAAATTTCTCTTTCTCTCTCTCTCTATAGATGATATAGATATAGATATAGATATAGATAATATAAATAGATAAAGATATAGAGATAGAGATTTAGACATAGATGATATAGATATAGATATCTCCCCCTCCCTCCACACATATACATAAATATATATCATATTATATTGGCTCGGTTTCCTTCTCTTAAAAACCCTGACTGATACAGATATGTGCACATACACTCATGCATACACACAGTCTTTAAAGATTTTCACAAATGTAAGTGACAAAGATTCTTATTTTGAATTATCTGGTAAGTGAAATGATACAGTATCCATACCTGGAACTTATATCTTATATTTCATAATATGGGTCAGTATAGAGAAGTCAAAACTCAGGTAAGGTCAGATCTAAACAAAAACTGATTTAAAGCAAACTGGAATTTTTGTTCTAAAATAATGGTTTCATAGTTATTTGCACAGAGCCAAACAGAGTCCAACCTGAAGAACAAATAATTTTGTGAGTGACCTCATTACTACCCTCATAATACTGGGGCCTCCAAGGAAGTGAGAAATGAGTTGCTTCACTTCCCCTCAGGTTCTTCAAAAAAATACCCTGATAAAAAATAAATTAAAAGGACAACTACCCTGATCTACCACCAACAAAAAGCAACAACAACAACAACAAAGTAATCCACTTCTTGTAAAAATTGACTGTTCTTGGGCCACCTGAGTGGCTCAGTCACTTAAGTGTCCGACTCTTGGTTTTGGCTCAGGTCATAATCTCAGGGTTGTGAGATCAAGCCCTGTGTTGGGCTCTGTGCTTAGTGTGGAGTCACCTTGAGATTCCCTCTCTTGCTCTCCCTCTGCTTTCCCTGCTCACTCTCTCTCTCAAATAAATAAATAAAATCTGTAATAAACATAAATGACTGCTCTTGGCATCTGGGAAAATGGCAGTGGAGTGGGAGGACCTTAGGTTCACCTTGTCCCACAAATAAAGTTAGATAACTATCAAATCATCCTAAATACCCTAGAAATCGATCTGAAGACTGGCAGAACAAACTCAACAACTAAAGGTGGAGAAGAGACCACATGAAATAGGGTAAGATGTATGGAGATATGGCCTGAGAGAGAAACAGATTGTGACCACCATGATGGGGAGGGAGCCACAGTCATGGAGAAGAACATAAGACAAAGTAGCACACAGGGGAGTCCACACAGGGAAAACAAATCCCCATAGCAATTGGCTGGAAACACAAGAAGCACTAAATTTCCTGAGTTCTTGCAACCACTGGGCTTGGGGACTGTTTTAAAGGTCAACAAGCTTGGCTCAGGCAGAGCTCAGAGGGCATTGGGATAGCTCTTGGAGAGAAGACAGGGCAAACAGATCATGGACATACAGCATAGAAACAGTGATCTGAAGAGCACCAGGGACACACAGAGGGGAGGTTCGTTGCTCATCTCAGAGCTTGTTCCAGAGAGGCAGCATTCACAGAGAGACCTTCCCAGGAAAGGAACTTGCAGGTGTCATTTCCCTCCCCTTCCCCTCAGACCAAGCACAGGGCCACCTGTGGGAACAGTGCAGTGCCGACACTCCCTACCTAACTTGGTTACACCAATCCCACCCTCTCCCAAGCTCCAGTGCAACTACCCTTCTCAGTCACACTTGCTTCAGCCCCAGTGCAGAACTCAGCCCCTGCCAACACTGTATATTCCAACCCAGGAGTTTTGCAGGACCTCACTTCTGTTGGGAGTGGTGACAGGCCTCATTTCACAAGTAGACAAGAGTACACCTAGTTAAAATGTGCCACATTTAAGCAAGGAACCAAACACGGTCCACAACAGGCAAAGAGCACCTCTGCAGACAACAGCCCTGAAGGATAAAGCATCCAGGACAAAATAACAGAACACATGCAACACACATTGGAGACACTCCCTTAAGTGCCAGGCCCTGGAGAACAGGGGACACTACACTGCAGGTCACTACAGGACCTCTTCTTCATAAGGGCAATACCCACAAGAAAAGGAGACATAGCTGACTTTCTTAACACAGAGAAACAGGCACAGAAACTTAGATGAAATGAGAAGACAGAGGAATTTGTCCCAGATGAAAGAACAGGAAAAGACCATGGCCAGTGAACTAAGTGGAACACATATCAATAACATGTCTAGTAGAGAATTCAAAGCAGTGGTCATGAAGATACTCACTGGACTTGAGAAAAGAGTAGAAGTCGTCAGTGAGACCCTGTGGGAAACAGAACGCCACAACGACCAGTGGCACATGTTTGCTGAGACTCCGAGATCTCTGAGAAAACTCGAGATTGCAGGGTTAAAAATAACCTGAAAGGATCAGAGTGAAATGCCCTTGGAACGTGTGTGGTCAGTTCTAAAGTACACAGCAGAAGATGTCTTGTAGATAGGAAGCCAGCTGTAAACAGCACACTGTGCACTCCCCTCTTTGTTTCCTTGTCCTGTAAACAGCACACTGGGCACTCCCCTCTTTGTTCCTTTATTTTGTTTTAAAGATTCTTATGTGCTTGACTAATCCTGTATACATAGAGAAATGTGCCTTACTACACCCCTGCTATAAATCATTATAGATCTATATCACTGTAGAAGGTCTATAAGAGTATGGAAAATAAACCTCGGTGCCTCGGGCTGTTTGTTCGGGGTCCCCTGTGCCTCGCTGTACTGTTGTCTCTTTTTCTCAGTTCCTTCACCGTCCCAGGTCCCCAACTCTCAGAGGTCGACAAGTGGCACCCGAACAGGGACCTGAAGCCCCTGTTGAGGAGTGATCGGCCCATGCTAGGAACCCTACAGAAGGTGGTAAGTAGGAAAGTTTATTACAAGGAAATGGGGCAATCAAATTCAAAAATATCAGGTTTGCTGCATTGATACATCATTTCCTTAAAGAATATGGAGCTAAAGTTACTAAGCAGAGCATAGAAAAATGTTTGGAAACAGTAGTTGAATATAATCCTTGGTTTCTGGAAGAAGGCTCCTTAGATGAGGAAACTTGGGTCCGAGTAAAAAATAATGTCTTGAAGGCTATGAGACAGGGTGAAACGATTCCCCTTGATTTCTGGCCCATTTGGGTTTTAGTACGAGTGGTTATCAATACTATGGAAACTGGGGATAAGTTATCCCCAGCTGAGGTTGCTAAAGAAACTACTAACTCTTTACATACATATGAATTAGATGATGAAACTTTAGAAAAGGCTAAGACTGAAAGTAAAAAAGTTTTTGCGGCTTCACAGTCCCGGCCGTCACCCACGGCCCCTCTGCTTTTAATGGAGGACCGCACCAAAGATGATCAACCTCTCTCCACAATAGATTTAGTCCCTCTTAAAAGATCCCCTCTAGTTCCCTCACCTCTCGAAAAGGAACTCCAAAGGCAAGGGGCTAATGATGTATTTATGGCTTTCCCCATAGACCCAACACAAGCTGTTGGTCCTGCCTATGAGGGATTAGATTTAAATACCTTAAGGGAACTAAGGAAGGCTTGCCATTTGTATGGACCCACAGCCCCTTATACTATAGAGATTTTGAAAGCTTGGGCAAATTCTGGGGAGTGGATCCCTTATGATTGGCATATGGTTGCATGGGCTTGCCTTAAACCACAGGATTTATTAGAATGGAAAATGTGGTTATCAGATGCCACCTATATGAAAGCCTGGGTGAATCAGGCTAACCCAGCCATGCATCATATTTCTTTTGAAATGCTCACTGGCTCTGGCCCCTTTTCAGATGTTCAAGAGCAATTGGTTAACACTCTGCCTGCAGCCACAGTGCAGGTATCTGAAATCGCCCTCCCAGCCTGGGGAAAGCTAACCCCTTCAGGGGAAGTGGGGCAAAGTTATATAAAAATTGTGCAAAGGGCACCTGGGTGGCTCAGTTGGTTAAGCGACTGCCTTCGGCTCAGGTCATGATCCTGGAGTCCCGGGATCGAGTCCCACGTTGGGCTCCCTGCTCAGCGGGGAGTCTGCTTCTCTCTCTGACCCTCTTCCCTCTCATGCTCTCTCTCTCTCATTCTCTCTCTCTCAAATAAATAAATAAAATCTTTAAAAAAAATAAATAAAAAAATAAAAATTGTGCAAGGCCCTACAGAAGCATATACTGATTTTATTTCTCGGCTTGAAATGGCTATTGACCACCAAGTCAATAATAAATCTGCTAAAGAGCACTTGCTAAGACAGCTTGCTTTTGAAAATGCTAATGAGGACTGCCAAGAGGCCATCCGGCCACATAGGGAAACAGGAAACATTCTCGATTATCTTCGTCTATGTAGAAATATTGGCACTCTTACACATCAAGCTTGGATAGCCTCCCTTCAACTCATGGCCCTACAAAAACAACAGCATATAAAATGTTATAATTGTGGGAAAGTAGGACATGTCAAGAAGGAATGCCATAAAACCCCCCAACCTAGAGCCAATTCTCTTTCTAATACCACCCCTAGCCTCTGCCCTCGTTGCAGCAAAGGCAAACATTGGGCCAAGGAATGCAAATCCAAATTTGACAGACAATTTAACCCACTCCCATTAAGGTCGGGAAACGGGATGAGGGGCCACCCCTGGGCCCCGAACAACAATGGGGAATTCAATATGTCCCCTCTCCAGCAGCAACTTCCAGCTGCACACATAAACCTTCCATGTTATCACTCAGTCCCACCACCCAGGGAAGTGCTGCAGTAGATTTAACCACTCCTTTTACAGTAAGTCTTCACTCTGGTCTCAGGCCTCAAAAAATATCCACGGGTTATTATGGACCTTTACCAAGAGGAACCATGGGTCTTGTGCTAGAAAGATCTAGCCTACATCTTAAAGGAATCCAGGTGATGACTGGAGTAATAGATTCTGATTATGAAGGAGAAATAATGGTGGTCGCACAGACTTGGGTTCCCTGGACTTTTAAGGGAGGAAATAGAATTGCCCAGTTATTATAATTACCCTATGTACAAATTGGTCAGTCCCAACAGATCAGACAAGGAGGATTCGGTAGTACTGATCCTCTCATGGTTAAATGGGCTTCATTATTGACTCAGACTGATCGTCCTCCTATGACTCTTAAAATTAGAGGAAGGACTTTCTCAGGTCTAGTAGATTCTGGAGCCGATATTTCAGTAATAGCTTCCCAGCCTTGGCCTAATACCTGGCCCACGCAAGCAACCTCTAGTTCGGTAGAAGGAATAGGTTTTGTGATGGCAGAAGAAATTCGACAAAGTAGTATGCCACTTAAATGTGAGGGACCAGACGAATTAGAAAGAATTATCCAGACTTTCATCTTAAATACCCCCATTAATCTTTGGGGAAGAGACCTCTTGCAACAAATCATGACAAAAATGGGCTATAAACTAGGACAAGGTTTAGGCAAACAACATCAAAGAATCACGGAGCCTATCATTGCCCAAGGACAAACTCATAGGGCTGGACTGGGTTACCTTTTTTTCTAGGGGCCATTGAGGAAAGAAAAGAGGCCTGCCCCCATTAAAATAACGTGGAAAACTTCTTCCTCGGTTTGGACTCCTCAATGGCCCCTTCCGATAGAAAAATTGCAGGCCTTAGAACAAATTATTCAAGAACAATTGCAGGCAGGACGTATAGAGCCTTCACAATCTCCTTGGAACTCTCCTTTTTTGTTATCAGAAAGAAATCAGGTAAGTGGAGGCTCTTAATGGACCTTCGGAATGTTAATGCTGTCATGGAGCCTCTGGGTGCCTTGCAGCCTGGGTTACCCACTCCTACAGCCATTCCCAAACAATGGCCATTGATAATAATAGATCTTAAGGATTGTTTCTATACCATAGCCATTCACCCTGAGGATAAGGAGAAATTTGCCTTTTCTATTCCCAGCACTAACAATAAGGAACCAATGAGACGATATCAATGGACAATTTTGCCACAGGGTATGACTAATTCTCCTACCATGTGTCAGTATTATGTTGGCCAGGTCCTCCGACCTGTTAGAAAGCCTTATTCTCAGTCCTACATTATTCATCATATGGATGGTACTTTGCTGGCATCACAAACTGAAACCGAATTACAAAATGTGTATCAGGCCACTTCCCAACATTTGACTTCCGTTTTGCAGAATGGCAAATACAACATATCACAGGTATTCCTTATAATCCTCAGGGACAAGCTGTAGTGGAAAGGGCTCATGCCACCATTAAGAAACAACTGCGTAAAACTATTTCTAAGAAGAAAGGCGGAATCTCCCCCCGAGATGTCATGGCACAAACCTTATTTATTTTAAATCTTCTAAATTTACCCCAAGGAGAACCATGTACTAGAGTTGACAAACATTTCTCGCCAGCCTCAATCTCAACTCAGGACATACTCATGTGGATAAAAATGAAGAAAATAATTAGTTGCCCAGGAAATTAATTACCCAAGGCCCTGGTTATGCTTGTGTCATTCCAGATAGATCCAGTTGAGCAACTTGGATACCTCTTCGGAAAGTCCCAGGACTGGTGATAAAGACAACAGAAGAGGTCTCTCAGCCGCTGCAGGGATTGACTACCCAACCCCCTGTCCGAGAGATGGCAACATGCTCCTTGAAGAGACCTTGAAAACAAAAATTGCCCCCAACAAAACCCCCAAATTAGGGGCAACTGAAGACCCTCACTCAGAGGGTGGGGTGAGTCCTGGAGATGACCAGATCTACCAAAACCCCTGAACATTTGTTCCTGGCTATGTTAGCGGTGGTGACATGTGCCTCTGCGCAGTATGGATTCCATCCTTCTTCTCCAGGCCTGTATGGGGGTCTGGATCCTGGATACTGTACCCTCAAAGAACAAATGAGCGCCCAAAATCTCCATCACAGAGTGCTTACAACAGTGGCTAATTTGAAAAAGGAAAGGGGGATCTGTGGGAAACAGAATGCCACAACGATCAGTGGTGCATGTTCACTGAGACCCTGAGATCTCTGAGAAAATTCAAGATTGCAGGGTTAAAAATAACCTGAAAGGATCAGAGTGAAATGCCCTTGGAACGTGTGTGGTCAGTTCTAAAGTACACAGCAGAAGATGTCTTGTAGATAGGAAGCCAGCTGTAAACAGCACACTGTGCACTCCCCCTCTTTGTTCCCTTGTCCTGTAAACAGCACACTGGGCACTCCCCTCTTTGTTCCTTTATTCTGTTTTAAAGATTCTTACGTGCTTGACCAATCCTGTATACATGGAGGAATGTGCCTTACTACGCCCCTGCTGTAAATCATTATAGATCTATATCACTGTAGAAGGTATATAAGAGTATGGAAAATAAACCTCAACAACTCAGGCTGTTTGTTCGGGGTCCCCTGTGCCTCACTGTACTGTCGTCTCTTTTTCTCAGTTCCTTCACCATCCCAGGTCCCCAACTCTCAGAGGTCAACAAGACCCTAAATGA
This sequence comes from Callorhinus ursinus, assembly GCF_003265705.2. Lineage (NCBI taxonomy): Eukaryota > Metazoa > Chordata > Mammalia > Carnivora > Otariidae > Callorhinus > Callorhinus ursinus. The sequence goes on from NW_027397129.1 coordinate 1,101,289, forward strand.
AGACATAAGGAATCATATAGCAGAGATAAAGGGTTAAATAAATGAAGTCAGAGACACACTTGCTAGAATGTACAACAGAATGGAAGAAGCAGAGGAACAAATTAATGCCCTAAAAGACAGAGTAATAGAAAGTAATCAAGCTGAACAAAAGAAAGAAAAAAAGAATTATGCAAAATGAGAATAGACTTAGAGAACTCAGTGACTCCATCAAACAAAATAACATTCATATTATAGGGATCCCAGAAGAAAAAGAGAGAGAAAAGGGGTCAGAAAATTCATTTAATGAAATAATAGTTGAAAACCTTCCTACTCTAGAGAAGAGAACAGAAATCCAAATACAGCAGGCATAGAGAACAACAAAATCAACAAAAAAAGATCCACAACATGACATATTGCAAATAAAATTACAACATGTAATGATAAAGGAAAAAATTAAAAGGCAGCAAGAAAAAAATGGAGAGTTACATACAATGCAAACCCCATACAGCTATCAGCAATTTTTTCAGAAAAAATGTGGGAAGCCAGAGGGGAGTGGCATGTTATAGTCAAATTGCTGATGGAAAAATCTGCAGCCAAGAATAAAAAGAGAAATAAAGAGTTTCCCACACAAACAAAAACTAAAGGAATTCATGACCACTAAACCATCCCTGCAAGAAATATTAAAGGGGACACTTTGAGTGGAAAAGAAATACCAAAAGTGACAGTATGAAAGTAGGAAACACAAAAACAGTAAAAATGAATATTTCTGTAAAAAATCAGTCAAGGAACTCACAAAATAAAAGGAAGTAAAATATGCCACTATATATCTAAAATATGGGGAAGAGAGGAGTAATGAATGGGTTCAAAATTAAATGATCATCAACTTAATATAGACTACCATATGCAGAAGATGATATATACAAACCTAATGGTAGCCACAAATAAAAAACACTAGTAGATAGGGAAAAAAATAAAGAAAAAGAATCCAAATACATCACTAAAGAAAACCAGCAAAACATGAAAGAAAGAAAGACAATAATGGAACAGAGAAAAACTTTGGGGAAAAAAAAACACAAAACAAGTAATAAAATGGCAATAAATACGTATCTATCAATAATTACTTTAAATGTAAATCGAATAAATGTTCCCATCAAAAGACAGCATGACAGAGTGGATAAAAAACAAAACCCATCTATATGTTGCCTACAAGAGACTCATTTCAGACCTAAAGACACCTGCAGAATGAAAGTGAAGGGACCAAGGAAAATTTACCATGCAAATGGATGTCAAAGGAAAAGTGGAATAACAATACTTACATCAGAAAACTATATTTTAAAACAAGGACTGTAACAATAGATGAAGAATGACAGTAATAATAATAAAGGGTACAATCCAACAAGATATAACAATCATAAATATTTATGCAACCAATATATGAGTACCCAAACATATAAAAAAGTTAATAATAAACATAAAGGATCTAATCAATATTAATATAATAATAGTAGGGGACTTTAACACCACACAGATATCAATGGACAGATCATCTAAACAAAATCAATAAGGAAAAAAATGGATTTGAATGACATATTGGACCAGGTGGATATAACAGATATATTTAGAACACTCCATCCTAAAACAACAAATTCTTTCCAGGTGCACATGGAACATTATCCTGAATAGAACAACTACTAGGTCACAAAACAAGCCACAATAAATTCAAAAAGATCATAGTCATACCATACATTTTTTTTTCTGAACACAAAACTATGAAACTAGAAATCAACCAAAAACCTGGAAAGACACAAATACATGGAGAATAAATAAAATGCTACTAAACGATGAATGGGTTAACCAAGAAATCAAAGAAGGCATCTAAAAATACATGGAAAGAAATGAAAATGAAAACACAATGGTCCAAAACCTTTGGGATGCAGCAAAAACAGTTCTAAGAGGGAAATTTATAGCAATACAGGCCTAACCCAAGAAGCAAGAAAAATCACAAATAAATAACCAAACCTTACACATCTAAAAAAGAACAAGCAAAACCCAAAACCAAGAGAAAGAAGGAAATAATAAAGATTAGAACAGAAATAAATGATATATAAATTTAAAAAAAAAACAAAAGAAAAGATCAATGAAACAGGAGATGGTTGTTTGAAAAGATCAACAAAATTCATAAACCTTTAGTGAAACTTATCAATAAACAAAGAAAAATGTCTGAAATAAAATCACAAATGAAAGAGGAGAACAAACAAACAACACCACATATATAAAAACAATTGTAAGAGAATATTATTAAAAAACTATATGTCAACAAATTGGACAACCTAAAAGAAATGGATAAATTCTTAGAAACATACAATCTACAACAACTGAAGCAGGGAGAAATAGGAAATTGAATAGACTGATCACAGGCAAGGAAATTGAATCAGGATTCAAAAAAGTACCAAGGAACAAAAGTTCAGGACCAGATGGCTTCACAGGTGAATTTTACCAAATATTTAAAGAAGAGTTAATACCTATTCTTCTTAAACCATTCCAAAAAAGTGGAAAAATAAGGCACTTCCAAATTCATTATATTAGGCCAGCATTACACTAATATGAAGACCAGATAAAGACACCACAAAAAGACAGAACTATAGGCCAATATCCCTGATGAACACAGATGGAAAAATCCTCAACAAAATACTAGCAAACCAAATACTATGCAGTATGGTGTAAAATTATCCATACTTAAAAGCTATGTTCTGAAATCAGGGGCACCTGGGTGGCATAGTCAATTAAGCATCTGACTCCTGGTTTCAGCTCAGGTCATGATCTCAGAATCATTAAGATTGAGCCCTGTATCAGGCTCAGTGCTCAATATGTAGTCTGTTTAAGATTCTCTTCCTCGGTACCCCCTCTCTAAAATAAATAAATCTTTTAAAAAGCTATGTTATAAAATCAATACATCTTATGTTTCATGATAAGGACATAAAAGGAGGAAGAAAACAAAGATATTTGATACACATACAAACATATTCATAACAAAATAAGGAAGTAATACTCATGACAATTAAAGTCTTAGTTGTTGTAACAGGCCACATGGTCACAGCTGGGAGTTATCATTACCTTTTTCTACTATCCATTCTATATTTCCTTTGTTCTCAGCAAGGACTGCATCTGATTCTGGTTGTTTACCTGGTGGAATGACTCACACTTTAATTCTTAAAGGGTCCGGGCCATTAGTAATCCTACCAAAATTAGGTTATTGTAGTTTTCCATTGACCTTAATCACAGTGCATGATAATAATAAGAGACATACTAAGGGATATCCTGTATTCCAGACATACTTGGAGTAGCAGTCCAATTTCTCCTTGGTGCTCAGGATCAATCAAAACCCGAATTAGTTTGCTAGGGTTGTGTGATGGTTAATTTTATGTGTCAATTTGTCTGGGCCACGAAATGTCCAGATATATGGTCAAACATTATTCTGGGTATGTCACTGAGGGTGTTTGTGAACAAGATTAACATTTGAATCTGTAGACTGAATAATGTAGACTGTCCTCCTTAATATAGGTGGGTCTCATCTTATCAGTTGAAGACCCAAATAGAACAAAAAGTCTGAATTTCCTCTGAAGAAGAAAAAAATTATTCTTGCCTGATTGTCTTCAAATTGGGATACTGGGGTTTTTACCTTCTTTTGGACTTAAACTGAAACACTGGCTCTTCCTGTGTCTTGAGTCTGCTAGCCTTTAGACTGAAACTACACCATCAGCTTTCCTGATTCTTAGGCCTTCAGACTTGAAATGGAACTAAACCATCAGATCTCCTGGGTCCCCAGTTTGCCTACTGTCTCTGCAGATCTTGGGACTTAATCCTTATAATGAATCATAGTAGTGATAATAAATACATGTTTATTATATATAGATATAATTTATACATATAAGTATATATTTATTTATTAAGAGTAGTATGATATTTATTTATTTATTTATTTATTTATTTATTTATTTATTTATTTTAAGGGCTATGACTTATCATTAGATTTCTCCAGAAAAACAGAATCAATAGGATGTGTGTGTGTGTGTGTATGTGTGTGCATGTTCTATTTATCTGGAGAGTCCTGATTAATACAATGACACTACATGTAAAACAAACATGCATGCTATAAACATTAACAACTTTACACCTACAACTAAATTACTATCCTTTGTTAGGTTACAGCTATCTTTGCCCCTGCCATTCATGATGACCCTCTCCCCTGACTTGGTCCTCTCCAAAACATAAGCACCGTATCTTGAAATTTTTCATCTTAAAATAAATAGCATTAGAAAGATATGGCATTAAAGAGGCCATGTGATGTGATGAGCACTGGGTGTTATATGCGACTGACGAATTATTGAACTCTACATCTGATACTAATGATGTACTATACGTTGGTTAATTGAATTTAAATAAAAAAAAATAAAAAAAGAAGCAGGATATGAGATATACAAAGGAGTGTCTTGACTAAAGTAAAGGATGAAAATGAAGCAGAAAAGTAATTTTCTTGTGACCTGAAATACTGATTGAAACTAACTGAGCTATACATACTTGGGGAAAGATAGAAGGAAAGAAAGAAAATAATGAGAGGAAAACAGGGTTTTAAACATCTGCCAACTCAAGGCAATAACTGACTAATAAAAAATAGAAAGAAAATAATAAAATGAAAATACAAATAAAGAAAACAGAAAAAAAACAGATGATATTTATTTTTATTTTTTTTTTTATTTTTTGAGAGAGATAGAGCATGCACATATGAGAGCAGGGCCGAGGAAGGGCAGAGGGAGAGGGAGAGAGAAACTCTTCAGCAGGCTCCACACCCAGGATGGAGGCTGACTGGGGACTCAATCTCACAACCCTGAGATCATGATCTGAGGCAAAATCAAGAGTCAGACACTTAAACAACTGAGCCACCCAGGTGCCTGGATGATATTTATTTTTTAAAAAGGCCTGTGAAAAGGAATCCTCATGGGCAGAGTGATCAAATGTTTTCTGTAACCAGAAAAGCCTTGGACAAGGCTTTTAAGTAAGAAGAATTTACTGGTACCTTAAAATAAGCAAATTCATGTAGTCCTTGCTCCTAATTATATGAATAAACACTCAAATTAATCATTAGCATGTAACATATTCCCTCCGGTGTCAGTTTTCTAAAAACCAGAAAATACTTCACCCTTACATGAAATGAAGATGAGACATGAAAAACAAGTAGGAGCAGGAGAAAATAAATAAAATAGTATATGGGAAGGCATTATACAATGTTGCAAGATACACCGTCTCTGTACTCTAGACATTTCCTGTTTATAACAAAAAGATGGGCTACATCTCTCTCTCTCTTTCTCTCTCTCTCTTTTTTTTTACATTAAATAGTTATTTTAGCCAAACTCCTTTTTCAGTATCTTAACTCAAAACCACAGGCTGGAGAAAGAGATGGGATTTATGTGTTCATGTCCAGTGAGAAGTCAACAGGAATTTGTTCTTTATTTTGTTTCAGCTTGGGTGATGTCTGGGAATTAAGTAATTAAGCAACAATGCCTGGGTTATATCAATTTTTTCTATAAAGATAGGAAGGTTATAGTTCTCCATGTTTTTCTTCATTAGTGTGTGCTTGTCAAAATAATTTAATAAAAATTTATTTAAGGGGGAAATAGTAAATCTAATTCAGTGTGTCAGGATGTAGAAAATTGCTCCATGAATGAAGATAAAAAGGAAAGCTCCAAATTGATTTTCTTTTCATATCAGTATACCTTGCTCTATATTTTCAGATACTAATGTCTCTTTTTTCTTTTCAAATTTTTATTTAAAATTTACCTAACATACAGTGCAATATTGGTTTCAGGAGCAGAATCCAATGATTCATCACTTACATGCAATACCCAGTGCTCACCATAACAAGTGCCTTCCTTAATACCTATCACCCATCCCCACCCACATCCCTCCATCAACCCTCAGTTTGTTCTCTATCATTAAGAGACTTATGGTTTGGGGATGCCTGGATGGCTCAGTCAGTTAAGAGACTGCCTTCAGCTCTGGTCATGATCCTGGGGTCCTGGGATTGAGTGCCACATCCGGCTTCTTGCTCAGTGGGGAGACTGCTTCTCCCTCTGCCTGGCACTCTGTGCTCTCTCTCTTTCTCTCTCTCTTTGACAAATGAATAAAATCTTAAAAAAAAGTCTCATGACTTGGGTTGCCTGGCTCAGGTCATGATCTCAGGACCCTGAGATCAAGCCCCATGTCAGGGTCCCTGCTCAGCAGGGAGTCTGCTTCTCCCTCTCCCTTTTTCTCCCTCACTCTGTCCCTCCCCACCACTTGTCCTCTGATTATGGTGAATAATTCTTTTAATGTACTGTTGGATTCCATTTGCTAGTATCTTGTTTGAGAATTTTTGCATCCATGTTCATTGGGGATATTGGCCTGTATTTCTCCTTTTCAGTGGGGTCTTTGGTTTTGGAATCAAGGTAATGCTGGCCTTATAGAAGGAGTTTGGAAGGTTTCTTTCCACTTCTATTTTTTGGAACAGTTTCAGATGAATAAGTATTAACTCTTCTTTAAATGTCTGGTAGAATTCCCCTCGGAAGCCTTCCTGCCCTGGAATTTTGTTTTTTGGGAGATTTTTGATTACTGTTTCAATTTATTTGCTGGTTATGGGTCTGTTTAAATTTTCTATTTCTTCCTGTTTCAGTTTAGGTAGTTTGTATGTTTCTAGGACTACTAATGTCTTAATTTTTAATTTCCACTGCATTTAAGTATAATGGCTGCCCTTAAATCTTATTTTTCATCCTTGTTCAGTTTTTTCTTCCTGTAAAATAGTGTCATCATATATGCAAATACCTCTTTAAATGTAGTGTAAATAAATATATAAGTTGCAATATAGATCATCACCATTAGGCATTCCATAGATTTTCTTTTCTTTTTTTATTTGCTCTACAGAGTTTTATCCAGCATACTGCTTTTTACTAAACCAGCTGACAACCATAAATAAAATGGGTACTTCTTTTTAAAAACTAGTTCTTTGAAGCACTCAAAAAAAGTAAAAGAATGACTGTGATTAAAAAAATAATTATACTTGCTTTTTTTTTTCCAGACAACTGGAACAGTCAAACATTCTGAGGTTTTAAAGTCTAAGTCACTATATATGACTAAATTATCCAGGCATGGCTCTCAGACCTCTGGGATCTTAGCTGCATAGTTTGGTGTAGTTACTTAAAGATGGCATTGCCAATTATCTTGGTTTGTGTCAGTAAAGGTGTACTCTTAATTGTAAGGTCCCCAGAGGAATGTCACCTTACTTTAACTTCTGTAATTTTAAAATCCTTTCCCAGCCACAGCATGTAGTACACTCAATATGTTTTTATAGGACAAATTGACTATTAAAATATTACCATTATATTAAACACATATGCCATTAAAGAGATACAGAAACTAAGGATAACTGAAAGCAAGAATAAAATATATAAAACCTAGAAATATACTGAAACTTCCCTGTTGTTATAATATGTCAGTTGAAAACCTTTTTATTTTTTGGAATCATTAACCCTTCCTTTCTACTTCTATGGCTGTGGTGCTATAACAGTTATAACCCAATAACAGAGTATAATGGCCATTTTCTTCTCCTTGAGATAGAGCAGTGTTTTTACTTCCACTTTCCCCCTTTTCATTCCAGGCTTTCCTCTCTGGAACTGCTAGGTTCTTCATCTAACATTGTCCTTCTCTAACACCAGCAAAGCCAAAGGGAGAAAAAAAAAGGAATTACAGTATGTCTTTACCAGAAATGATCTTTCCTTCTTCCAAACCAAAAATTAAAAAAATAAGAACATTAAATATTCACATTTAAATAGCAGTTCACAATTTAGAAACTATAATGTGGCATCTCTTTTAAGATAGTCTGAATAAGAATCATCCAATTTTCCTGGTATGTCCCTCTCAATATAGCAAAGATTAATTAGGTGATTATGTTACTATCCTAGCCAGTTTCATTCTTTATTTTACACTTGTCTCTCTGCTTACAATTTTTCACTGCCCCAAACTTTTTACATGAACAATTTAATTTATATAAATTTGGATTTCAATACTAAAATTGGTGACCTTAACACTTTTGACACATTTTACAAGCTAAGGTAACTCTTTACTAAAAAGGTTTGGTCTACCTTGGAGATGACTAAACATTTTTGAACTAAAAACAACTGTGGTAAAGGATAGAATGACGAAGGATTCAAACAATGCATCATCATCATTCTCATTAACATCACCATCATCTCTTGCCCAGATCGTAGAAATGGCCTCCTAAATAAACCATCTTCCTGTTTCTAGTTGTGCTTTCCTTTAATCTGTTCTTCACACAGCAACCACAGTAAATCTTTTAAAAAGCATTATTCATGTCATATGACCTCCCCATCCAAAACAGGCCAATAGCTGTGTTCTACCTGTCTTTCCAACATCATCTCCTACCATTCTCCCCTTTTGCTCACTTTACTCTAGTGAGATTGGCCTTGAATAAGTCAAACTCATTATCACCTCAGAATCATTGAACTTGTTCTTTTCTTCTGCCTAAAGGCATGTCTCCCTGATCTTTGCATGCCTTGCTCTTTTTGTTTGTTTGTATTTTTGAATATAGAAGCATTTTTTTAATTTAAATTCAATTAACCTGCATGTCTTGCTCTTTAACACAAATCCTATCTAAAACAATGTACAAATCCATGCTTATTCCTATTAAAATACCTATTTATTCTGCTTTATTTTTCTTCACAGCATCAGCATTACATCAATTATATTATACATTTATTATCTATCTATCCAACTAAAATATAAGCTGCTTTAAGGCATTGGACTTTGTCTTCTCTTCATTGTATTGTTAGTACCTGATAAAGTGTCTAACAAATTAAAAAGTATTCAATGAGCATTTACTAACTAAATGAATGAATTAATTAATGACTAAAAGAACATGGGTATTAACCTTGATTCATAATTGTCAGTGATTTTGATATACACATGAATGATTCTTGGATCATGGTTTCTCTATTTCTTAACATCCTTTCCTCCAGTGATCTTCTTTCCACCCTACCTCAGCCCCCAGTCCCATGGATATAACCCTAGATCTTGTCATTACCACTAAGTACAATGTTTCCATAATCTCAGTTTCACATATTCAAATCTCTAACCACCATCTCCTATGTTTCCAGCATATTCCCACTAGTACTTCAACTACAACAGTCATTTTATCTCACTGAGCCTGTCAATCGATCTATCCTACCACCTTTTCAGACTCTCACCATGTTTTCATTTTCCTCCTTACACAGTTTAAATACCATACTCTGTTGAATTCCAACTCCACTGCACACACTCTCAATCCCTTGTCCTTTTCTCCCTCTGTGATAATGATGGGAAAACCCATAACTCAGCATCTATTCTGTGCTATACTGGGCAGCTGGACATGGCTAAAGAAAAACAGAACCATGACAACTCATCTCATTTTCAAAGTATGATATAAGGCCTTAAGTTGGCCGTTAGTGCTGTTTTGCAATCTTACTACATTTCTCTGAACTCTTCCACTGTCCAAAAAGATTAAATCAAACTGATTTTTCTTTAAACCTCTAACACCTGTTTCCCCATCTTTACAATCAGCCAGTGGTGTTTCTTATTTCCCTCTCTTCAGTTCATTCCCATCAGCATACAACATTCTGCAACATCTCCCTTTCTAACACATACTGCAGTGTGATCTTCAGCAAGTTATTTCACTGCTCTGTGCTCCAGTTTCCTCATTTGTTAATGAAGATAACTTTAGTATCTGAACCTCTGTATGTGTATATGTGTGCTTGTTTATGTGTGTGTGTGCGTGTGGGGGGGGGGGCTCTGAATTAAATGAATTAGCATAGGTAAAGCACTTAAAACTATTCCTGGGGCTTAATAAGTGCTGTATCAGTATTATTATTATTCTATCAGTACTATTATTATTTTTTCTAAATCTCCCTTGATCTCACATTCCCCTTCAGTAACTGTCATTCTTTCCTTCTCCTTCTCACAGTAAATTCTCAATTTGCCTGTACTTGCTATCTTTACTTCCTCTTCTCTCATTTTAATTTTTTATGTTGATATAATTTAAAACTTACCAAAAAGTTGTAAGAATAGCGCAAAGAAATCTTTTGTCTTTTTTACCTTTCATCTAGACTTCCTAGTTAATATTTTGCCAGGTTTGCTTTATCATTCTCCCTAGACATATAATATATATACACTTATATTTACATATCTATATCTATATATACATATTTTCCCACCACCATTTGAGAGTAAGTTGCTGATGTTATACTCTTTTATCCCAAAATATTTCAAAGCACATTTCCTAAGAACAAAGACATTCCTGCATAACCACAAACAACTATCAGAAAAAGTAAATTTAACATCATAAAATATTATTTTCTAATGTGCAGTCTATATTCAAATTTCACCAATTGACTCTCTAATATCTTTTATAGGTATTTCTTCTTTCCATTTCACAACTCAATTCTGGATCACACATTGCATTTGGTTATGTCTTTTAGTCTCTTCTGATCTGACAGTTCTTCAGTCTTACTTAATCTTTATTTACCTTTACATACTTGAAGAATATAGGCCAGCAGTTTGGTAGAATTTGCTTTGTTTTGGGTTTTCTGATGATTCCTCATGACTATACACATATTGTGCATTTTTGGCAATAGTACCACTCTTGACTAAGGTGATGTCTGATATGTTTCTAATACATGAATTTTCATTATTTTTACTTTTGCAATTTGATATTTGTAGTATTCTCTGTTTTCTCATTGTGATGAAAAATGAGTTATATATGGTTTAATTTGTTCTGTTGATCTGTATTTTTTTTCTTTTGAGAATTCATGTATACATTTGGGTTTACATAGCCAAGTATTTTCTTTTGATTCTACTTCAATCAGCCTTTTACCACTCTATTCAGTGTTTTTAGGGTTATCAATGAGCTGTATCTTGACAAACACAATAATAATTTTATAGTTCTTATCATACTTGAACTATCAGCTTGGCAGTATAATTTGACACTCCATCCTTCTTAAACAATTTTTTGTTCACTTTGCTTCTGACACTCCCTTCTCTATGGATTCTCCTTCTACTTTACCAAATTTTCCTTCTTTTCTTTGTTCTCCTGATGTCCACACTTGTACAACCAAATACCTATTAGATATATTCGCTTAGATGTCTAATATGCATCTCAATATAATACCCCATTGCATAATTGTCTCTCCTTCTTCCCTGTCACAGTAAATTACATTCCATTTGTCCAGATGTTAAGATTTTTTTTAATTATAGTCATCCCTGACTCTTCTCTTTCTCTCACACTTCATATTTAATCCATCAGCAAATCCCATTGATTCTATCTTCAAAATATACCCCAAATTTGACTACTTGCCATTGCTTTCAATACCAACACTATGGACCAGACAATTAAAACCTAACAGCTAAATCTCTTCAGTGGCATCCTAACAGGTTTTCTGCTTTCATTGTTGTTCCTTGTATATCTTTTTTTCACAGAGTAGTCAGAGTAATTATTTTTAAAAAGTAATAAGTTGGATCATGTCACTTCACTGTTTAAAACCCTCCAGTAATTTCCTATCTCCAAGTAAAAACTGAAATCTTTAATATGGCTTTCCATTCTTTGTCAGTCAACCATAATTTTCATACCCCCAAGACTATCTCTGTGAGTTAATTTTCTTCCACAGTCCTTTAAACTTACCACATACCACCCATACTAGCTTCCTTGGCATTGCTAGAACGAACCAAAGACTTTCTTGTTTCAGAGCTTTTGCACTTAGTGTTACCCTGCCTAGCATTATCTTTGCCCAGATACCTATGAAGGAAAACAATTAATTTATCAGAAACCACACAACAGCAAAATGTGAAAGGTCTTTTATCTGAATATTATTGAAAAGGAGTGAATAAGCTGTCATTTAAGACAATGTCTGTTCCACATAGAAAATTAATTTTGAAATGTCAAATCAAAGGATCTTTTAAGCACTTAACATGAATTAATCAATTTAATTCTCACAACAAGCCTATGAACAATTGGTACAATATTAGCACTGTGTCAACACCCAAGGGTCAAGGGTCATCAGTAGAAAGGGTGGACTTCTGATTTGGCAGGAATACCAAAGGAATACCTGTCTCTGTACCTTCTTATCTTTTCTGAAAAACTGCCTTTGACAAACACGTAGATGCTGAAAAAATCATCACTGTTCTATTGCTTAGCCACAGGTAAACAGTTTATTCTTCTTTTCATTTACTAAGAAATAATTTAAATTGTTTTCACAGACTTTTCATAATTTTGGCTGAGGAAGATTTCCACTTCCAAACAAGATGCAGTAACAGGGATTAGAAACAATAATAAACAACACAGATTTTATAAAACAATAGTTTAAAAGACACTGAAGGGGTGCCTGGGAGGCTCAGTCAGTTAAGTATCTGACTCTTGATTTTTGGCTCAGGTCTTGATCTCAGGGATGTGAGATCAAGCCCTGTGTCAGTCTTTGTTCTCTGAGCGTGGAGCCTCCTTAAAAGAATCTCTCAAAAAAAGAATCTCGCTCTTCCACTTTCTCTGCCCCTCCCCCAATTCTTGTGCTCTTGCTCACTCTCTCTCTCTAACAAAAATAAATAAATAAATAAATAAATAAATAAATAAATAAATAAATAAAGATACTGGATATCAGGTAACAAAGGACAGTGATCCCTGAAAATAGGAAGCAGATAAGGTGGGCCATGCCATTACCCTAGCTTATTGCTTGGAGAGAATTTCCAGAACATGACTCAGGGAGAAGAAGCTGAGGTGAAGTCTTAAGCGATCCCCAATTTAAGGGTCCACAGGTGACAGTCCAGGGAGACCAAGCCACTTGGAGTTCATGGTACAGATTACCAGAGAGTAGTGAACTTTCCCAAATAAAACCCCATGAAGAAAGTCTTCCTTGAGTTTTCAGTACAATACTGATCAGTGTATGAGTACAAAGAAACTACTTGAGGGTGAGAAAAAACTTACTACAAATCTAAGAATAGTGCTTATTCTCACCATCCAGAAAGTAAAATCTCATAATTCTTGGGCCATTGAGTAGAGTATGCAGGGGCCTTGCTTCACTAGTGGAGAAGATTTAGTCCTAAACTAAATACTTGTCATACCTAACAAATCTTAACAAGCAAGATTTGTGTATTAGTTTCCTAGGACTGCATAAACAAATTAGCACAAATAGAGTAGCTTATAACTACAGAAATTTATTTTCTTACAGTTTGGGAAGCCAGAAATCTAAACTCAAGGTGTCAGCAGGGTTTTTTTTTGTTTTTGTTTTTGTTTTGTTTGTTGTTTTTTTCTGGAGACTCTGAGGGAACATCAGTCTCATGTTTGTCTGTTAGACCTTAGTGGTTGCTGATAATCACTGGTATTATTTGGCTTATACCTGAATCACTCCAATCTCTGTCTCCACGGTTATGTCTCCATAGTTCTTCCCTGTGTCTTCACATGGCCTTAAAAGACAGTAGTCATTGAACTTAGGGCCTGTCCTAATCCATTATGACTTCATTTAACTAATTATATCTGCAAGACTTTATTTCTAAATAAGATCACATTCTGAGGTTCCAGCTGGACACTAACTTTGGGTGAACATAATTCAGTCCACTACAATCTGAAAGGATCAAATTGTTTCCAATTAACTATATTCCAGAACTAAACTCAAAAAAAGTATAGTAATACAAAAATAACCAGTACTCAAGATGAAAATTGACAATATCTGGCATCAAATCAAAGATTATAAAGGTAGACAAACCAGAAGGAAAATACAATCCATAATAAGGAGGAACAAAAACAATCAATTGAAACTGAACTAGAACTTACAGAGATGTTAGAATTTGCTTACAAGAACATCAAAGGAGTTATTATAAGTTTAGTCCATAAATTCAAAAAGTTAGACATGAGAATATAAAAAATACCCAAGTAAGAGTTCTAGATATAAAAACTATAGTTTTCTCATAATAGATAAAAAAAACTCTCCATGTAATTAACATCAGATTAGAAAATGCAGAAGAAAGAATTAGTCAACTTAAACACCTAACAATATAATTATTCAAATAAAATAGAAAACAGATTTTTAAAAATGAAGGGTATCAATGATTTCCTGAACAACTTCAAGGTTTTATTATATGTATAACTGGAGTAATCAGAAGGGGATGGAGAGCAGAAACAAAATTTAAAGAAATAATGGCCAAATTTTCACTATTTTTTGAAAAGTATAAATATATAGATCCAAGAATCTCAACAAAACCCAGACACAAGAAACATGAATAAAACCACACTAAAGCTCATCATAATTAAACTGCTAAAAACCAGTGTCAAAGAAAAAAAGCACCCGGGGGGTAGGGGGGCACAAACTGTATACAAAAGAAAAATAGAAATACTACAGCAGATTTTTTGTTAGCAACAATGCAAGTAAGAAGACTGTGGAGCAACATGTTTATTTTTTAAGATTTTACTTAAATTCTGGTTAGTTAACCTCCAGTGTAATATTAGTTTCAGGTGAACAGTACAGTGATTCAGTATTTCCATACATCACCCAGTGCTCATCACAAGTGCACTCCTTAATCCACACCATTTATTTAACCCATCCCTCCACCCACCTCCCTTCTGGTAACCATCAGTTTTGCTCTCTACAGTTAAGAGTCTGTTTCTTGGTTTACCTCTTTCTCTCTTTTTTCCCTTTGCTTATTTGTTTTGTTTCTGAAATTCCACATATGAGTGAAATCCTGTGGTATTTGTCTTTCTCTGACTTATTTTGCTCATCATAATACTCCCTAGCTCCATCCACACCATTGCAAATGAAAAGATTTCATTCTTTTCTATGGCTAAGTAATATTCCATCATATACATATACCACATTTTTATCCATTCATCAGTTGATGGATACTTGGTCTGTTTACTTAACATGGCAATTGTAGATAATGCTATTATAAATATTGGGTTGCAAGTAATCCCTTTGAATTAGTATTTTTGTAATCTTTAGGTAAATACTTAGTAGTGCAATTGCTGGATAGTTCTATTTTTAACTTTTTTTTAAAAAAGATTTTATTTATTTATTTG
Organism: Callorhinus ursinus; assembly: GCF_003265705.2. Lineage (NCBI taxonomy): Eukaryota > Metazoa > Chordata > Mammalia > Carnivora > Otariidae > Callorhinus > Callorhinus ursinus. The sequence continues at coordinate 1,116,404 of NW_027397129.1, forward strand.
ACAGAGAGAGACACCGTTAGAGAGGGAACACAAGGAGGGGGAGCGGGAGAGGGAGAAGCAGGCTTCCCACTGAGCAGGGAACCCGATGTAGGGCTCGATCCCAGAACTCTGGGATCATGACCTGAGCTGAAGGCAGACGCTTAACGACTGAGCCACCCAGGTGCCCCTATTTTTAACTTTTTGAGGAAACTCCATACTGTTTTCCAGAGTGGCTGCATCAGTTTGTAGTCCCACAACAGCGTAGGAAAATTCCCCTTTCTCCACATCTTTGCCAACACCTTTTGTTTCTTGTGCTGTTGATTTTAGCCATTTGGACAGGTATGAGATATCTCACTGTAGTTTAAGATTTGCATTTCCCTGGTGATGAGTGATATTGAACATCTTTTCATGTGTCTGTTGGCCATCTGTATGTCTATTGTTAAGATGTCTCTACTACTGGAAACAATCTACACATTTAATACAATCCTTATCAAATTACCAACAGCATTTCTCTCAGAGCTAGAACAATCCGAAAATTTCTATGGAATCACAAAACACCCTGGATAGCCAAAGCAATCATTAAAAAAAAAAAAAAAAGCAAAGCTGGAAGCATCATGATTCCAGACTTCAAGGTCTATTACAAAGCTATAGTAATCAAGACAGCATGGTATTGGTACAAAAATAGACACATAGATCAATGGAACAGAATAGAACACCCAGAATGAACCCACAATTATATGGCAAATTAATCTTCAACAAATCAGAAAAGAATATCCAATGGAAAAAAAGACAGTCTCCAACAAATGGTGTTGGGAAAACTGGATAGCAACATGCAAAAGAATGAAATTGAACCACTTTCTTACACCATACACAAAAATAAATTAAAAATGGATTACAGACCTAAATGTGAGACCTGAAACCATAAAAATCCTAGAGGAGAACACAAGTAGTAACCTTTTTGACATTAACCCTAGCAACTTCTCTCTAGATATGTCTCCTGAGGGAAGGGAAATGAAGGCAAAAATAAACTATTGAGACTACATCAAAATAAAAAGCTTCTGCGCAATGAAAGAAACAATCAACAAAACTAAAAGGCAGCCTACTGAATGGGAGAAGATATTTGCAAATGACATATCTGATAAAGGGTTAGTATCCAAAATATATGAAGAACTTATTTAACTCAACACCCAAAACCTGAACAATCCAATTGAAATGTGCAGAAGACATTATTGACATTTTTCCAGTGGAGCAACTTATTTAAAGTACTGAAAGGAAACAAACATCTGTCAACCTACACCCGCCATATAGGGTACATCTAGGTTACATCTGTCAGTTCCATACTTAATGAAATTAAGAGTAAAAAATGAAAATGAAACTAAACATTTTCACACATACAATAGCTATAAGAATTCATTATTAACACACATGCACTATGAAAAATTTCAAAAGAAATCTCTCAAGCAAGAGGAAAATGACATTAGATGGAAATATGGATCGACACAGATGAATAAAGAGAACCAGAAATGGTAACTACTTGTGTAAACACAAAATATTTTTAAATTATCTAATAACTTTAAAAGTTAACTGAAATTGAAAAAGAACAAGAATTTATGTGAAGCTTAAAATACATAATCAGAGGGTGGGCGGGTGCACGTGCGTGGCGCGGGCGCAGCAGCAACATGAATCGCGGGCCTAGCGGCAGTGAGTGTGCACTTTTCCCGGGCCCCAGCACACCGCCGGCATGAGCTACGACCGGTCCATCACCGTCTTCTCGCCCAATGGCCACCTCTTCCAAGTGGAGTACGCACAGGAGGCTGTGAAGAAGGGCTCCACCGCTGTTGGCACGCGGGGAAAGGACATTGTTGTTCTGGGCATAGAGAAGTCAGTGGCCAAGCTGCAGGATGAGAGAACTGTGCGTAAGATCTGTGCGTTGGATGACAACGTCTGCATGGCATTCACAGGGCTCACTGCTGACGCGAGGATAGTCATCAACAGGGCCCGGGTGGAGTGCCAGAGCCACTGGCTGACAGTGGAGGACCCAGTTACCGTGGAGTACATCACCCGCTACGTCACCAGTCTGAAGCACCACTATACACAGAGCAACGGGCACAGGCCGTTTGGCATCTCTGCCCTTATTGTGGGTTTCGACTTTGATGGCACCCCCAGACTCTATCAGACTGACCACTCAGGGACATAACACGCCTGGAAGGCCAATGCCATAGGCCGAGGCGCCAAGTCAGTGCATGAATTTCTAGAGAATTATACTGATGAAGCCATTGAGACAGATGACCTGACCATTAAGCTGGTTATCAAGGCCCTCCTGGAAGCGGTTCAGTCTGGTGGCAAAAACATTGAACTGGCTGTCATGAGGCGAGATCAACCCCTCAAGATTTTAAATCCTGAAGAAATTGAAAAATATGTTGCTGAGACTGAAAAAGAGAAAGAAGAAAATGAAAAGAAGAAACAAAAGAAAGCATCATGATGATGAAATCTTACAGTGATTTTTAAATTCAGATCATGGATGATTCTCAAAATGATATGTAGGCATTTCCATTCCATTTACTGTCCACGTGTCCTGCAAGAAATTTCCGTATTTGTTAAAAAAAATACATAATAAGAATCACATAAAGGCAGGAGGAATGAAGTCAAAGTATACTATTATACGTTTCTTATACTACATGTTAAGAACCATAACAGAACTTGAAGTTAGACTGTGATACAATAATCCCTAAAACAACCATTAAAATAGCAAAATAAAGCTATTTTTATAAGCCAACAAGTGTAATGAAAGTAAATCACAAAAATCAATATAAAAGAAAGCAGAAAAAAGAGGATAAAAAGGGGACAAAGAACAGATGGGAAATAAATCTAATGGTAATCACATTAATTGTACAGATTCAACCTATCTGAATTAAAAGTCACAATTTGTCAGATTAGATAAAAATGCAAGACCCTACTAACCATACATTTCCTATAAGAAACGCACTATAAATGTAAAAGAAAAGGAAAGGTAAAATGATGGAAAAGGATGTATAATGCTAATACTAATTAAAAGAATGAGTAACTATATTAATAATCAACAAAGTGGATTTTAGGACATAAAATATTACAAAGATTAAGTAATTTCATAATGATAAAGGATCAAGAGATTGTCAAGAGAACATCATGAAGATAGAACAGTCATAAATGTTTATGTACCTAATAACAGGAATCCAAGTTACAGGAGACAAAACTGATATAACTCCAAGGAGAAATTAACAAATCCAAAATGTAGTCAGAGATTTACTTACCATTCTTTTAATAACTTACATAATAAACTTAGATAATCAGCAAGGAGGGGCGTCTGGGTGGCTCAGTCATTAAGCGTCTGCCTTCGGCTCAGGTCATGATCCCAGGGTCCTGGGATCGAGTCCCACATTGGGCTCCCTGCTCCATGGGAAGCCTGCTTCTCCCTCTCCCACCACCCCCCCGCTTGTGTTCCCTCTCGCTGTGTCTCTCTCTGTCAAATAAATAAATAAAATCTTTAAAAAAGAAAAAAAGATAATCAGCAAGGATATAGTAGGTCTGAAAAACACTAGCAACTTGACCTAATTGATATTTATACAACATTCCATTTCACTCAAAAACAACAGAACATATATTCTCATCAAATGTACATAAAACATTTAGCAGAAAGATCACATACTAGGCCACAAAATAAGTCCATAAAACTTAAATGGACTCAGTCATACTAAGTATTTTCTCTGGCCACAAGGGAATTAAATGAGAAGCCATGAAAAAGAGGATGAGTAATATAGTGTTAACCAATTTCTAGGCACCATGTACCAGGAATGAGAGAAAAAATCATGGATACTAATCACACAAAATTTCGTATTAAACTAGGGTGATCTTTCTTGGGTCCATAAATTAGCTTAGTGTGTACTCCTGTTCACCTATTCCTTGCCCTGAAATTATGTAGTAAATCATGCATGGAATAAATGTAGTTTCTTTGCCAATATCTTTGTTCCAAAGAATCTAGAGTGTATAAGTGGGTTAAATTTCATCTTAATATATAGATGGAAAATATATAAAATGAGAGTTAAAAGAAGAGGTCATGGGAAGGGGCACTTTTCCCTCCATAACCATATCACTGATTTCAATAAGAATAAAAAGATCCTTGAACCAAGTCAGTAAAAACAATATTGTAACTATACTTCACATACAGAAACTGAATGCCAGAGATAAGCCATTTCAAGTGAGTGTGGGGTAAAGGAATCCCAAACTCTGAAGCACAACTACAAACACAAGATCATCAACAATAGCAGATACACCATTTTTCATTTCATTTATTTCAATCACAGGGGAAATTACTATTTCGGAGCTTAAAGGCAAAGAAACAACTTGGCTTGCCTCCTCCCTGAAACACGGCTAGATAAATATCAGATCATTCTGAATACCCAAGAAATTGATCTGAGGATGACAGAACAAACTAAACAACTAGAGACAGAGAAGAGGCCACATGGTGGAAGATAGGAGGTATGAGATGTGGACTGATGGAGAAATGGATCATTGGTGCTGTGGAGGAGAGGGAGCCCTGGTCACAGAAAGAGGAGAGAGAAAGAGACAAACAGGATTACACAAGGAAAACACTTCCCCAAAGTCATTGACTGGGAAAATGAGAGGGGCTGATTTTTCATTTTTACAACCAGCAGGTCTCAAAGACTGGAGATCTAGAGATCCTCGGCTTGGCTGGTGTGGAGCTCTGAGGGTGCTGCACGGTTCCTGTGGAGAAGGAAGGCAGAGAGCCCAGGAGCAGATGGTTCGATCTGAGGATCCCCTGGGACACACAGGAGAGGTGGTTCTCCCTTCTTGGAGTGCATCTGGGAGAGGTAGCATTACCATTCCAGGGACAAAAGAGCCACCAGGCACCATTTCTCTCACCTGCCCCTTAGCATAAACTAACATCAGTAAGCAGCACAGTGCCAATATGGGCTGCCTAAACCATTTACAACAAGCCCCACGCCCTGCGCATTCCTGGTGTTGCTTTTTCCAGTTAGCATACCTGAGAACCAGAAAGTGGGTACTTCCCCCAGAAGACAAGAACAACCCCCCCCCACACACACACAGAAACACTGGATCTATTGACCATATAGTTCTAAAAAGTTTCAGCTATAGTGGAAATAGCATCAGGTCTCTTTATTTTATGTTATATTAGTCACCATACATTACAGCATTAGTTTTTTTTATATTTTTTATTGTTATGTTAATCACCATACATTACATCATTAGTTTTTGATGTAGTGTTCCATGATTCATTGTTTGCGTATAACACCCAGTGCTCCATTCAGTATGTGCCCTCTTTAATACCCATCACCAGGCTAACCCATCCCCCCACCCCTTCCCCTCTAGAACCCTCAGTTTGTTTCTCAGAGTCCATAGTCTCTCGTGGTTCATCTCCCCAACCGATTCCCCCCCTTCATTTTTCCCATCCTAGTATCTTCATCTTTTTTAAAATATATATAATGTATTATTTGTTTCAGAGGTAGAGGTCTGTGATTCAACAGTTTTACACAATTCACAGCACTCACCATAGCACATACCTTACCATTGACAACCCTACCCTACCCAGCCAACAAATCCCTCTCACCCCCCACCACTCAAGCAAACTTCAGTTTGTTTTCTGAGATTAAGAATTCCTCATATCAGTGAGATCATATGATACATGTCTTTCTCTGATGAACTTATTTTACTCAGCCTAATACCCTCCAGTTCCATCCATGTCATTGCAAATGGCAAGATTTCATTCTTTTTGATGACTGCATACTATTCCATTGTGTATATATACCACTTCTTCTTTATCCATTCATTTGTCGATGGACATCTTGGCTCTCTCCATAGTTTGGCTACTGTGGACATTGCTTCTATAAACATCGGGGTACACGTACCCCTTCAGATCCCTACATTTGATTCGTAGGGGTAAATAACCAGTAGTGCAATTGTTGGGTCATAGGGTAGCTCTATTTTCAAATTTTTGAGGAACTTCCATACTGTTTTCCAGAGTGGCTGCACCAGCTTGCATTCCCACCAGCAGCGTAGGAGGGTTCCCATTTCTCCGCAACCCCACCAACATCTGTCATTTCCTCATTTGTTAATTTTAGCCATTCTGACTGGTGTGAGGAGGTATCTCATTGAGGTTTTGATTTGGATTTCCCTGATGCCGAGCAATGTTGAGCACTTTTTCATGTGTCTTTTGGCCATTTGGATGTCTTCTTTGGAAAAATATCTCTTCATGTCTTCTGCCTATTTCTTGAATGGATCATTTGTTCTTTGGGTGTTGAGTTTGATAAGTTCTTTATAGATTTTGGATATTAACCCTTTATCTGATATGTCATTTGCAAATATCTTCTCCCATTCTGTTGGTTGTCCTTTGGTTTTGTTGACTGTTTATTTTGCTGTGCAAGAGCTTTTGCTCTGGATGAAGTCCCAATAGGTCATTTTTGCCCTTGCTTCCCTTGCCTTTGGTGATGTTTCTAGGAAGAAGTTGCTGCAGCTGAGGTGGAAGAGTTGCTGCCTGTGTTCTCCTTTAGGATTTTGATGGACTCCTGTCTCACATTTAGGTCTTTCAACTATCTTGAGTCTATTTTTGTGTGTGGTGTAAGGAAATGGTCCAGTTTCATTCTTCTGCATGTAGCTGTCCAATTTTCCCAACACCATTTTTTGAAGACACTGTCTTTTTGCCATTGGACATTCTTTCCTGCTTTGTAGAAAATTAGTTGACCATAGAGTTGAGGGTCCATTTCTGGGCTCTCTATTCTGTTCCATTGATCTGTCTGTTTTTGTGCCAGTACCATACTGTCTTGATGATCACAGCTTTGTAATAGAGATTGAGTCCAGAATTGTGATGCCACCAGCTTTGCTTTTCGTTTTCAACATTCCTCTGGCTATTCAGGGTCTTTGCTGGTTCCAAACAAATTTTAGGATTATTTGTTCCATTTCTCTGAAAAAAGTTGATGGTATTATGATAGGGATTGCATTGAATGTGTAGATTGCTCTAAGTAGGGATGACATCTTCACAATATTTGTTCTTCCAATCCATGAGCATGGAATGTTTTTCCATTTCTTTGTGTCTTCAGTTTCTTTCATGAGTATTTTATAGTTTTCTGAGTACAGATTCTTTGCCTCTTTGGTTAGATTTATTCCTAGGTATCTTATGGTTTTGGGTGCAATTGTAAATGGGATCAACTCCTTAATTTCACTTTCTTCTGTCTTGTTGTTGGGGTATAGGAATGCTACTGATTTCTGTGCCTTGATTTTATATCCTGTCACTTTACTGAATTCCTGTATGAGTTCAAGCAGTTTTGGGGTGGAGTCTTTTGGGTTTTCCACATAAAGTATCATATCATCTGCAAAGAGTGAGAGTTTGACTTCTTCTTTGCTGATTCGGATGTCTTTTATATCTTTTAGTTGTCTGATTGCTGTGGCTAGGGCTTCTAATACTGTGTTGAATAGCAGTGGTGATAGTGGACATCCCTGCCATGTTCCTGACCTTAGGGGGCAAGTGCTCTGCTTTTCCCCATTGAGAATGATATTCGCTGTGGGTTTTTCATAGATGGCTTTTATGATATTGAGGTATGTACCCTCTGTCCCTATACTCTGAAGAGTTTTGATCAAGAAAGGATGCTGTACTTTGTCAAATGCTTTTTCTACATCTATTGAGAGGATCATATGGTTCTTGTTCTTTCTTTTTTTAATGTATTGTTTCACAGTGATTGATTTGTGGTATTGAACCAACCTTGCAGCCCAGGGATAAATCCCACTTGGTCATGGTGATTAATCCTCTTAATGTACTGTTGGATCCTATTGGCTAGTATTTTGGTGAGAATTTTTGCATCCATCATCCATGTTCATCAAAGATACTGGTCTGTAATTCTCCTTTTGCATGGGGTCTTTGTCTGGTATGGAGATCAAGGTAATGGTGGGCTCATAAAACAAGTTTGGAAGTTTTCCTTCCAGTTTTATATTTTGGAACAGTTTCAGAAGAACAGGTATTAATTCTTCTTTAAATGTTTGGTAGAATTCCCCTGGGAAGCCATCTGGCCCTGGGCTTTTGTTTGTTGGGAGATTTTTGATGACTGCTTCAATTTCCCTAGTGGTTATAGGTCTGTTCAGGTTTTCTATTTCTTCCTGGTTCAGTTTTGGTAGTTGATACATCTCTAGGAATGCATCCACTTCTTCCAGATTATCTAATTTGTTGGCATAGAGTTGCTCATAACATGTTCTTATAATTGTATTTCTTTGGTGTTGGTTGTGATCTCTCTTTCATTCATGATTTTATTTATTTGGGTCATTTCTCTTTTCTTTTTGATAAGGATAGCCAGGGGTTTATCAATCTTGTTAATTCTTTCAAAGAACCATAAGCTAGTTTCATTGATATGTTCTACTGTTCTTTGGTTTCTATTTCATTGGTTTCTGCTCTGATCTTTATTATTTCTCTTCTCCTGCTGGGTTTAGGCTTTATTTGCTGTTCTTTCTCCAGCTCCTTTAGGTGTAGGGTTAAGTTGTGTATTTGAGACCTTTCTTGTTTCTTGAGAAAGGCTTGTATTGCTATATACTTTCCTCTTAGGACTGCCTTTGCTGCATCCCAAAGATTTTAAACAGTTTTCATTTTCATTTGTCTCCATGAATTTTTTTTAATTATTCTTTAATTTCCTGGTTGACCCATTCATTCTTTAGCAGGATGTTCTTTAGCCTCCATGTATTTGAGTTCTTTCTGACTTTCCTCTTGTGATTGAGTTCTAGTTTCAAAGTGTTGTCGTCTGAAAATATGCAGGGAATTATCCCAATCTTTTGGTAACATTTGAGACCTGTGGTCACATGTGACCTATGATGTGATCTATTCTGGAGAATGTTCCATGGGCACTAGGGAAGAATTTGTATTCTGTTGCTTTGGGATGGAATGTTCTGAATATATCTGTGAAGTCCATTTGGTCCAGTGTGTCATTTAAAGTCTTTATTTCCTTGTTGATCTTTTGCTTAGATGATCTGTCCATTTCAGTGAGGGGGCTGTTAATGTCCCCCACTATTATTGTATTGTTGCCAATGTGTTTCTTTGCTTTTGTTATTAATTGGCTTATATAATTGGCTGCTTCCATGTTAGGGGCATAGACATTTACAGTTATTAGATCTTGTTGCATAGACCCTTCAAGTATGATATAGTGTCCTTCCTCATCTCTTATTACAGTCTTTTGTTTAAAAGCTAATTTGTCTGATTGTCACCCCAGCTTTCTTTTGGTGTCCATTAGCAGGGTAAATGATTTTCCACCCCCTCTCTTTCAATCTGGGGGTGTCTTTGGGTCTAAAATGAGTCTCTTGCAGACAGCATATCAATGGGTCTTGTTTTTTTTTTTTTAATCCAATCTGATACCTGTGTTTTTTGATTGGGGCATTTAGCCCATTTACATTCAGAGTAACTCTTGAAAGATGTGAATTTAGTGCCATTGTATTGTCTGTAGGGTGACTGTTACTGTACATTGTCTTTGTTCCTTTCTGCTCTATGTTACTTTTAGGTTCTCTCTTTGCTTAGAGGACCCCTTTCAATATTTCTTGTAGGGTTGGTTTCGTGTTTGCAAATTCCATTAGTTTTTGTTTGTCCTGGAAGGTTTTACTCTCTCCTTCTATTTTCAATGACAGCCTAGCTGGATATAGTAATCTTGGCTGCATATTTTTCTCATTTAGTGGTCTGAAGATATCATGCCAGTCCTTTCTGGCCTGCCAGGTCTCTGTGGATAGGTCTGTTGCCAATCTAATGTTTCTAACATTGTAGTTTACAGATCTCTTGTCCTAGTTGCTTTCAGGATTTTTTCTTTGTCTCTGAGACTCGTAAGTTTTACTATTAGGTGTCGGGGTGTTGACCTACCTTTATTGATTTTGAGGGGTGTTCTCTGTGCCTCCTGGATTTTGATGCATGTTTCCTTCCTTTCCTTCCCCAAAGTAAGGAAGTTCTCTGCTAGAATTTGCTCCAATATACCTTCTGCCCCCCTCTCTCTTTCTTCTTCTTCTGGGATCCCAATTATTCTAATATTGTTTCGTATGGTATCACTTATCTCTCAAATTCTGCCCCCGTGATCCAGTAATTGTTTATCTCTCTTTTTCTCAGCTTCTTTATTTTCCATCACTTGGTCTTCTATATCACTAATTCTTTCTTCTGCCTCATTTATCCTAGCAGTTAGAGCCTCCATTTTGTATTGCACCTCATTAATACCCTTTTTGATTTTGACTTGGTTAGAGTTTAGTTCTTTTATTTCTCTAGAAAGCGTTTCTCTAACATCTTCCAGCTTTTTTCAAGCCCAGCTCGTATCTTTAAAATCATCATTCTGAACTCTTGTTCCAACATCGTACTAATGTCCGTATTGATTAGGTCCCTGGCAGTCGGTACTGCCTCTTGTTCTTTTTTTTTGAAGTGATTTTTTCTGTCTTGTCATTTTGTCCAGAGGTGAATAGATGAATGAGGGAACAAAATGCTAACAGGGTAACAACGACCCCAGAAAAATATACACTAACCAAATCAGAAGAGACCCAAAACCGATGGGAAAGAAAGGGAAACAAAGAAAAGAGAAAAAAAGAAAAAGATAAAACAAACAAACAAAACCAGAATATGATCAAATATGATCAGGCTGGTTCATAGATCAATGCCACACACTAGATTTTGGGCATATTTTGGTCTGTTAGAAGAGAGTACCTCCCAAAATTTTAAAGAAAGAAAAGCTTATATATGTACAAAAATAAGGTTAAATACAATGAAGGGATGGAATATGACTGTAAAAATGAAAATTGTAAAAGATTTTATAAAAGGAATTGATACGTTCATTGAAGAAAGAAAGAAGAGGATTAAAAAAAAGGGGGGAACAAATGTGATTAGGGAGGAGCCTAGAAGAAAGCCATACTCTAGAGGTTTAGGGTATACTGTGGTCTGTTAGAAGAAACTGTATCCCAAAATTTTAAAGAGAGAACAACTTATATATATATATATATATATATATATATATATATATATATATATAATAAAAATAAGATTGACTATTATGAAGGGATAGAATATGATGCTAAAAATGAAAAATAAAAAAGATTTTTTAAAAAAGGAATTGATAAGATACTGGTTAAAAAAGGGAAAAAGAAAAATTCAAAAAAAGAAAATTAAAAAAATAATTTTGAAAGACTGCAGAATTCTGGGAAAAAAGCCATGAATTCTATGTGCAGTATTTCCCATGCTCACTTGGCCTGTGACCGAGCACTTCTATCTCTGGCACACAACTCCATGTGGGGTCCCCAAACCCAGCAGATTCCTGCAGTGTGCTCCCATGCTGCTCCTCCTGGGGGAGGAAGGGGAATCTCCCCGGATCTGCTGTTTGTTGTGTCCTTGCTGGAGGAGCAGTGGCCCAACTGTGCTGCAGATCACAGTTTATGGCAACCCTGAACTGAGACTCCACTCCTTGGCTCCGTCTCTGCAACCGGCTTCCCTGTTCTGATACCTGGGAGCTCTGCCACACTCAGTCACCCCCAGTCTTTCTGTGACCCCGAGGTTCCTGAGACCACACTGTCCAAGCGAGGGTCTACCCCCTACTTAGCCACTGGAGTGATGTCCCTCAGCAGAGCCAGCTTCTAAAATTTCCAATTTTGTGCTCTGCTGCTCTATCACTTGCCAGTAGCGGCTGATGGAGGCCCCCTCCCCCACCATCTATCTTCTCAAATATCGCCTCGGATTCACTTCTCCACATGTCCTACCTTCCAGAAAGTGGTCACTTTTGTGTTCAGAGAGTTGTTGCTATTCTTTTCTTCTATCCCTGTTGAGTTCGTAGGTGTTCAGAATGGTTTGATCCCTATCTAGCTGAATTCCTGGGACCAGATGAAATTTAGGTCTCCTACTCCTCCACCATCTTGCTCCTCCCCCACAGCAAGTCTCTTTTAACAAGATGGCCAGAGCACACCTAGTTAAAACTCACCATATTCTGGCCAAGGTCCAAATACTCCCCCACTGTAGGCAAGGAGAAATTCTGTAGAAGACTGACCTAAGGGAAAGAGCAGCAAAAACAGCAGCAGAGTTCACACAGCATATACCAGAGACAGTTCCTGAAGTGCCAGGCCATGGACATTATATGACCTCTTCTTCATAAAGCCCCTACTCTCAAGAGGAGGAAACATAATAGGCTTTCCTAATACACAGAAGAAGATAGACACCTTGACAAAATACCAAGACAGAGGAATTCATCCCAAAAGAAAGAATAAGAAAAGGTCACAGCCAAGGATCTAATTGAAACAGATATAAGTAATATGCATGATCCAGAATTTGAAGCAACAATCATAAGGATGCCAGCTGGGCTTGACAAAAGCATAGAAAACACCAAGGAGTCCCTTATCACAGAGATAAAAGACCTAAAAACTAGACAGGGAAAGTGAAAATTGCCATAACTGAGATTCAAAACTGACTGGATGTAAGGACCAAAAAGATGGAGGAAACAGAGAAACCAATAAGTGATATAGAAACTAAAATTACAGAAAATAATAAAGCTGAAAAGAAGAGGGAAAGAAAAATATTAGATGACAAATGTACACTTAGGGAACTCATTTCCTCCATAAAGTATAATAATATTCATGTCATAGGAGACTCAGAAGCAGAAAAGAGGGAAAAGGGGTCAGAAGGTTTATTTGAGGAAATCATAGCTGAAAACTTCCTTAATCTGGGGATAAAAACAGACATCCAGATCCAGAAGGCACAGAGAACTCCTAACAAAATCAACAAAACAGGACAACACCAAGACATGTCATAGTTAAATGTATTATTTTCCTTTTTTTTACTATGTTCAGTTAACCACTGTATAGTAGTACATCATTAGTTTTTGATGCAGTATTCAGTGATTCATTAGTTGCATATAACACCCCGTGCTCATCACAACGCATGCCCTCCTTAAATTTAAAACAATATAAAGAAAAATTCATAAAAGCAGCAAGACAAAAGAAGTCCCTAACTTACAAGGGAAAACAGATAAGTTTAACAGCAGATCACTCCACAGAAACTTAGCAAACAAGAAGAGGGTGGTATGATATATTCAATGTGCTGAATGGGAAAAATCTGCAGCTGAGAATACTCTAACCAGCAAAGCTATAATTTAGAATGGAAGGAGAGATAAAGATTTTCCCAAACAAAGAAAAACTAAAGTAGTTCATAGCCCTGCAATAAATATTAAAGTGGACTCTTTGAGTTGGAAAGACCAAAAGTCACGAAGACTAGAAAGGAACAGAAAATCTCCAGAAACAAGGACAAAACAACTAATAAAATGGCACTAAATTCATATCTATCAATAATTACTCTGAATGTAAATGGATGAAATATTCCAATAAAAAGACATAGGGTGTCAGAATGGATAGAAAACAAGACCCATTTTATGCTGCCTACAGGAGACTCATTTTAGACCCAAAGACACGCAGATTGAAACTGAGGAGATGGAGAAACATTTATCATGCAAATGGATGTCAAATGAAAGTCAGAGTAGTAAAACTTTTGTCAGAAAAAATAGATTTTAAACCAAAGACTGCAATAAGAGATGGAGAAGGTAGTACTATATCATAATAAAAGGAAGTATCCAACAAGACGATCTAACAATTATAAATATTTATACCCCCAACATGGGAGCACCCAAATGTATAAAACAATTAGGAACAAACAAACATAAAAGAACTCATAGATAATAATACAACAATAGTAGGGGAGTTTAACATCCCACTTACATCAATGGACAGATCAACTAAGCAGAAAATCAACAAGTACACAATGGCTTTGAATGACACATTGGACCAGATGGATTTCACAGATATATTCAGAACCATTCATTCTAAAGCACAAGAATATACATTCTTTTCAAGTGCACATGGGACTTTCTCCAGAATAGATCACATACTGGGTCACAAATCAGGCCTCAGCAAATACAAAAGATTGAGATCAGACCATGCATATTTTCCAACCATAACACTATGAAAGTTGAAGTCAACCACAAGAAAAAATTTGGAAAAACCACAAATACATGGAGGTTAAAGAACATGCTACTAAAGAATGAACAGGTCAACCAGGAAATCAAAGAAGAAATTTAAAAAATATACATGGAAAAAAATGAAAATGCAAACAAAATGGTCGAAAACTTTGGGGATGCAGCAAAAGCGGTCCTAAGAGGGCAACCCTGCCAGGACCCCTCTCACTCTGGAGAGCTTTTTCTACATCTTCACTTAATAAACTTCTATGACTTTACTCACTCTCCATTGTCTGCAAGATTCATTCTTCGACTCCATGAGACAAGAACCTCACTCTCCCGCATCATTTTGGTGCCAAAACCCAGGATCACTTCCACCGAAGGAGTTCCCAGCAGCCTCACCAGATGAATCAAGAATGTCACTTCTTGGCAGGTGCAGGAACCTCAGGATACTTTGGGGACCTCAGTGAAGAGGAATCCACCCAAATCTACAGATATTGCAGGTATGTCTGATGGCAAGTACTTGGCTTGGCTTATGGCCTGGAGAGACTACTAAGAGTTAAACCTAGAGATTCCTTATAAAAGTTCCAGCAAAGCAGATTCTAAAAGATCATACAATTAATCATTATTCTTACTGAGCTTATGTAAATAATTATGCCATTTGTTGAAACTGGACTTGTTTTTCAAACAAATTAGCCTTATTTGCCTATCTCTGGAAATGAAGGTTATTATAGAGAGAAATTATGTTTCAATAACACACCTTTGTGGATGCTAAATTTTAGTTCTGATTGTCTTTGAATGTTGTTTGCCTAAGCTAGGCAACTTTAGGTAAACACAATAGCTCATGTGTAGACAATTTCCTTGTTTGTTATTCTGTGGGGTAACAGGACACCATGGACACATGATTACTTGAAAAACTGGAAAATGGGATAGATTCCCCCCACAAGCATATAACTCAGCTATCACCTTGACCAATTCTATGTGGCTGGGATGACAAAATTGCTCTTTAAAAGCCAGAGTGTACCCCATGGAGATAATGGATGGCCCTACTTTCTTTATGATTAGATTGAATGATGCCCTTGGGGGTGCACTTATGTCCTGAGACAAGTCTTCTCTCATTTGCCAGTGATTCCTGGATCAATTAGGATATTGTTAAGACTGGACCTCAAACAAAAAGGGCTTCTTGATGGTTTCATCTCTGATAGTCTTTTATCCTAGAAGCCACCTTGACTGACCCACAATTGCAAAGTCTTTAACCAAGCATCCAACAGCCCTCATGGTAAAAAGAGCCTCAAAGCTCACTATGGGACTTCCAGGACTTACGTTAGGACTGCAATATAAAATAGGCAAAACAGTATGCTTGTTCAGCAGAGCTCTAAATGATACTTCCCAAGCACTGGATGCACTCAACCAAGAATTAAATGAAGTCAGAGAAGGAATTCTTGAGACTGTCAACTACTGCTACACCCTTTGGGGTGTGAAAAATTTCCTCACATGTGTTGTTTTAACATTACAGTTAACTCCTGCAAGGTGTCCCAATTAATGGGAGACATTTGTAATCAATTAAATAAGATCAAGATATCCACTGATCCATGTGACAAAATTGGTAACTGGGGATCTTATCTAAGGGATGTGATCATAATTTTGGGCCTAATACTTGTTTTATGTTCATTCTTTTGCATGTGCTGATGCATGTACCATTTGCTGCCCATCATGACTTGCTGGAGCCATACCACAAGCCCCTGGACTGACCCCTGGATACATTCTAACTGCCACACAGCTTGCTACCCCATTTCAGCAGGAAGCAAGCAGAGCAGTCATCATCCCATTCCCTAAGGATAGTTAGGGTTACTATTCCAGGGAGAGGAATGAGTAAGGGACAGGTGGGGCTAGGTAGGGAGAGATAGGGGGTTATGTGATCAGGCTCACAGAAATCCCAAAAATGTGAAGGTGTAAGAAAACCAGAGATAAGGGAATAAACCAGACCACCCTGCCCTAGGACCACCCTGCCCTAGGCATGGGGGGTGGATGTCTTTTATGATAATCCCCTGTGACCAACAAAGAATAACCAGACCCTAAAAAGGAAGTAAGCCATTGAAGGTGGCATTATCTCTAGTCCTTGCTCAATGCTGGTATCAGTAGAAATGTTAAAAGGATTTAAGTTCCCTGGTTAACTTTCTATAAAAGACCAACCCTAAAGGCCCTCATTGGCAACCCTGTTGAGACCCCTCTCACTCTGATAGCTTTTTCTATATCTTCACTTAATAAACTTCTATCGCTTTACTCAAAAAGAAGAGAAAAAGAAGAAGAAAGAAGAAGAAGAAGAAGAAGAAGAAGAAGAAGAAGAAGAAGAAGAA